>NW_012143523.1:1672679-1673726 GCF_000956105.1 Propithecus coquereli | reverse complement strand
GAGGCTTTTCTAATTTTAGTGCATATATACTAGATTCCATGAACAATATTGTTTGGCATGTTTATAAACTTTAGATAAATGGTAACACATGTATTGTTCTAAATGTTTATTTTGTTTCTCAATTTTTTTAATTTATGATTTCCCTGATGATATTTGTAGTTGTGTTTAACTCATTTTTTTAACCATGACTATACAACAATAATATATACATTTTATTGATATATGCTGACTAGTCCCAATTTATTTGTTGTTGCAAACAACATAATGTGCATGTTTTCCTATCTTGTACACTGCGGAAGGTTTCCCAAGGTTCTATACCTAGAAGTGGAATTTCTGAGGCATAGGATATACACATTTGCTACCTAACAACTATCTCACTTGTTTCTGTGTAATAACACCCTGATCTTTAATCCATGTGGCAGTGTGCCAATTCAGAGACTATATTCCTCAACCTGTTTTATAGTTAAAAATGGCCAGTGAAATATGCATGGAGCTTTTTGGGTGTGACTTCTGGAAAACAGCCAGAACAACATAGTGGTTAAGCAGATATATGCCAGAATGAAACTGCTCAGATTTGATTTCAGCTTCTACCATTTCATCAGCTGTTTGACCTTGAAGCGATCAAAGCTGTTTGACTTGAAGAAGTTAATTCTCTCTGCTTCATTTTTGTTACTTCTACAATGTGTAAAATAATAGTACAAGGTCATAATTTGTTGAAAGATTTAAATGAAATGACACATGAATAGTGTTTACAATAGTTCCTGGCACATAGAAAGCAAATCTAAAATATATGATTTATTAATTTACTTCCTTGGCAACATTTTACATTTTTCACACCTTTGATTTGTTCTGAAATAATAAATGTGAAGGAATATTCCATTTTATCTTAATTTTCTCCCTCTGATTGCTAGCGTGGTTAAACATTTAAAAAATATTCTCTATTTAGTTTTCTTTGTTTATGAATAGCTGATCATAGTCTTGTCCACTTGAGATGAGTTGTTTATCTTTACATAATATATTTAAAAGCCTTATGTATAGTGATATTTT
>NW_012143523.1:1670754-1672629 GCF_000956105.1 Propithecus coquereli | reverse complement strand
ACGGCTGTGCTCAAATCTTGGAAATGGGAAATTTTATTAGGTTTAAAATGATAGAAAATGTTTATTTCAGTACCATCCTGATCAAAAGAAAATCAGTCTGTAATCTTAGAACCAGAATGTTAATGTTGAGAGGAACATTTGAGTTCCTTTCATCTAACTCCTTCAATTTATAGTTGACAACATGAAATTCAGTTAGGTTTAGTTTCTTACCCAGGTCATGCAGGTGGAAGATTTTACTGTTCTTTTATTGTTTATTTCCTCCCCTAATAATACCTGGGAATAAAAAAAACTACATTGAAAACATAAAAAGAATGACAAAAGCAAAATGTTTTCAATCACTGTAAAATTAATATTAATAGAAACAGTTATAAGGAGAGCTGCCTTAATCAAGTGAATATATTACAGAATGGATGTAGACATGAAGCAAGAGATTTTAATTATTTGTGCAAGAATTTACAGCAGTTTATTTTGAAGTCAACATAGAGACAAGCAATGTCTTTATCAAACAGTGACAATAACCTGACTCATTGTGAGCTGATCAAGAAAACACACACACAGATGCACCACTGTACATTGGAATAGTCTGAACATGGAAAGAAAAAAGAATACATGTGGAAATACACGTGCAAATCCTATAAAGAAATTGATTTGCAATTATACCACCCACGAATAAGATCTATTGTTTTCATAAATATGTCTTGGCTATGTGTGGAAAGTGTGTGAGTCTCTTCTTGCCTTTAGAATGATTTCAAGCCTATACAAGGGGTCTTTAGAAAGTTCATGGAAAATGTGTATTTTGAAAGGAAAACTATGCAAAGATTGCAAAAGTTTTGCACCAAATAAGCTCATACTAACTTGTTATAGCACGTCTGAACAGAATCTAGTTTGAGGCACTGAGAAGAGTAAGATGTCAGTTTGAAAAGAGCCCCTATCAGAGAGCAATATGAATTCTGCTAAAACTGAAGCAAGAACAAACAACAAATTTATTTATGGTGAAGCCTAGGGGAAAGAATGGTGAAATCATTGATGCTTTAAGAAAAGTTTATGGGGACAATCCCCCACACCAAATTCAGCAGTTTACAAATGGATAACTTGATTTCAGTAGATACCAGATGATGTTGAAGATGAAGCCCACAGCAGTAGACCATTCTCATCAATTTTTGAGGAAAAAATTTATCTTTCTCATGCTCTAATTGAAGAGGACTGAGGATTAACAACAAAAACAATAGCCGATACCATAGACATCTCAATTGGTTCACCTTACAGAATTCTGACTGAAAAATAAAAGTTGAGAAATCTTTCCACTCAATCAGTGCCACAACCATTGTTCCCAGATCAGCTGCAGACAAGAACAGGGATTTCAAATTTTAAAAAAGTGGGATAAACATCTTGAAGCATTGCTTCAAAGAATTGTAAGAGGAGATAAAAATTGGTTTTACCAGTATGACCCTGAAGAAAAAGCACAATCAAAGCAGTGGCTACCAAGAGGTGAAAGTGGTCTAGTCAAAGCAAAAGTGGACAGGTCAAGAGCAAAGTTCATGGCAACAGTTTTTTGGGTTGCTCAAGGCATTTTGTGTGTTAACTTTATGGAGGACCAAAGAATGATAACATCTGCTTATTCTAAGAGTGTTTTGAAAAACTTAGCCAAAACTTGAGCAGAAAAACTCCCAAGAAAGCTTCACCAGAAAATGACAATGTTCTACCTTATTCCTCTCATCAAACAAGGGCAATTTTGCTAAAATTTCAATGGCAAGTTGTTAGGCATCCACCTTACAGTCCTGATTTGGCTCCTTCTAACTTCTTTCTGTTTCCTAATCCTAAAAAATCTGTAAAGAGCATCCATTTTTCTTCAGTCAATAATGTAAAAAAGACTAC
>NW_012143523.1:1665244-1666559 GCF_000956105.1 Propithecus coquereli | reverse complement strand
CCTAGCAAGTACTCAATAAATATTTGTTAGATAAGGGAATGATTGAATGAGAACTAAAGAAATCACACCATTCTAAGGCCTCCTCTGTACCACTATGCCAAAGCAGACACAGGCACACAGGATTGCAGATCTTTATTTCGTTGACAGAATTCATAATGCCTATATTGCTTTTCAATTTATCATTAAATGCATACAGAAAGAAATATAGAGAATTTATGACATTGCCTGATAAATGGGAAAAGAAACAATTTAAAAAGCTTAGAATATTACCTATTTTTTCTCTGATGGGAGTTAAGTTTATATCAATATATTTCAGACAAATCTATTTAGCAATCCATGCTTTTACTACAAAGGGCAGCTATTTTCTTTTTTTTTAAAGACTGTTACTTTGGATATTAGCAAGCATAAAGGAAGAAAGATTGAGGGAGTAAAACATCATGAAAATAATTCAAGCTACCTGCTCTACTGGATTAAATTAATATATAAACTGTGATTAATCACAATAGTTTGAAAATAAAATGGTGACAAAACTTTCCCAGAAATCAAATTAATTGTTATAGTCTATTAATCCTATTCAGATCATCCAGATCTTCAAATGGATCCCATGGCTCTTTAGCTGAACAATCAGCAGAAACCCAGTGAATAATTATTATACACCAGGCTTTGTTAACATGACAAGAGAAAATGTTTCCATATGTCCTAGTTACTGTTTTAAGCATTTTACATATATTAAGAAATTTAATCTTTGTGATAACACTTTGCAATAACTGTAATTACTCCCATTAACAGATAAAGCTAAGTGATCTGCCCAAGATAAAACTTATCAGAGCCAGGATTTGAACTTGGGTAGCCTGGCTACAGATCCACAGTTGTGACCACTGTAATATCCTACTTCTTACTCAATCCTCTTTTGTCTGAAAATCAATTAAATATATGTAGAATCTAGTCAAATGTAGCTGATAGGTCTGTCCAGAAAGTCAGGACGTTGGGAAACAGAGAACTATGGGTAATTACATAAACTTTTAAATGATGCAAATAATTTCATGGAATTTCAAAGAGATTTTGGCTGTTTTCTCTTCAACTAATTTTGCCCAGCATAATTCAAACTTGTAGAAAAATTTGTCAAGTTCTGAAAAAGACAGCAAATGTCTTTAGGATAACTATTGATCTCTGCTGTACTTTCAGGTAAGCTCAGTCTGCATAAATTCCACATCCTCTTCTTAAAACAGTACTGTGATCTAAACACATTTATGAGACTGCTACTTTTATAGAAATTATGTTGTCTAGTTACTTGATTTTATGGACATTTACAAAT
>NW_012143523.1:1663952-1665194 GCF_000956105.1 Propithecus coquereli | reverse complement strand
TTTCTTCTCCTTCATGTGATCATTTATCCTCTTTATTCATGAAAAATATGCTTGACTCTATATGTGTATATACTTTTAATTTTCATTAAGCTAAACTTTGGAACAGAAGTGTGTTTGTAATTCTGATAGGAATGATGATGATGATGATGACAGCAATGATCACAATGTTGGTAATGGTAAAGAAAAATAATTTCGATGATAATAATTATAATGATGTTTTTTCTGATAACAATTCCAATTCTTTCTGTGCCTGGATTGTTTATTGAGGGGAAGCTAAAGAAAACCAGTAGTATTATCAGGCAGTTGTAAAGAATTAATATATCAGAGAAGATACTATCATAAATATGCTTCATGTTTATTTTTTTCATATTCTCTGTCATCATTAATTCTTTTACTCAATGACTGATTCCTTCATTCTATAGACATTTACTAGACACAACTGAAGGAAGACCATAGAGAACAAACGTAAACGTAGCTATTCCTTCATGGACCCTCAATTTAATGGAATACATAGATACTAGTTTCGTAAAACTAATTGAAAAATTGCAACTATGATAGGTGCTATGTATGAAAGTGGTGTCATATTACAAAGCTTATAACAGTAGATTTTGATATAACTATGAATAAGAGATTAAATGACCTATAGCATTTGAAAAAAAAAAAAGGAGAAAATGTATCTCAGACACAGCAGTCAGGGGAATCATAATGTGAATATGAAAGACTGAAATCCATTTTGTCTAAATTACAGAAATCTGGGAGAAAATGGCTTAAAATGTGTCTACAAAAGTAGGTATGACCATGCCAAGCAGAGCCATGTCGTATTTATGCTAAGTGAAAGGAGAAGTGATCAAAATATTTTAAGTTGGAGGATGTCCTGATAAGATTTGCATTTTGAAAATGTCACTCTGACTCACTGCCTGAAGAATTAGTTGGAAAGGGGTTTACTTACTCTGACGAGTTACAAAATTTAGAAAAAGCATTCTTTAAGCTTGGTATTTTTCATGGCCAACTACTCTGTTTTAATAAGAAAGAGCAAATGACTTTTACAATTAGTGACAAAATTGATTTAAAACAAATAAAACTTACATTATTAGTTACAAATATGTTATTTCCATGATACATTGCCATAAATTTGAGGTATTCTAGCCAAATTAGCTAAACTGTTTGTACTCCTCGATCATTTCTGTCACATTTTACTTTTGTTGTTTCTTCACATAGTTCCCTCATGTCCACCACCTCTTA
>NW_012143523.1:1653534-1655237 GCF_000956105.1 Propithecus coquereli | reverse complement strand
CTCTTCAATGTACTTATTATGGTGATTGGAGTTGCATTTTAAAATTTCATTTTTTAACGTAAAGAAGCAACAGAGTCAGTGATAAATGGTTTTCGGCGATAAAGTAGTGTGATGACTACAAAGACAATCCTGGATTTTGCAATTACAAGGTCATTGGTACACTTGTCTTTTTATATGGCCTGGAGACATTTTTATTAGGTTGAGGACTAAAGGAGAATAAGTGAGAGTAGAATTTGTGAATAATAACTTTCCAAGCTTTAGTGCTCAAAATAATATAGGATGCGGGGGAGAGAGATTGTTATGAGGGAGGTCTCTTTCCACTGTCTTAACTTTATCTACGTATATATAAGAAATTTAAATTTAACAATTTAAAACTTTATGTGTGCTTCCCACTCTCTCTTTTTTCAGCCTTTGACTATATTACTTGTTCCAGCGATAAAGATATATGCAGTGTAGGTGAGATGAAGTCATCATCTATATTTTGTGTGGTTGCAGGTATCACATGCAGATAAGATGAAATTTTAAACTAATACCATATGGTCTGATTGTTTGTACTTTTTTTTTCCCCCCTAAGAGGGAGGGTTGTTTTTTTTTCTTTTCCTAACAATTCCCTTGGAGTGTAAGGCAAGCAATTTCTGGAGGAGTACATTCAAGAGTACCGATATCTTGTTCTTTTGGTGTCAGGCTTCAGGGAATGAGTTTACAAGGCCCTGGAAGCACCAATGGTTAGGAAACGTAGGCTGAAATATTGACTGTGACAAAAGAAGCTCTCCACACAGTGTCAGCATTCGTGGCAGTAACTAGTTCTGGCAGGGTGGTTTCTACCCAGAAAAGAATTGGGTGATAAGAGGAGGCATTTTTGTCTTTGTGCATTTCAGAGGCATTTCAGAAAGTATTTTCAAAGCCCTGCATGTTGACAATATTGAGAAAAAGGACATGAGAATATATTTTCAAGCATGACAGCGGAGATCCCCTCTGCTCACCAAAAGCTTCTCAGGGAGCAGTGAAGAGAGTTGTGTGTTCTTGTCATTTTCCCCACTTGCTTCACTCAGTCTGCACAATGGTGCTCACAGAATGCAGAGGAGAGGAAAGGGAGTAAAATGGATCCTGGTATAGGGACAAGGGTAGTGACAGGTGTCAACTAGAGTCTTCAGTGAATTCAATTCATGTATATAGATCAGAAGAGGCTTAGAAAAATTATAATAGATAGTGAATTTTAGGTGATCAAAGAGTAAAAACTGTAAGATCATTCCTATAGAGGTGGGGTGAGCCAAAGAATGAAGCTTACATACATTAGTAGAGAGAAGGAAAAGATTCACACACGGATCTCTCTGTTGATATAAGTGATATGTTAAACCTCATGGGAAAGGATTGATATTGGGATGGGAAGGGCTTGGTGAAAGGACTCAGCCAAACAAATAGAAATAAAGTACACAGCAATTAAGCAAAAGATAAAGAGAAATTTGGGAGTGCCAAAAACAAGAGGACTGTGAGGGTTCTTATGTTTTATTCAGACAAAAACATTTTTAAGTTCTTCTTTGATATTAGATACTGTATTAAGCATAAAAAGCCCCTTAATTTTAAAGTAACCACATTCTGTATTGTGAAAATAAGCATGCAAATAAGTAATTACGATGCAATTCTCAGAATAATAAATTATTTGGTATTATAAGCAAAAGATAAAGAGAAATTTGGGAGTGCCA
>NW_012143523.1:1650679-1652125 GCF_000956105.1 Propithecus coquereli | reverse complement strand
AGGAAAGAAATCTGAAAGGTGGAGAAAAGGAGTAAGGCCAGGTAGGACTGTTAGGACCCAAAGAATGAGATGTAGTGATGACTGTGTTGGGTTTTCTTTTTGCCTCGTTTATCATAAACTTGGAGTCGAAGAAGCTTACAACTTAGAAACACTAATGGACACAGAGAAAACAAACTACCACCCAAAACCTGCTCTCCAAGAACGAGAAAAGGGGCAGACTAAGAAGACAAAAAGCATTTAGACCACAACTTCTCAACTTTAGCCCAACTCCACAGAAAAATCTATGATCCTAATCCACCATGGCAGAAAGGCTGTGTGAATAGCCTAGACTTGTACCCTTGACAGCCTGTAACCAGGTGCTCCAATCCCCTGTCAGGTTGGAGTCAGGGAAAGCCAAGTGGGGAGCCTGAACTCTTCTTTCTGCTGAGCAATAACAAAGTTCTTCCTCTTAAAATGTCTAGTGGAGAGGTAGCATTTTTACCACTACCCAGCAGAAATGAGGTAACTCCAACCACTGTGTTGGCAGAGTCCACATGTGGAAATGAAATTCTTATCCCTGCTTGGCAAAAACCGACACTTCCCCACACCCTTCCCCATGAGCGTCATAGGAGGGTGAGTGGAAAACTTGGCCTTCTATTTCGACCTAGCAATAATGATGTGGCATACTCCTCCCTTTTCCTGAAGAAGCAGTGTCAGAAAAAGCCAGTGACCAAGATACCCTTAATATTTCCCTCAGCTTGACCAATTTTGTGACGGGCTTTTTCCTGCTTCTAGGCCCTCCCCTTTCCTTAGAGTATTTACTGGAGAAACCTGGCAACTCTAAAGGCCCGGGAGCCTTCCCTCTGAAATGTAGTCATCAAGGACGATATCACCCCTATCTCTCAGTCTCTGTGGGAGGGTAGGAGACTAAGTCAGGTGCCTAGGTGGGTACCTCACTCCTAGTTGTAAAACTATCTCTTGCCAGGAAGATTACAGGAAGTCTACTTCGCCTTTGGGTAAGGCCAATTAGTAGGCACAGATGATCTTAACCTCAGCTCTTAAAAGCTCTGTAACCCTTCATTTCGTAAGAGTTGAGTTCAGACCGTGCTATGGTCTCTTCCCTCTGTATCTGTATCCTTGAAGTGTTATTTGCCTTTTCAACTTTGGTGCAACTTTGCTTTGAAACCAGCTGAAACAGAACCTGTCTCATAATATACTACAAAAATGTCCAGGATTTGAGCAAAAGTCACTTATTCTACCAAGGACCAGGAAAATCTGACTGTGAATGAACAAAAAATGATAATCAATAGATGCCAGCAGCCAGATGATGAAAATATTAGAATTGTCTGAAACTGATTTTAAAGAAGCCATGATAAAAAAAATATTCCAATGCACAATTAAGAACTTGTTTGAAGTAAATGAAAAAAAATCATAAAGTCTCAGCAAAGAAATAGGAATTTTTAGCAA
>NW_012143523.1:1649566-1650629 GCF_000956105.1 Propithecus coquereli | reverse complement strand
AACTCCTGGTCTCAAGTGATCCTCCTGCCTCGGCCTCCTGAGTAGTTAGGACTAGAGGCATGCACCACTACACCCAGCTGATTTTTTTTTTTTTTTAATTTTTTGTAGAGATAGAGTCTTTGTTGCTGAGGCTGGTCCTGGCCTCAAATGATCCTTCCACCTCAGCCTCCCAAATTACGGGGATTATATGTGTGAGCCACCATGCCCAGCCTAAACGCCATTTTCTTATTTTTACAATGAGGACACTTATTTTTACAATGGGAAATGCTTTTACTGCTCTTGTCTGTTCGGTATCATCTTTTATGGGGAATTTTCTACTCTCTTTCTCTGTCTCTTTCTGTCTCCTGGGAATTTTAATCTTTAAGGATTTACTCAGGGAAAGAAGGCAGCTGGAAATGAGTATTTTGATAATGTAGAATAAAGTATACTAATTTGACTGAGATCCCTGAAGCTATTATATTTCCTGTCTTTCCCAACTATTAGGAGATTCTTCCAACGCTATGACTTACACTGTATCTTTCCAAAGAATCGCTGTATTTATGCTTAAGTCAATCAGGATTTCCTTATGCTACTTACCATTAAGGAACCTAAATCGTACTTAGCAAATAATTCCTATCCTAATGATCTTCAGAATTGTTAGTCTGAGTCATATGAATCAATAGTTGTGAAAGTGTTAACTAGAAAATGCTACATAAACAATCCTTACCAGATAATCCAGACAATTCGTGGGACCCAGTGCAAAATGAAAATGTGGAGCCCCATGTCCAACATCATTAACAATTTCATATGATGACAACAGAGCATTAAACTAAGCATGGGGCCCTTCTGAGCACAGGGTCCTGTGTAACTTCATAAGTTGCAAACTCATGATGCTGGCTCTGCACATTTATTATAATAGACTTAACATCAGAATATTTCTTAGCTATCCTGATCTTTTTAAAGATGTAATATCATTGTTAACAAAGAGGTAAGTTAGAAGAAATGCTTTGTTAATTCCAGGACTGTCAATCATTTTACAACAGCTTATTTACCTTGGGCACACTATAATCAGAACAGAAAAAAT
>NW_012143523.1:1645561-1648638 GCF_000956105.1 Propithecus coquereli | reverse complement strand
TACATTTTGATTTGTCATTCCTTTTCCATTTCTCAATTTTTTTTATTCTCGAAAAGTAGTTTTAAGCTTCTTAATTTTTCTAAGTATAGGTAGTTATAGAAGAGCATTGCAAGTTTCGATTTTTCGTAGGTTGAGTTAACACCACTAGATGCTGCCATGAAACAGGTGAACCAGCATTAATCATAGAATCATACTGCTGGAAGGAAACTCCAAAGGTCACATAGTTAATTCTCTTGACTACACTAAGTCTGTCTTGAAATTAACCTAGAAAAATAGGTGTCTGTCCATGCACTTAAAGGTCAAATGGCATCATGAATGTATGAACACCCACAGCCAAGTGGATTGTGAGGTGATAATTTAGGTTATTCAAGAACAATATCTTCACATTGATTCAATCATCTGAAGATGTGAATATTTCCATGTGGACAGCAGTGTAGTTTTTAGCAGGAGCAAGTGATTTATCAGTCAGAAAGACTATCTTAGAAGATATTGTTGAGAATGTAGAGAAACTACATATAAAGTGCCTTGTATCAGTTACCTACTGCTGTGTAACAAACCATCACAAAGCTTGAAACAACAACTTAAAATGATTTAAAACAACAACAATTTATGTGTTCATTTGATTATATAACTTGGGCAGGGCTCAGTGGAAAGGGATCATCTGTACTGCAGTGACATTGGCTGGGGTATGATGACTTGGATAGTAATCTACAAGAGGGATGACCTCGCTTGCATGTCTGGCACAACAGATGGTATTATTGGAATCAGTAAGGACACACAGAGCCTCTATGTCTTTGTGTCCTCTGCAGAAGGAGAGTCTTACTTCTTTACATGGAGGCTGACTAGCAAGAGGACAAAAATGGAAGCTACATACCTTTTATGGTTAAGGGATGGAACTGGCAGAGTGTCACATCCATTTCATTTTATTGGTTAAATAGGTCACAAGACTAACGACTATTCATAGAAGGGGAAGTAGAATACCTCTTCATGTGAGGAAGCCAAACATGTAGATGGATGGGTCAAATTTCTAGAATAAAATCTTAATATAATCTACTATAAAAATGCATGCCCCTCTCACATGGAAAATATACTCACCCCCTCCTAAGACACTCCCAAAACTCACCTCATTAGAGCATTAGACTTGAGTTTGAGTATCTTGTGATCTGTACCAGATCTGGATTTGGATGTGGCTTCCTGGGTGCAAGTTCTCTTTCTCTGAAGAATTGAGAATTAAACAGGCTAGTTTTCTACACCTAATATTATTCATGAGACAGGGCCAGGACAATAGAAACTCCCTTTCATAGATAGGAAGAACAGGCGGCAGATAGCAGTCTCTGCTCCATAGCAATTCTCAATTCAGCTATCACTTGCTTTTAGAATAATCTACTACTGCAGTGAGGGAATATTATTTGAATAAAAGTCTGTTTTGGCCTGTGAGAATAGGTCATTAATCCATGGTCCCAACTAGGCTCTATTGGCTTTGCTCTCTGAGATGCCATTGGTTTATCATAAGGAACAACTTATATTTTTGCTGAGTAGTTTTTCTTTCTAAAATATCGCTGACCAGAAGCATCTTTTTATTTTGAAAAGTTTTAATCCCTTTTAGCCCAAGCTGGTACAAATTCTCTAATAACTTTGTATTATGTTAATATATTAAAATCTGTAATAACTTTGTATTCTGTTAAATGTATCAAATCATAGTTCATTTCTTTAGACAAAAGCCATATCCATAGATGTCTTCAAGTCAGGTCTGTTTCAAATTTCAGCTGTCAGCCATGGTTCTACTGGACATTGCCCTTATTTCTTAGAAGCCCTTTTTGTTGTGCTGAGGGAATGTAAGATTAAAGTCCTTAAATCTCTCTGAGGTCCTAAAAAGGGGTCTTATAGATGCCCTGGATTTGATCTGGCCCTTGAGGCCATGTTTTACTGGAAGTGCCCTGGATTTGATCTTTGCTTGAGGCTATTTCAACTTTATGGCTGGGAATTAGAAATATTATATATGTGTGTGTGTGTGTGTGTGTATGTGTGTGTATGTTTTCCACTCTAGCAAGTCCTCAAATGGAAATATTCCTCTAAATTGTGTTTTAAAACTGAATATTTCCTTTTTTGCATATTACTCTCTTCTTATAGTTAATCATATACAGTAAATAAAGTCAGTAGGCACTTTTGATCCTGTATATGTCCTTAAGCAGATATATTGTCTATTTTCATGCTAATTTAATCAGCAGTTCTGCCAATTCCCTACCAATACATGGCATTGGTTTTCTTTCCTTCAGTCTCCCAGTGCAGCCACCTCATCGTTCCTCCAGACTCACCAACAATCCTTCTTTGTCTATATAGCCTCTTCCAGACACCTAGTTCCAAGCCAATACCACAGGTTTTAAGTTTCTGTTATGTAGAAAATTCTACTTCCAGGTATCAATGTCTGTCTCATTTATCTATTGCTGACTAAATAACCACCAAATACATAGTTACTTAAAAACAACTATCATTTATTATTTCCCACAATTCTATAGCAAGGCAAGACTCTGATGGGGAGTTTTTCTGATCAACTTCCCATTGGCTGGGGTGACTACTACCTTGCATTTGGCTGGGAGCACAGCTGATGCTGGAACATTGGAGATGGCTTGAACTACGTACGTACCTAGTTTCAGCTGTGGCAGGTGGAATATTTGGTATCTGGCTGAGCTTCTCTCCACATATTCTTTCACTCTTTAATAGTGTGATCTGACTCTCTTTACGTGACAGCTGGATGCCAATAGAGGAAAAGTGGAAACTGCTAGTCTTCTGGAGACTTATGTCCAGAGCTGGCGGAATATTGTTCTTAACGTATTGCATCGGTAAAAGATGTCCACAAGCCTAACTCAAATTCTAGAGGAAGATATCACATCCAATTATTGATAAAAATTGTGATATGTACATACAGAGATTGAAGGAATTCTGAGAAGTCATTTTTAGAGATAATCTATCATATGGCAGTATAGTTTGGGATATATAGAGGGTGATCAATAAGTGTCTGTTGCCTTCCACATCCCCCAGATGATGTATACATTACTCTTCTTATACAGTGAATGTAT
>NW_012143523.1:1643013-1643345 GCF_000956105.1 Propithecus coquereli | reverse complement strand
TGAGAAAATGAATTAATCATGTACTTCCGTCTTCTAGTAGGGGCAGCATCCCGTACTTTCTTTCATTTTTATTGGTTTTTCTAAAGTTATTGATATCCCATCCAATCTATGGAGTCTTTTCTCTGAGACTGATTTCTTCCTGAAATTTTCTGGCTCATGTTATAAATTTCTACCCTTATAAATAATTTACTTCCACAAAGACAATGCTTTTTAATTCATCACATATACATTTGAATCTGTTGTTGATATTATACACGTGAACCTTCCTGAATCTTACCTACCTACTTCTAGTTCAAGTCACCAATTCAAAAACATGTATATTGAAAGGCACA
>NW_012143523.1:1631697-1633067 GCF_000956105.1 Propithecus coquereli | reverse complement strand
ACTAATATTTGTAGAACCCATCTGCAAGTTAAAGTAAATCTCTTGTACAGTATACTGGATCCACTTTATTTGACTTTATACTAATAACTACATTGTTACATAATATGGTCAATCCATATCTCTGTCATCAATGTGAGACTCAAAGGCATTAATGTTCAATTAACATTGCCTACTTATACTCCATAAATCTTAAGACAATTCTAGCAGAATAAGTTTGAGCTCTGTTTTTGGCAGACTAACAGATGTTTGAAAAGTTGAGGTCTATCATGCTTTTACAACATACATTGTGATGCAGATATAATCAATCTAATTTTCAGTAGCATTTGCATTTTAAGGAATTAAATGTAGAAGAAATATGGCAGATATGTACATTTTTCTGAAAGACTACTCCCAAAATAATGTTTCTACTATCTAAGTTATAGTTGAGTATTTCTGGGGGTTCTGATCTGCTCTGATATATATCCGGTGCTCGAGCTTAAAAGATTTTACGATGTGAGCCCCTATTTCAGAACAAAATGAAGTTAGAATGAGGATTTTAGACCCATAAGAAAATGTTCTTATTAATAATCAAATTTGAGGCAAATTAGCCAATGTTGCCCCAAGACAAATAGGCTAGAAAACTTACACATCACATGAAAATGATGAGTATTCAGTCAGTTTGAATTATTATGCCAGAAAACACAAACAAGCTGTCTTACCCATGTCTTCCAATTCAAAATTTCTCTTGTTATCACCATCTTAACAAATGATAAACAATTTTCAGCTTTGCATCAATCTGATAAGATATATATCACTTGGGACACCAAAAGAGTCATTTCTATTGAAATAGCAAGGGAATCTCTGATTTGATCTGTAATTGATTACAGGTGCCCAAGTTATGATTCAACAAGACAGATAGAGAGAGATGAACTGCATGGAATCTAGCCTCAGGCACAGAAACGTGCCACAGAAGGTTATGATTTTACATTGTAAGAGATTTCTAGGGAAATCTTACCTGAAGTTAAGAAAAATGATTGAATTACCATGAATTATGCAATATTTTAAAGCTCTTTTATAAAATCCTCCTAAAATATTGGGAGCTTTAAAGGATCAATTTAAAGAGAATTGGCTGGTTACAGAAAAAAAGGAATGTTTAAAAACAGATATGTTGTCATCAACTATAAAATTATTCAACAATTCATTACATTGTCTGCATTAAAAGATCCTAGATTAATCATTGACGAGAACAAGTTACAATGTGGAATAACTTTTTGTAATAACATCATAGCTTATCATTTAATTTACTTTGTATTAATAACACCTACGTAACAGTATTATGGTTTCATTTTACATTGACCAGTACTAGGTAAAGAGAAGAGGATTACTAAAAA
>NW_012143523.1:1629184-1630392 GCF_000956105.1 Propithecus coquereli | reverse complement strand
CTACAGCATTCCCTTAAGCCAAACCCTAATCTAGAGCAAGATCATAACTCTATTCAATTCTATGAAGGCTGAGAAAAATGAGGAAACTGCAAAGGAAAAATTTTAAGCTGGAACAGGTTGGTTCATGAGGTCGAAGAATAGAAGCTGTTATCACAACATAAAAGTGCAAGTTCAAGCAGCAAGTGCTGATGTGGAAACTGCAGCAAGTTATGAAGAAATCTAGTTAAGGCAAATGATGAAAGTGACTACAGTAAACAACATGTTTTCAATGTCTACGACACAGCCTCATATTGGATGGAGCCATCTAGGACTTTAATAGCTGTAGAGGAGAAGTCAATGCCTGGCTTCCAAACTTCAAAGTATAGGCTGACTCTCTTGTTAGGGGCTAATACAGCAGAGGACTTTAAGTTGAGGCCAATGCTCATTTACCATTCTGAAAATCCTAGGGTCCTTAAGAATTATACTAAATTGACTCTGCCTGTGTTCTATAAATGGAATAATAAAGCCTGGATGATAACACACTTGTTTACAGTACGGTTTACTGACTATTTTAAGCCCACTTTTGAGAAATACATCTCAGAAAAAAAGATTTATTTCAAAATATTACTGCTTATTGACAATGCATCTGGTCACCCAAGAGCTCTTATGGAGATATACAAGGTTATTGTTCTTATGCCTGCTAACACAGCATCTATTCTGTAGCCCATGGATCAAGGAGTAATTTAGACTTTCAAGTTTTATTATTTAGGAAATGTATTATGTAAGTTTGTAACTGCCATATGCAGTGATTCCTCTGATGGATCTGGGGAAAGTGAATTAAAAAGCTTCTGGAAGGAATTCACCATTTTAGATGCCATTAAGAACATCAGTGATTCTTGGGAGGAGGTAAACACATCAACATTAACAGGAGTTTGGAAGAAGTTGATTCCAGCCCTCATGAATGGGTTGAAGGGGTTCAATACGTCAGTAAAGGAGGTAACTGCATATGTGGTGGAAATAACAAAAGAACTAGAATTAGAAGTGGAGCCTGATGATGTGACAGAATTGCTGCCAGCTCATGATGAAACTTGAACAGATAAGGAATTGTTTCTTATGGATGAGCAAAGAAAGTAATTTTTTGAAATGGAATCTACTCCCGGTGAAGATGTAGTGAATACTGTTGAAATGAGAAAAAAAGATTTAGAATATTACATAAACTTAGTTGATAA
>NW_012143523.1:1623744-1626964 GCF_000956105.1 Propithecus coquereli | reverse complement strand
TGTTCGAAGATTTGTCCATGGTGTATGTAGCAGCAGGTTATTCCCACTTATGATTACATAGCCATTCATTGAAAAATTATAGCAATATATTTATCCATGCTACTTTTAAAGACACTTAGGCTCTTTTGTGTTGGGATTATTGCATATCATGCCACCACAAACATTCTTAAATATGCCTTTAAGTGCACATGTGAGTGTATTTCTATTGGGTGTATTCTTATTGCTTTAGCAATATATTGTACTAATTAGCTTTTTAATTTTTTTTAAGTAAGGGACTGCTTACAACAAATGCTCTCACTTTTTATCAGCCTGGGAATATCATCATTTTACCTTGTTTTTGAAGGATATAGTCATTGTATATATAATTCAAAGTTGTGATTTGTTTTCTTTTAGACTTTTAAAGATTTTATTTCTCTATTTACTGATCTCCATTATTTCCATTACTGTAAATCCATTACTGTTGATCCTGTAATGTGTCTTTATTCTCTGGCTACTTTTAATAATTTCTTTTTGTCTTGATTTTCATCAGATTTACTAAAATTAGCCTAGGTGAGATTTTCTTTGCCCTTCTTCTGCATGGGCATTCATAAAGGTTCTAAATCTCTGGCATGATGTTTTGTCAACATTGAAAAATTATAATATTTGTCATTTTATCATCAAATATGTCTTCAGCCTCATTTTCTTGGTTACTAGCAGCATTTATGTTCATAATTTCTTCAGGTTCCAACTATCTCTTACTTTCTTTTCTTGTACTTTAATTTTTTATTTTTTCTTTTATGCTTCATATAATGTTTGATTAACCTGTCTTCCAGGATATGGATCTTCTTCTCCTACTTGGTTGGCTATACCTTACTGGGTATTAAACTTTTTTTTTTTATTGAGGTCTTAATTTCAGTAAGCATATTTTGTAACTATGGATTCTTATGTGCTTCTTATTTTTATAGATTACACATCTCTCTTCAGGTCCTCTAAGATTTTAATATTTTCACAATGTATTTCACTGCATTTTTCATTTTTTTTTTTGGCAGGGTAGTTAATTTGTCCTTTTTCTCGATATGTTTGATAATTTTTCTTTTGAATACTGGCTATGAAAATTACAGGGAAAAATTAAGGTTCTGAATTGGGTTTCTTTGTGTCCTACTAGAATTTACTTTTGCTTTTTATAGACAGATTATGGCAGTTTCTTTTATTCAGTTTGGGTTTGATTTGATTCCAAGCTCATTTACTGGCTTTGTGAGTGTTAGCATTTATGTATATGTTGATTGCTTTCAAAAGTGCCAAAAGAAAGCTTGTAATATTTGCCATTTCTCCTAAACTATATATTTTTTGTTTATACAACATTAAGAGAAGATCAAAAGCCCTGTTTAATTTCTCATATTTATAGCCAACAACTAACTTTTCAGCTAATACCTAAAAATTGGCAAATCTTGAGAAGAAAACTATGCAAAAAATATACAGATCAGCTCAACATTCACCCCCTCTCCAGGATCTTTGTCTTTCAAGTCTTAGATATTGTAGTTTTCTGAAGCTAGTAGGTAAATATTCCAATTTTATATTTTTTTTTTAATTGTTCTCACGTGGGAAGATTCATCATATAAAAACTATTTAACTATATCAAAAATATAAGGATTTGACTCTTCAAAATAAATGTGAAAATATACTTGAAAAAAACCATTTCAAAATCATGAAGGATATTGTTTGAAATTTCATTGAAACTGTAGATTAATCTAGGAAGAATGACACTATTATATTTAATTTGCATATTCATCAACATGATATGACTGTCCAATTACTGATATCTTACTATGGCCTAATAATCTTTTACACTTTTCCCTATAGAGGTCTTAGAAATTTTTATGATTTAATCTTACATACTTTATATTCTCTGACACTGTTTAAATTGTCTTTTTTAAAAATCACATTTTCTAGTTGTGTCATGGAATTGAATTTTGCTCATTGATCTTATGCCCAACCACCACATGAAATTTTCTGATCTTTTTAAAATTTTTCTATAGATTATTTTATCTGTGTATGTGTGTATTATTTTTAATAACTAAATTATTTCTTTTCAATATATCACTGCTGTACTTTTATGTGAATTTATAGTGACACACTCATACAAACATAAGTCATGTACATTTATATATTATCATGCTACTTCTACTCATTATCACAGTTTATTAAAAAAATCCTTTTCAATCTCTTAATTTTGTCTTTCCCACCAATGCTTTCATCATTACATGAATCACTGTTTGACTAACAAAATGGTTTTAAAAAGTACAGCATGTTTTCCTCCATTGGAGATATTTGATATATAGCAGTTTTTAAATCCATGCCTGATGCTATCACCTGAAAATTTATCCAGAACGCCACAACTGCCTATTAATATTTCTTTAAAACAATCATCTTTAATAGTCCTGTATACATATATTTTGAGTGTGTATGTAGACAGAATATATATATTTCTCCACACTATAAATGAGAAATAAAAATAAAATCCTAATCTCCTCAACCAACTGAATGGGAGGGGCCTCCTGCTTAGCCAAGGCGACCCCAGGTCGACAAGAAATCTTAAAACTGAAACCCTGTCCATGACAGGATGGGAGGTCAGACACACCTTGTTTTGCCTGCTTCCTTGTTAACCACTCTTAGTCTTTCTTCCCTAAAAGTTAAACAAAACCAACCCTTTGGAAAAACTTGTTCCACCTCTGATTTCAATCAACCACCTAATGCTGCTCCTCCCTTTTTGCAGTTTTGACACAATAACCGACCACCATTTCTTCCTGATAAGAGGCTACTTACCATGAGGTGGTTCTGACCACTCAGAAATCTCAGAGAGGGTCTTCATGTCCTTTGCTTCACCTTTTGACATCAGAGGACTGAAAACTCCACCATCGAATTATGCTAATACTGCCATTTTCTGATCATGGGTCCCACAAAGTAGCATGAAGTTCAATCGTGCATTTACGTGTTTCTCCTTTCATAAATATTCACGACTCCTCCTATGGCCTACAAATATGTATATTTGCCACCCCCCCCCACCATTCAGCATAAATTTATGGACCTTTTCCTAGCTCTCAAAGTGCTTGCTTTATGGTTTCTACTGGAAGCTCCCCTTCCTGCCTTCAGGTTGTATACCCTCTTTTAGTGATAAAGCCTCCTTTCTAAATTTATAGATTTTGTGACTTTTTTAGTCAACTTGAGCTGTAATGCATTGCTT
>NW_012143523.1:1620767-1621419 GCF_000956105.1 Propithecus coquereli | reverse complement strand
TATAATAAACAATTATATATATTGGTAGTGATATTGATAATAACAATATAATGAGTATTACTACTACCACACACTGGCTACTGATTTCCTGTTATTATGTATTATCTACATCTGTATCTATCTGTACCTCTCTCTCTCTTTTTTCCCTCTCTCTTTCTACCTAGCTATCGTCTATCTCTGTCTATAAAATGAATTGGCTCATGATAGGAAATGAGTAATCAGTGCGTCATGGTAAATAATAATCTTTGTGTAATACACATATACACATTTAATTTTAATAATGTAAGGATGGTACATATACTATTCCCATTTTCACATGTGGATTTAATAAAGTGACATATTGTATAGGTGATGGACTTAAGACTTCCACTGCTACAGCCTGTCTCCTGCTTCCTGAGTCATACATGATTATATTACATTTTTCTTATTTATATGTTTAAACATCCTGCACATATTACTTTTCCTTTTGAGATTAAGATTCAACGTTATCTAGGCCAGAAACACTCAAAATCTCATGAACACATTTGCATTCTCATCACAGAGGGATATCCACTTTTGCCTAAAGGTTTAAAAATAATAATGCACACCATTTGGCTAATGAAGGCACAGTCCGAAAGCCTTATATTTATACATAATAAGTTGCAATTTATTT
>NW_012143523.1:1619595-1620634 GCF_000956105.1 Propithecus coquereli | reverse complement strand
AATTGAGCAGCAAGTACATAGTTCCCATGTATATCCTCGTGGCCTATACAATTCCCCTATTATTAACAACTTATATTAGTGTGGTATGTTTGTTAAAGTTGATGAGCCAAAATTGATAGATTATTAGTAACTAAAGTCTATAATTTACATGAGAGAGTTTACTTTTTGGGTTGTACATTCTGTGAGTTTTGACAAACGTATAATGACATGAATCCACCATCACTGTATCATATAGAATTATTTCACTATCTTAAAACTTCTGTGTTACAACTATTGATTCTTCCTTCCCTCTTCCTGAACACTTAGCAATCACTGAGCTTTTTATTATGTCCATAGATGTACCTTTTCCAGAATGTCATATAGTTGAAATCCTACAATATATGACCATTCTAGATTGATATTTTTCACTCAGTGATATGCTTTTAATAATTTTTCATTTCTTTTGTGCCTTTTATTTCATTGTCATTTTTTATGGCTGAATAATATTCCCTTGTATTATGAATGCCCTGTAATTTATTTATCCACTTACCTGTTGAAGGACATCTTAGTTACTTTCAGGATTTAGCAAATATAAATAAAAATGCTATAAACATTACTATGCAGGGTTTTTTGTGTGAATGCAAGTTTTCAACACTTTTGGATAAGTATTCAAAAGTGCAATTGGTGGACTTATGGTAAGAGTATGATTAGTTTGGTAAGAAACTTCCAAATTATCTTCCAAAGTCGCTATGCCATTTTGCATTCTCATCAGCAATAAATCAGAATTCTTGTTGTTCCCCATCTTCATTTGGTGTTGTCAGTGTTTTGGATTTTAGCCATTATATTTGGATTGCAAAGTTGTTTCATTGTTTTAATTTGCGATTTCCTAATGATCCATGACTTTGAGAATTTTTTCATATGCTAATTTGTATCTGTTTATCTTCTTTCATGAGATATCTGTTTAGGTCATTGGCTCATTTTTAATTGAGTTGTTTATTTTCTTATTTTTGCATTTTAACTGCTCTTTGTATATATTTTATACTAAGTCCTTTATCAGATA
>NW_012143523.1:1617775-1618821 GCF_000956105.1 Propithecus coquereli | reverse complement strand
AAATCATCAGGGAGAGGAAATCTTTAAACTGTAGTTCTTGTTTTCTCCTAGCCCTGCCAAGGATATGTAGGGGCCAAAGCCCTGGGCCCCCTAAAAGTTCACAGAAAATTACTGACATAAAGCAGATTGGTTTAATAATAAAGAAAGGCATACAAATTTATTTAACATGCATGTGTGGGAGCCTTTAGAATGAAGACTCAACACTTCAACGAGGTACAGAAGCCTGTATGTCATCCTGAGGTTACAGAAAGAATGTGGGCTTAAAGCATGACCAAAAACAGGTTATGGTAGTAAATCGGGTTTTAGTGACAAGACAGGTTATGGGAGGGAGAAAGGAAGATTCTTGGCTAGCAAAAGTGGTCTCATTAGGTCCATGAAAGCTCAGCAGTAGTAGGTCTCAGAGAAAATAGTTGGTAAGTGTGTCCATTCAGATCTTTAAGGTGTCATACTCAGTGAACATTTACAAGGAAAGGCCTGGCTGTATTAATGTAGATTCTCCACAGATGTAAGTTTTTTCCACAAAAGACAGTTTCGCAGGGCCACTTTTTTTGTTGTCCCTCTGGCAGCCATCTCAAAATACGTCAAATGAATATATTTTGGGATAAAATATTTTGATTTCCTTCAGTTCCTACATTGAAACTTACAAAAAACAGTTTTACATATTAAAAGCCAAGCTATTTGCTTTGGAGAGATTTCATTTAGAGATTATTAGATAGAGATAGAGTGGAAAAATAAATTGGGCTAAACTGAAAAGAGCAAATTTCTATAATTACTTCATTTCTTCTTTATTCAGTCTCTTGGCCCTGATAGTAGATCAGCTAGTTAAACACCTGTGTCCCATCCTAGAAATGAGAAGCCATTTGAAGGTTTTGAACAGTGGAGAGACATTATTGAAATAATAAAGTAATTTTTCCTTCATTTGTAAAAAAATAAAAATTTATTCTCACATATGAGGGAAAAAATCATAAAACAATTCTAAATCTCAAAGCATCAGATATTTGCTAAAGTTTTGTAGAAAATGGGTTTAAATGTTTATCACATTGAAG
>NW_012143523.1:1611597-1616835 GCF_000956105.1 Propithecus coquereli | reverse complement strand
TTCTAATTCATCTGCTCACCAAAAAGAAATATTTCTGTATAATTTTGACAAATATTGTATCAATTTTATATACTTAATTATAAAGCTAAAATGAGAAATGTGGTTAGAGAAGATATGTGTCTTTATATTTAAATATTTATCCCATATTTATTAAACAATATCTGCTGATTTGTTTACCCTCTATTAATTTCTCATGATTAACATAAAACAACTTATTCTGTATAGGTCATACTTTATGTCTTATTGATAGAAAACAGACTATAGTGAGAGAAAGGCCATTCTCAGTTTTTGGTAACTGATTATGACAAGACAATAACCACTTGCTTGTGATATTATTAATAAATCAATTAAGAAGCATAGATAAAGTAGGAGCTAGATAACTACTAGTAGGTTTTAGGCAAAATGCATTCATAATTTTTAACTTGTCTTCTGTGATAATTCAACTGTTTTTGGTTATAAGTGATAGAAACTCAAAATAACTCAAGAAAGAAACACAATTTTTAACATATTTATCTAGAAAGAACAGTGAAAGAAAGGGACTTCAGGGGGATAAACTGTGACTCTATCCTAAGACAGTACTAAAAGATACAGTGTGATTGCTAATCTTTAGTTACATAGCTAGAGATAGACTCACCAGGATCACTTGAATAAAATAGACAAATAACCACAAATTTGAACAGGCAAACAACCCACAACCTAACTGCTTAGGTCCCACATGCATATCAGAGAATCTTGAAGCATAATTAATAATAGAGAATAAAATTGAGTAACAACCCGATGCCTATAATTATTATCTATGTTGTGTTGTGTTCATATGTTATATGGTTTTCAATCAACATTTTTAAAATTCTGTTTTCTTTCCATTTCACTCTTTCTTCAGAAATTTAGACTGCTTGATATCACTTAATCCCACAAATCACTGAAGCTCTGTTAAATGATTTTCAATCATTTTTCTCTGCGTTTTCCAGATTGTTTACTTCCCATTGATCTGTCTCCCAATTAACTTTCTCCTGCCATTATTAATCACCTATTAAAGCCATTTAAAAAAGTTTTCATTTTGGATATTTTATTTTGTAGTTACAAAATTATTTATCTTTTTTAAAAAACATTTTTGTTTCTCTGCAGAATTTGTCATTTATTCACTCCCTTAAATTCTTGAACATGTTTTCAACATCTAATTTAAAGTTCTTTCCTGTAAATTCCAATGTTGTTTCATATATTCTGAGGTCAGTTACCATTGGCTTTTTTTTAAAAACCCTGGGTCACATTTTTCTTCTCCTCCCTCCGTCCTTCCCTCCCTTCCTTTCTTCCTTCCTCTTTTGTATATCTCATAACTATTTTTTAAAAGCTTTATTGACGTAAAATTTCTATGCCATATAATTCACTCATTTAAAATGTAGAATTCGGTAGTTTTTAGTGTATTCACAGATATATGTACGATCACCACAAACAATTTGAGAATATTTTCATCAGCTCAAAAGAAACTCCATACCTTTTAGCTATCACTTAATCTCTCATACTCCCCTCAATCCTAAGCAACCACTAATCTTTCTGTTTCTATAAATTTTCCTATTATGAACATTTCATATAAATGGAATCATACAATATATGATTTTTTATGATGAGTTAGTTTCACATGTATTCCTTTTTATGCCAAATAATCTTTTATTATATGAATACACTATACTTTGCTTATCTAGTCGTCAGTCAATGGCCATTTGGGTTGCTTGGTTTTAGTCACATTTTAAGCTTTTATTTTAATCCTTAGAATTCATTAAGTTTATTAGTTTATTATCTTATGTCTTCCTTTCATTTACTGAAGTCTTCAAGGGTGTCATATTAAAGTTGATTATTTCTTCTTGCTGTCAGTTGTGGTGTATTATTTTCGTTTTCTTTTTTTGTTTTTTGGTGGTGATTTTTGACTGTAAGATAATGTTCTTAGACATATGCCTTGGAAATATTTTAGATCCGGTTTAAATTTTATTGCACTATAAAGGAATTTTATTTGTCTCTACCTGTTTTCTGGTAGCATTGTCAATTCCAGCCTATGTTAAAGTACATTTTCAACTTGAGATATTTTTGCCAAAAAAAAAAAAAAGTAAGAAAAAGATGAAAGGTGAATTAATTAAGAGAAGTATCCATGTAAGGTGCTGGGTAAGAAATGATGAAGTACATAAAGTTGTAAGTGAAATGCTTAGTTGTCGGCTCAATAATTCATTTTAAAACATATGTTTTAAAAAGTATCATGTAGGTTTTAAAAATAATTTTCATCTGAAAGGATTAAGTTTTCTAACCATCATATTGTAGAAAATGTGGTCACAATGAATATTTTTAATTTCAGAAAATCTTTGAGATCTTTCCAGTTTAAAAACTTAAACTGGAACTTAGAAACTGTATTAGGTGTAATAAAGGAACTTCTAATGGACTATTTTAGACATACATTCTGATTAGCTTGTGGCTAATTGGCTAATTATTTGCCATACATTTTGTATTTGCAAAATGAATGAATATATCAAAACACATTAATGTTAACCTTAGTTTTACTCTATTTTAAATGATACATATTTGTTCAGTAATGAGCCAGTCCTTCCTCCCTCCCTCCCTCCCTCCTTTCCTTCCTTCCTTCTTTCCTTCCTTTCCACACTGTTTCTGGTACTTGTCATTCTGTTACCAGTATTTATTAAAATTGAGAAAATTTAAGGTGGAGAACTTCAAACCTTTAGGCAAATCAAAGATATCATATTTTTCTGACACAGTAATGACTAAACATATGTTTAATAATTACAGTTTAGCACAAAAATCAAAAGAGATCCTTAATTAATGAACATGTTACTTCTTGTCTCTTTTTGGTTTGGGAGTATTAATCCCAGTTCTCTGTTTAGCATATTGGTGAATAGAAACGAAAAATGAAAAGGTGAGTCTTGCATAAGTAGAAACTAATTTGAAAATATTAGAATCTTCAATGATGAACTAGCCTAGGTTTTTTTTGTTTTGTTTTGTTTTTATTGTCAAATTTTGTTCCTAATATTAATTGGGAAAAATATAGTTCTTTTTAGGTTGTGCCTATGTATAAATAAGCTTTATTAGCATACCAAAATATGGAAAATAAAAACCTGATAAAAACTGTTGTAAGTAATTGTCTCACTTAACCCTTCTGTAGAAAACAACATAATTACATTCAACAGGTATTAGAACTAAATTTCTAAATATTAATAAAACTATCACCACAAAAGCAAACATTTGAATAAAAAACAATTGATCAGTATCAGAATTTACACAAGTGACTAATATATTAGTAAAAGAAAGAGAAATAGTGTAACTTACATGCCACAGTAAGAATTTTTTTACCAAATTATTGCATATTACAAGAAAGGGTTAGTATGGCTCAGTTTTATACTCAAGATAATTTGTAGACCACTTGAAACCAAAAGATTTTGAATGAGGTTAAAGTACCTAAAAGTCATCTTTTATTTTATCAGCATTCTCCAACATCCCTGATACGGTTTACCTATTCTTTCTGAAAGAAGAAGAGCAGAGAAATACAGTAAGTTTGTTATTTAGATCGTCTATCTAGGGCTAGTCCTATTGAAATTACTGTTTTCTCCGTCAGCAAATAGTGAGTGAACTGGCCCGGAAGGATGCTAGAACTCGGAGCAGCCAACTCTTCCTTCCTCTGTAGGTAGTTAACTACAACTGGAGAGAAAAGAGGAAAAACGAAAAACATACTAAACTGATTAAAAACAAACAAAATCTGTCTCAAATGTTAACTAAATTGCTTCTTAAACATTAATTGACAGGGCTGGTTTTCGTTCTTATTTTTATTGATAATTGTGTGGCTCTATGTGTATGACACTGAGGAAAGTTTGCATTGATTCTCTATGGCCCTTGTAGGTAATTATTAGAATGAACCACTGAAAGCTGTTTAGCAGAAAACAGACCTTTATATAATGTAAGCTTTAGATATATAGTGAATGAAGAAATTTAAAAATATAAAAGTTTGACCACCAATAAGATTTTGAAGAAGTGGACAAGTAATGAAAGCATCAAATTTATAAATAAAATCGAAGGGGCTTTTGTATATTATATTTCTTGAAATGTTTGCAATTTTTATAACTGATTGGAACTCATTAATTTTTTGTTTATAGCTAAAGAAACTGGGACTCAGAGAAATGAAAGAGATTTCACTCAAGGGTATTTCCTATACCATAATTCCTTTAAAAATTGGGTGGTTGGACAAATGTATAAAAATAAAACTAGAGAAGTTACTTGTATAGGAATATATCTTACAGTCAAGCCATAAGGTGAATTTTAAAAACATCATATTTCTGCAGTATAAGTTTAACTTTTTAAACTTCCAAACATACCAAATTACCAAAAAAAAAAAAAAAAAGAAAAAGAAAAAATCAATTTATTCCTCTGAAATTATCTTTGCCTTTCAAATTCATAGCAGGAAAATGTCAACCAATGATGCATCCTGAACATTTCTCATAAATCCTAGACATGTCTGCATGGCTTTCAAGTCAGTCACTGCCCTGGCCTCACCTACTTAGTTACTGAACTAAAGAGATTATGACACAAGTAGCCCTGCTCCGTGAAGATATCAAAAAGAAGCCACTGAAGAAAATTGGAATTTAGTTACTTGATCTTCATGAGATTGAGGTCTAATCCTTTTCTTTTGCCAGAGTCGATGTGCAATTATCTAAATTTCAACTTATTTTTAGAGTGATATATAGTAGAGATGTGAGACACCATGAAAATATCTCTCAAAAAAGCCGTAATACAACTGAAACTTCAAGTCCAAAAGGAAAATATTATTGTCATTTTATCAAAGCCTAGACTCAACTTTATAAAGGCAAAGAGGACACCAGTAGACTACAATAGCATCAGGTATTGGAAACTATTTCTTTCCAATAAAATAAAAAACATACATATAATAATTATTTTAACTAAAACATCAAAATTTATTTAAAACTTTATAATAGTACAGATAGAGAAAACCTTGAATATTACATTGAAATTGCACCAGAAGTAAAATGATAAACAGCTGTTGTAAAGAACAGAATTGAGGGCCGGGCGCAGTGGCTCACACCTGTAATCCTAGCACTCTGGGAGGCTGAGGTGGGCGGATTGTTTGAGTTCAGGAGTTCCAGACCAGCCTGAGCAAGAGCAAGACCCCGCCTCTACTAAAATTAGAAAGAAATTAATTGGCCAACTAAAAATATATAGAAAAAATTAGCC
>NW_012143523.1:1599787-1611538 GCF_000956105.1 Propithecus coquereli | reverse complement strand
CACTCTAGCCCGGGCAAAACAGTGAGACTGTCTCAAAAAAAAAAAAAAAAAAAAGAACAGAATTGAGATTTCAGACTTGATAGTTTGTGTTAGTGATAAAAACATACTAGTTAATAATTTGGGGTCTTTATGCACCAGGCTCTATGTACCATTATTTCATATAATACTCAGATAAATTCCATCTGGTAATATTTTCATGCCTTATTTAAGAATACATTAAATAAGGTTGAGAGATATCTTTAAAAATCATTCAAGTTCTCAGGTATATGATAGAGATAGGCCTGGAGCCAGGCCTCACCAAGGGTCTGAGGTCTTGACTATGACACTATAATAAAATGCCTCACATGTGAAAAGCTTATTGATTATCATTTGTTTCAACTCTATTAACTTTAAAAATGGTTATAGTAACATTTTTCCCTAGAGATCACCAATTTCCTTTCCAATCAATCATAAGAACTCATAAAATTTGCAGGGGGAAAAACAATTGATAAGAGATGAAGAGTTCAAGGAAACATAACATCCAGGGTAACTAATTAGATAATATTCAAATATTTAACTTTGCACTAATAAAATATATGCCCAAAGAAATATGTTGCTTAATTTGGGATTTGAAGTATTAAAAATGAGTACCCCTTGTATTATGTTGTGTTGCTGTTATATTTTTTCATTAGTAATTCACATTGTACTTTTAAATTATCAAACCTCATAAGATTTTAATAACAAAAACATAAATATTCAAAATGTAAACAAAGTTTAAACTACTAATCAGAAAAAATATAGCTGTACTTCCTTGTTAGGTATCTATAAGATTTATGTATAAATTAACTGGTTTTTATTTTAACCTTCTAAAACATGTTATTTAAAATAATCATAGAAGTTAATGAGAATAAAAACTCAGAAAAATATTCAAAAATAAAATTATAAATCAGAGTGAAATGAGAAATAAGATAATAATGTAATAAAATAGATACAGGGCCAATACACCATTGTCATAAAATTAATAATTTTCAAAGTTACGTATAACAGTATATGACAAAAATCAAATTGCTGTCAAAGAGTAATCTTTAGTTAGTCACAGAGAATCAGAATGAAGAATACAAAGAATGAACAATTATTGTAGAGAAGCAAATACATAAGGAGGAGCAAGAAAATCTGACAAATCTTCTCAAAAAAAAATTTTAAAAAACGGAACAGAAGTGGTTTAGAAAGTAATAATATTGAAGATTTTCGTAATGAAGAAAAAACTAATGGTACAGTTAAAAAGTATATTTTGTTCTAGGAAACTTACAGAGTGTGCTAAACTGAAATATATGTGCAACCATGTTCTCGAATTTATTGAACTTCTTCAAGCATCCAAGCAACAAAGGGACATAACCTCTTGCAGTTAAGTTAACTCAGAAAATACAGTGTTTGTGACACTGTCCTGGAGAGAGAGAAGCACTTTTTGAGGAAGCGATGAAATCTAAGCAATGAGATCAAGAAAAACTTAATGTCCTTATAACAGCTATGATAATTGAAACATTTAAAAATAAAATGTAGATCAAACAGTTCTGAACATTATGTCTCAGAAGTGGCAAAATTATTATAAATGTTTACAATGTAAAAATGGCAATAAAGAAAAAAATCAGAAGAAAAGTTGGTGAATCAGACATTTTGATAACGTCTAAAATTGAAAAAAACAGCTGCCTGTGAGAAATAAGCGTAATTTTGCTTTCCATTTAGAAAAATAAAAATGGATTATAAGGGCACAAACATTTGAACAATGGACACAGTTTTTAATCATTTTTAAAAAAAGGTAAAATGTCACTGAAAAATTTAACATGAATTTCCAAGAACTCTTAAAAATTTATATAGCTAAAAATGGATTCTAATATTTTAAAGTTTATAACCATTAATCTTCATACCCTCAAAGAGATTCTATAGAAAATAGTTTGTCATTAAAGAAATAGTCATTTAAAATTAAGAGATATTTTATTTCACATTTACGTAATTTAAAATAAAATCTGAAATAATTTATCATTTTCAATAAAAAATAAGTAAAATGACATTGTTAAAAATTCTCTAAGTCCATTACAATGAAATGTTTAATGTGAGATGTTCATCTGTTCCCAAAGTATTAAACCAATTATTCAAATAGTTCATGCAAGAAAAACCCCTAAAACAGTGATCTATAAAAGCAAAAAAATTGTCTGCAGCAAGGATAATTTAGATTGATTATCTTCACGTATCATAGATTTGTATTTGTGTAGAAACAATTCGTGCTATAGACCATAGCAAGTCTCATTATAGATAATATAGTCAACTGATCCATGTGCATGATGCTTGGTCATGCAGAATGTCTACTGAACTCTTTAAAACTATGGACAGCCATTAACTGTTTTCTGACATACCCTTTGGTTGAAATGCCAAGTAGCTGCTTTCTTTAAGTGTCAATTGAATGACTATTTATCCACTGTAGCCTGGACACTCTAAAGAGAAAGGATGCAAGGTTTTTATCATCCTTCATTGTAAACATTGTTCCATCATTGGTATCTGTTGTATGATATTTTATTCCATTAATGATCCGACAGATTGGCCTCAGGGTTAATTGGATGAATAACTACTGCTTAAACCAAGGTCATTCTCCCATTACTCGTTAGCCTCATTACTGATAACAGGAGAGAGGACTGCTGACCTGCCTCAACGTGAAATAGGCTTAGTGGGAAACATTCAAAGATCAACAAGAAAATTATAGCTTTTAAAAAGTTGTTATAAAAGAATTCATTCTGTCTAGGAAGGAAAAGTCAGAGCAATTAAATGATTTACTTTTTTTTTTGGATATCAAAGTATACATATTCACTGGAAGGTACTACATTCAAAGGTGTAAAACGAATCGTGAGGCTTTTTAAAAAATTTGTATTGCTACCTGTGTGATAAAGGGAAAAGAGGAAATGATTTCTTTTCCTCCATCTCCCAACCCTATTTATGCCTTTGCTTTTTAATTCAATGTCATATATTTTGAGCCCTAAGATACTATTAAACTCCGGTGAGCTTTGTTTCTGGCCTGAGGCTCTTCTATGTAAATGGTGTTTTTATTTTTAAGTCTAGATGTGAATTGAGCAGACACAGATGGGGGTTAATGGATTGCAAGTCCTCATTGTGTGAAACCAAAAGCTTCTTTTAATAAGGTGCCTATTAAACATTTGCCAGTTGCTGCATTTTTATGATAATTTAATCTAGCTGAATGTTAATTTTACTTTAGATATTTAAAGGATTGATTCTCAAACAAATGCATTAGAATCACCTGGGGTGCTTGTTTAGAAAATACACTTTTAGGTCTCAAACTCTGATTTTGATTTAGTAGGGCCTGAAACCAGAAATCTAACAGTACCTCAGAGGAGAACACATTTTGAAAAAACATGCATTTAAATTTGGGTTTAACATTGGTTTAAAATTGTTAATCTATCATTAAGTGTTTACTGAAACCAACAATGGCTAATAGATTTTTTTTTTAAGATCTAATTATATCACCACCCTCCTTTTCCTACCACCTCCCAAACTTCTTTTTTTGAGAATGTTTACCAACAGAAGACAAGCATTACTAAACTTGTTACCAAAAGCTCAGCATTTGTCCAGGAGGCTGCATCAGAAGAACGAGGACAAGTGGTGTTGGAGAAAGAAAGAAAAATTTATTACTTTGCTGGCAAAGGAGGAAAAATGACAGACTCTCATCTCAAAATTCGAACTTCCTGAACATAAACAGAAATACAGAGCTTTTAAAGGGAAGGCCCTCAGTTCTAGGCTATTGTAGTTAAGGATTCTAATTATCTCATCCCACCTCCCCAACCTGGGGACACACCAGGGCCTGGGATGGCTGAGCTATCTCCTTTAACACAAAGAACAAAAGACCTTTCCCTGCCCCTCCAGACCACCTCCCCAGGCAGGGATACAGGCCAGACTGCAGTTCCCAAAAAGAGCTGGGGAAGTTTTAAAGAAACAGAAAATATTTTTGCCATTTTTTTTTTCCAGGCCATTCCCTCTGTTACATATTCCCCGCTCTCAATTTTCAGGCCAATCTCTCTGTTACAAACTTGGCTAATTTTTCCTAAAAGCAATTAGTGTTTTTAAAAATCACCAAATCAATAAAGTTGCACATAACAGATTTGAAATAAATAATTTAATATTTATGTTTTTTGTAAATCCATAGAGAAAAATTGAGCCTCTAGCAAACATTTTTTTTAAATATAAGAAGTGCATTTGAGTTTCTGATGATCCAGATGTTCATTTTCCTTTCCTATTTTATGCATACAGAGATAGTTTACTCTTGCATGTTCTAATAATAACTAGTAATTTCTGATAATTAGAAACATTTTAGGGGAGTTCAGAACCCCCGCCCTGTCACTTATGAGCTGTGTGATATTCTACTTGTTAATTAACTTTTCTAATTACCAGTTCTTTTTCAAAAAATGGAATTGATAATGTGAACTAAAATAAAATTTTAAGATTCACCCCCCACTGGCTGACTAAATGGACCCCCTCCCCCTCGTGGCCAAAGGAATATCCTACAACTAAACTGCCTGCCAGGAGGAAGGAGGTCAGACATGCCTTATCATGCTCCCCTCCCTTGTTGGGGACATCCTTTATAACATCCTTTGTAACAGGCTTAAGGGTATGCAAGACAAACCTGCAGGTCCTCAACTTATACAACAAATCTATGTCCGATGGCTTATCTCTGTTAAACAGCTGGTTATGTTGAAATATTCCAAGCCTTTAGACAAAGTTTCATGTCTTTAACCAATTATAAGCAAAAGAATCTTTAAACCCACCTATAACCTGTAAGCCCCCGGCTTCGAGATGGCCCACCTTTTTGGGCCAAACCAATGTATGCCTCCCACGTATTGATTTATGACTTTACCTGTAACCCCTGTCTCCCTGAAATGTATAAAACCAAACTATAACCCAACCTCAGTGAGTCCACTGCTCAAGGCCTCTTGGGTGTGGCTCCAGGTCATGGTCCTCAACTTTGGCTCAGAGTAAATCTCTTTAAAATTATTTTACAGAGTTTGGTCTTTTTTCCATTGATAATAACAAGGTTTATCACAATTTTGCTGTTAGTATAACTAAAATATTATAAGTAAAGCATTTAACATAGTTAAGGGCACATGGAAAACTGAAAAAAAATCACCTAAAATTAATATTATTGTCATCTTCCTAATTATTATTAAAATATAATTTTATTATAATGAGCATTATTTATAATATATATTATTTAAAGAAATAAAACTCTCAACTGAACATTTTTCTCTTATAATAAGCCGATATTAAGCTCTATTTTACTGAATGATTCATCTACTGCAGAGAAAGTACAAGCCCTGCTTTTAGGTCTAAAGTAGGAAAAATAAGGCAATGGCAAATTAATGCATAAGTAAATGGCATTCTGACTTGACAAATAAATTCAAGACAAATTATTTCATAGTGTTAGGGAAATCTTTGCAGTAAATTTTAAATTTACTGTGAAAACAATGAAATCTATATTCATACTAATTATGATGGAACATGATAGAGGCCTAGTAAGAATGTAAGAGGATATAATGTCAAGGAGCAATAAAATGTGATAGAATGTTCTGTTTCTCTTACAGTCGCACCTGTAAGATGATCATACAGCCTGGAGGCTTTTGGAACATGTAGCCACATGTAGCATAGCTTGCCTTAGAGTGATATTTATAGCAATTTGAAAAGAAAACTAAAAGTGGATTAGAAATTACTGAAAACAAATGGTTACACCATATTCATTTTGAAAAAGATTAAAAATAAAGATGGCTTGGTGGGGGAGGGTGGGCAAGGGCAACATACATAATCTAAACATCTGTACTCCCATAATATGCTGAAATAAAAAAAAGAAAAAAAAAAAAACAAAGATAGCATTCACCGAAGAATCCATTAACTAAAGTGTGATTTTCTATTAGTCAATAGAAATTAAACTAGAACATAATCAAATTAAGGGGATGTTCATGTTGAAACTTGCTATTTCAATTTTCTTTTTTGATCTTTTGGCTGATACAAGTACTCCAACGAATACATACTTGACATTTCTGTCTTTCTCTTTTTAAAAAATATCATTAGGACCACATGGGCTTTTATATATGCAATGTGCTGTAATCAATTGTAGTTATTTTTTTCCAGATACTTCAGCCAGTGGGAAATTGGACAAAGCATAATAGGCTCAATGCATACATTCAAACCCCAGACAGGTAATTCAGCAGTATCTACAAGGAGGCCTGGTCATTTATTGTGGGACAAAGTATCCTTAAGTGTTAAAAGATAACACCAATTTTGCAAAGAGTAATTTGGAGAACTAGTAGAATGGGGGAGGAGAATATGATGAGTAGTTAATCATAGAGGCCTATTAAGTCTAATGAGGAACAATTATTTACTTCTCTCTCCTATTCCAGAGACACAGCAGCATTTTAAAGGAGTGATATGACTATACAAGAGGAGACTGATGCCCCAAAGAATCTCCAGGGGACAGTATTAAAAATGCAGAGATTCTAAGCCTATAGGTCTGGGTAGGGTTCTGATAGTTCAAACTTCAACAAAAGTCCCCAGGTCCTGATGATGATGGTTCATACTTAGGAAAATATCCAGGAATACTTTGGGTCAGTTAGTAATATCTAAGGAGTTCATGTACCAACAGACTCTATTCTTCTGTCACTTGTCAAGGCTATTAAGCTTACTATTCTTCCTGCCCCATGTCCCTGTATCCTCCTCATGAATGTTGGCTACCACAGTCTTCCATCAGCCATTGTGTTCATTTCCCCATCTATCCTGGATGATGTAAACTCCAAGAATCTTATAAAGCCAAGAATCTCCTTCAACTTTCAAATAAGAAATACTATTTATATTAGCATAAGCATAATTTGCATAAACAAGATGTGAAGTTAGTATTGGTCAAATAGTTAAATAATTGCACAGCATTTACTTTAAAATGTTAGATTTGAGGGCCACGAAAAGAGGTAAGAGATGGGGTTGAGAGGAGTGTTGATAAATAAGGGGAAGAGAAGAATCATTAAAATGTATTGAGTGCTTATTTTCAAGAGATTGTGCTAAGGTTTTTATATAGTTTAAGCCTAAAGACAATCTTATTGTTATAGGACCATCAGATTCTTTTGCCTGCTGTGCAGTCTGAGACGAACACACTAAGACAGTATAGAGTACAGCAGAAAAAGAGTATAATGATAAGTGGGCAACCAAATGAGAAGATGGCAGAAACCTCTCAAATCCATCTCCCAGAAGAGTTCTTAGCTTGGGTCTTTAAGGGAATTTTGGTGGGCAGTCTGCTAGGGAATTGGCATAACTGATTGGCTAGGTTGTGGGGATGACGTTACAGGAATGTAGAAATTGCATTTTTGCATTGAGATAGTTCCTTGGCAGGGGTCACAGGACCAATGGGTGTCAGTGGGTCCATTGGAATGCAAGGTCTGGGAAATTTCTTAGAAAACAGTCTTAGGTTTTACATTGAAAATGTCATCTATAACAGTGATTAAGGGAAGTTATAGGACTGTGACAAAAGGCTATGTGACTCTCAAACAGTAAAAAGCTATAAGTGACTGTGGGCTATAAGGCAAGAGCTGGTTAATGTGTAACTGTGCTTTTTCAAGGATTATGCCCTTGATAAAATCCCAGCAACTTTGTTTTAATTAATTTTATAAAGATAGTTTCACTAAGAGATTGTCCACATAATTGTGTTTATACAAGTACATATATGCATTACATTATATATTATATAACATAAGATATATTTATTAGACTATTAGATTATTAAGTATGAAATGTCTGATTTCCTGAAGTACTAAATTTGACAATTGATACCTCTGACATTTCACTTTGACACCAGTTGTTTTATTTTTATTATGAAGGTACATCCTCAGTCTTTCAGATGAGATTGGGCACATTCAGGGTGGTATGGCCATAGGCTATGCTCAGTATTTCAAATGCCCATTTTGGCTTGTGATTATCTTTCACATTTTTTAGAGCGATTTTTGTGAAAGCATGGATAAATCAAAACTTCGTGTTATTTTCTAATATGAGTTCCATCACGGAACCAATGCATGGCAGATAGTTCAAAATATCAACGAAGCATTTGGGAAGGATGTGACTAATGAATGCACAGACACAGATGGTTTGAGAAGTTCCATTCTGATGATTTTAATCTTGAAAATGAACCACGTGGGTTATCTGAGACCAAGGTTGATAATGATGAGGTGAAAGCTGTAGTGTAAGCAAATCCATCTCAACCTGTGTGTGAACTAGCACAAGGTTTGACCTTACTATTCCAATAATATTGGACCATTTGAAAAAAATCAGCAAGGTAAAGAAGCTGGATAGATGCGTTCTATATGAATTAAATGAGCATCAAAAGAGAAATCATCTTGAAGCTTGCCTTTCTTTGCTGTCATGACATAAAGGTGAACCATTTCTACACCGTAGTGTTATGGGTGATGAAAAATGGATTCTTTTTTGACAATTGCAAGCATTTGGCACAATGGTTGGATAAAGATGAAGTGCTAACACACAGTTCAAAACTGAATATTCATCAAAAAAGCTAATGGTGTCTGGTGGTCCAGCGCTGGTATTATCCACTACAGTTTCATAAAACCCTCAGTCCATTATGGCAAATTAGTCTACTGCAACCAAGGGTGAAATGATGAGGATGCTTGTGATTAAATAGCCAAGATTGCTCAATAGAGACAGGTCAATCCTCTTGCAAGGCAATGCTTGACCGTATGTTACACAAACAGCGTGGCTCAAACTACAGAGGCTGGACTTACAAACTCTCTGTCATCCACTGTATTCACCAGACTTTGCACCAACTGACTACCACTTCTTCCAGGCTTTGGACCACTTCTTGCAAGGAAAAATATTCAATTTCCAACAGCTGTGTAAAACACTTTTTGTGATTTCATCGCCACTGGTTCTCCAGGCTTCTTCCCTGCTGGCATAAACAAGCTACTGTTAAGATGGCAAAACTGTGTCCATAGTTTAAGTGCATACTTTGATTAATTGTACTGTTTCTTGTTTGAGATATAATAAACTACACTTTTGATTCAAAATTTGACATTTCATATTTAATCTAATATATTGTGTTATATTTTATTATACTGAAATTAAATATTCGAGACAGATTGATAGGATTTATAGGATATTAAGTTGTGAAGAACAAATTTGAAGACAATTTAGTCTAATACAAAAGTGATTTCATAAAAAAGTACAAGAATATGAAGAGAATACATGAAGTAAAAGAATATTACCTAATTCTAAGGAGATAGATTTTAGTTTCCACAACAGAAAAATTGGTTTAATTATAGCATGGAGAATAAATTGAAAAAAGTATTATGACAAAAATGGTTTGGCTTTGATATTAAAATGACATATTTTGGATCCTTATAACTATGAATATGGTGATAGAAATCTAGAATATTAATATTCTTTTAATATTTTTCTTATACTCTACTTATGCATTTGGAATGAGATGTAACCCTACTAAAACCTTTACAACCAAGTATTATTCAGGCTGTAATAGAATTTTACTCTCATGTAGGAAAGATGAAAACTGCAGGAAAACCTGAAGCATGTCCAACTACTGTTAAGCTCCTTCCATGAAGCCAGAAAAAGCAGAGTGGTTTCAAGCTAGAGTGGAACTGCTTCATAATCTGATTCAGGAGCATAGACAATATTTACTTTCAGAATCTCATTGTCAATTTCCTTGCCTACTCTGTAACCCAGGAAGCCCAGCTTTAACAAGAGATTCTTGATATCTATTTCTTCTTTTTCAAGGACAGCTATTTTGAACTCAAACTCAAGGCAGAGGATGTATGCATACCATATGTAATGTTTGCTAATTGAATCTTTTGTTTTCTGAGTTGCTTGAAGTTCAGTTTTACATAGAATGGATTATTAACATTAATCCACTTAAATTCCACAAAACTTGTTTGGAATATTTTCTGGCTTCTCTAGAAACTTAGGTTAAACATTTATAAAACATTTTTTCTATCCTACACATATTATACTATACTATTTAATTGTAGAATCTAATTGTTATTGGAAACTGAGAACCAATTATAGACAGTGATAATGAATTATAATTAAATGAAGATCCATTGTTTAGGTAAGATAATGATGTGTCTGATGAGAGACATAGTCATAATGTAAACAAAATTAAAAATAAGGCAGAGTTCGAATAATTTAAGTGATATTATGTTAAAATGTCAATAATTGGAATGACAACCATAAGCATAAAACCCCTCACTTATGCAGATTACCTTGATAATATTGTAACAGAGGGAATGGCCTGGAAAAAAAATGGCAAAAAATATTATCTGTCTCTTTAAAACTTCCCCCACTCTTTTTGGGCACTGCAGCCTGGCCTGCCTCTCCACTTTGGGCAGGTATCTGGAAGGGTCAGGGGAATGTCTTTTTTTCTTTGTGTTACAAGAGATAGCCCATCCATCCCAGGCCTGGCCCTCACCTCTCAGGTGGGGGAGGTCACAGGCTTTGTCTTTGGCAGAGATGGACAACTACAGTTATTAACTACAATACCCTAGAACTGAGTGCCTTCCTTTTAAAAGCTGTGTATTTCTGCTCATGTTCAAGAATTTGGATTTTTCAGAGGAGAAAGTCTACCATTTTCCCTCTTTGCCAGCAAAATAATGAACTTCTCTTTACTTCTCCTCAAACTATTTATCCTCATTCTGATGCAGCCTTGAAGACAAGTGCTGAGCTTTTGGTAACAATATTAAGTCAAAGTAAAACTACTACTTAGGTCAACATAAGTATGTGCAGTAGAGATGATAATAGACTATTACAAAATTTAGCTTCAGTTATAATTTCTCACCATTAACAGAGCATGCCAGGCTCTCATTCATAGTCACTTCATAAAACAGACTTCAACTGCAACTTTTTATAAGACATATTTCCTCCATTATCCCTTTGACAAACCATTCTCTGTCACAACTTCACGTCTATTCCAGATTTTTAGAAGACAAATTTGCTCCATTCTCCCTTTTGACAAATAATTCTTTCTGTCACAACTTCAAGTCCTTCTAGTGCTATCACATGTGCACATTCAACTCTTTCTTCAAAAATTATTCACCTCTTTCCATTTTTTGATTCTAGCAACTTGACAACTCTGCTATTTTATGAAGCACCCCTAAATTGAAGAAGATTTACTCTGGACTCATAAGCAGGAACTACCCATGACTTAATTCACTAAACTAAAGCTTTGTTATTAAACTAGTCAACTTGCAAATATTAGTAGAGAACTCGATTTCCTTTGGAGTTTTCTCAGGCAAATGAAAATCATTTACATATCTTTCAGGCATTCATAATTCAGTGCCTGTCTCCTGTTGGGATGTCTCCTTGTAAAGTTTGCATTTTCATGTGCCTAACCATGTACTACCAGTAAGACCACTCCTTAAAGAAGGTTTCTATGAAGAAAATAGTTTTGCTTTTGGTTTTTGGTTTGTTTTTCTCTTGCCAGTTCTGATCTCCTATGTTAAGGGCACAGGTCATATTCTCTATGCAACCCTGATTAATCCTTTCATAATGAGAACAGGAGTCATGATGATTACCATCTGAGATAAATGGACCATTTTAATTTTTTCTATATGTCATATTGCTAATAATTTACAGATGACTAGAAAAGATTTATAAAATAACGTTATTTGAAATTTTAATAGGAATATAAACATACTAATTTTTATTCCATATTTTTCT
>NW_012143523.1:1597608-1599522 GCF_000956105.1 Propithecus coquereli | reverse complement strand
GGTTACAGTTTGGTTTTATACATTTCAGGGAGACAGGGGTTACAGGTGAAGTCATAAATCAATACGTGGGAGGCATACATTGGTTTGGCCTGAAAAGGTGGGCCATCTCGAAGCAGGGGCTTACAGGTTATAGGTGGGTTAAAAGATTCTTTGGCCTGTAATTGGTTAAAGACATAAAGCTTTGTCTAAAGGCTTGGAATGTTTTAACATAAGGAGCTCTTTATCAGAGATAAGCCACTGGACATAGATTTGTTGTGTAAATTGAGGACCTGCAGGTTTGTCTTGCATACCCTTAGGCCTGTTAATGGGTTACAAAGGATGTCACCAAGGGAGGGGGGCATGATAAGGCATGTCTGACCTCCTTTCTCCTGGCAGGCAATTTAGTTTTAGGGTATTCCTTTGGCCACGAGGGGGTCCATTTAGTCAGCCGGTGGGGCGGGAGGTGAGCCTTAAAATTTTATTTTAGTTCACACCCCCCAGAATTCATTGTGCCAAAAGGGAGAACTGAACCTGAGAACTGAGTAACACAACCATGGCCATCCTCTACCCAATGAAGCACAGGAGTCCTCTTTTAGGAAATGGGGGGGCTTGGAAAGTAACTAAAGAGTGTTTTTTGGTAGAGAAGGTATAGGAAGGAGAAAGGAAGCCTGACTGGCAAGATGGTCTTGTTATGGGGATAAGCTGCAGAGTTAACAGCCCTCAGGGATGTTTTTATTCAGACTTTTAAGGGGGTCAGACTCTCAGCAAACCTGTCCCAGATCAAATAAGCAGGGCTTGGTGGCATTTAACAGAAATTCTCTACAGATGTGAATTTCTCTACCACTCTCCCCACCAAGACAGCCTTGTATCATTATTCTTGTTTGCCTGCAGCCATCTCAAGATATGTCAAAGAAATGTATTTTGGGGAAAAATATTTCTTATTTCCTTTAGCCCTTAAAAAAAAAAAAAAACCCTTCAAGATATGCAGACCCTATAAAATGAGTGTATTTCAATTAAAACCTCAGGACCGTATCCTAAATAAACTTTTAAATGTCGATAACAAGTTATCTCCACAGATGCAAACCAAGGAAAAGATATGATCATTCTTCTACCCACCCTGAGAAGATCACAGCATATAATTCCCCTACTTCCTTTTCAGAATGTTGATCTTATCTTGTGTAGATTTACTAAGCACCAAATAGAACTTCACAAGAATATCACCAATTGCCTCACTGCTCACCTCCTTCACCCCTTCCCTTTTTTTGTGTACATCATTTTTCCTTTAAATATGAAATTCTCAAAGCCTTCTTTAGAGAGCCCAGTCCACAGTGGATACTTGGTGGGCTGTGCTTTTCCTGGCCTGTCCTCAAATCTTGGCTTAATAAACCTCAACTGAGGATGACTTTGGTTTTCAATCACTTATTATTCTGTAAAAGACATTCTATAAAAAAGGCATCTGCACTCGAATGTTTATAGCAGCACAATTCACAATTGCAAATATGTGGAAACTTATCATTACGTGAGTAGATTAATAAAATGTGGTATAAGTATACCATAGAGTACTACTCAGCCATAAAAAATTAGTGAACTACCTCTTGTATTATCGTGGATGGAGCTGGAGCTCATTCTTCTAAGTGGAATATCACAAGAATGGAAAAAACCAACACCACATTTACTCACCATTAAATTGGTACTAATACATCAAAACTTATGTGTATATGTGGAAGTACCATTCATCAGGTGTTGGGCAGCTGGAAGGAGGAAGGTGGGGATGGGTAAACTCACACCTAATGGGTGCAGCGTGCCCTGTCTGGAGGATGGGCATGCTTGTAGCTTTGACTCAGGCAGTGAAACGGCAATTTATGTAACCAAAGCATTTGTACCCCCATAATATTCTGAAACTTAAAAAAATAAAATAAAACATAATAATATGTA
>NW_012143523.1:1593588-1597488 GCF_000956105.1 Propithecus coquereli | reverse complement strand
AATTAAATACTTGGCCTAGGGATGTAAGGCTAGCTATGGCTGTGACTACAATTGGCACTTAAAATTTTTTCAAATAATTTAAAAAAGAAAAAATCAAGTCACATTAACAAATTCTTTCTCATTTCATATTGTATTTGTCCTCAGGGAAAGCTTGTTCCCACAGCTTACCCATAGCTGAAATATCCAGATAGCAAGCTGTTTTTGGTCTATCCTGTTTTTATTACTATTGGCGAGATCTTCTGCAACAAATGGCTACTAGAGGAACACCTATTTAATAGTTGTCAGTCATCCGTCTGCTTTCTGATATGAAATAAATCAGGTAGCAAACATTTATAGAAATCTTACAATGGCATTGCTCTCAATACATAAATGAAATTAACATATTTTATGTAGGAGCAATAGGACATGACACCTAAATTAATACAATTACCACAAGACAAGAATATTTGAAGTATTAATACATAGGATACACAGAAAGAGTTTAATTTATTTGCCTGAAAATGAGAGTAAAGAAAATATTATAGTGTGAATGCAATGAGCCTCTTTTCTAACACTTAAGGTGAAAATATGACATGAGACAGTGAGAATCTGGATATGAAATGGGACAATAGAATGTTTTAGCTCCTTGGACATTGCCTAGTGAGGACAGGGAACTGTAAGGTGTTTGTTATGTCCGGTTATGTTTTTTTTTTTCCTCCTCATGGCTAGATTGAGTCCCATGGAGTTAGAAAGTACATCTTATTCATGTTTAAATCCCTGTCACCTAACTCAAGTGTGTCCAGAATTGACTGTGACCTCTCCTTTTGAATTTTCCTTATCAAGCACATGCCCTAAGGCTGAAAGTCCTCTTTCTAAAATTAATCTCTAAGCATCAAGATTAAATTATGTTAAACTGCTTTCTTCATAGCAAAGTATACTTTTGGGCCTATCTATCTATTTGGACTTAGTTGTTTCAGCATCATTTCTTCTTGTACAGCTTAAAGTTAGACAAGTTTCATCTACCAAATAGGAAAAATTAAGGTAAAACAAATTATTCCCTCATGATTGCGTCAACCACTTTTATCAGATTCACAGAGGATCAAGTTTGGTCGACACTGAAAGTGGAAAGATCTCGGGAGATGGGGAACAGAGCAGGGAAAAGTCTAGAAAATGTGCTACCCTGGGTTCCTTACATCTTAGCAGCTGATAGGTACAAATCATGTGATATTAAGAATAACGACAGAAATTGTATTTGATTGTGTCCCTTGTGTATAATGCTAGTTTGCAAGCTCCTACCTAGATGGCAGGAATCATGTATGTTATATCTCCAGTACCTGAAACAGGTTAAGGCTCAGCACAAGTGCTTCAGTCTCTGTGTCTTCATACTTATCTTGTGAGACCATGTCTTTCTACTCCTTCCTCAATCCCTGCATATTGTGCAAATGAGCACATATGCAAAAAGTGCGTATAAAATTTGCTGAAGCCTCATGAGAGCTGGAGTGATCTCTTCACATTTCTTCCCCACAGTTGTGCCAGGGTGTCAGCACATAAACCACCTACTCACAGGCCCCTTAAATGATGCATGTCAACCAACATGAATGAAAGTTCACTGGCACAGTCATATAAACAGACATTCTAGGATGCCAGCTGTCAATCTACCACTAAAAATAGAAGGGATTGGGTAACTCAGAAAGGGAACACTAAAAAATATACATTAAAAAAGTGTTCTCTGCCTGTAGTCCCAGCTACTCGGGAGGCTGAGGCAGAAGGATCGCTTGAGCCCAGGAGTTTGAAGTTGCTGTGAGCTAGGATGACGCCACGGCACTCACTCTAGCCCGGGCAAAAAGAGTGAGACTCTGTCTCAAAAAAAAAAAAAATGTTCTTTTGCACTGATCCTTCCTCCATATATCTATTCACTGATATAAAGCAGATGAGCATTTTTCCTTGACCATGATAATCATTGAATTCATGGTATTGAATGAATCACATGTATAATGACACATTTAAAAAAATCACATACTTACTCTTTGCATTATTTTGCATCTCTTATATTAATAATAACTTTTTGAAAACTATGGATACTTTTTAAAAAAAAGTAAAGTGTACATAAAGTTTCATGATGTTCATGGAGCTCATTTGTAGGTCATGGACTCCAAGCTAAGATCTCTTGATATAATTTAATTTTCTTATTTCAAGGAGGAGCAAACTGATGTCTTAAGTTACTCGGATAAGAGAGTAGGTCTGGGGCATGTACCCCAAATCTGTGAATGTTGGTTCATTACCCTTTCCTCCATATCATTGTATCACCTTTCCTCTTATGGCTGCAAAATGACTTAACGAAAGAATTCTTAGAATGCCCCAATAACAGAAGAGTCACTCAAGGCTACTCTGCCCTAAAATAAATACTATTATTTTTATTGAAGGCTTAGGATAATTTAGATGTCAACATATCATTATCCTTTAGCTGAGCAATAATATAAAACTGACCAGGATTTCCTGAACCTCAGGAACGTAATTAATTGTGTCCGTCATTATCTCATGCACTTAAAGATTCCTCTTTTGCCAGCGGTAGAAGGGGGCAGAATTATTTTAAGGTTTTCATAGTCCTTATTTATTGAATTTTGTGCCCTCAACCCGTGACATATTAAACATATAGAAATTCATATTCCTCATGAAAGGACATTTATGTGTAACTGTATAAGAGTTGGTTTGTGAAGCAGTTGTCTGATAGATATAATTTTTTTGGTAAAAATACAATTATACATTCATAAAGTTTAATTTGTAACACTTTTCCTATTATAAACAAATTTTTTTTTTTTTTGGTCAGAATCAAAAATTTTCCTGCATCTGTGAAAAGCAATTAGGTCCAGGCTTGTGCTCAAATGACTAATAAATGAAGCAGTCCTAATAAGAACTGGCTAATAACTGGAAGGAATCTCCAAAGACTTTGCAGTTTAATATGAATTGACATCCAAAATCACTAATAATGAATATTTGGAAGAGTATATTTTCTTCTGCTCAAACATTGAATATAAGCAAAGTATTGATTTCCAAGATTAGTCTAGAAAGGCCAGGGAGATAAAGGTGGATATAAGTTAGTGTCCTGAACTAAGAGAGTAAATAAAAATTGTAAGTGAATCAGACATACAACTAGCCTATTTGTTAAACACCCTAGTCTTAGTAGACTGAGGACAGAGTCTCTATATATTCATCACTGTTCATAGCATTCACCATTGTTTATGTCAGTTAACAAATATATGTTCAATAAATGTGATTTATTTGATATAATAATGTGAATTTTAATGCACTCAGCTCTAATCTCCTTTTTGGGCTATGAACGTATGATTGACAATTAGAGTAACCAAATGCCTTGGGCTTGCTTTTTTTAACATTGCACCTACTTTACACTAAGACTATCAGTGCCATTTGCCACCAAATCTGTGAGCAAATTACTTTTACTTATTGAGATTCAATTTTTAATTAGAGAGGGAATGATGTCTGTCTTGCCTATTGTTGAGAGGGTTAGAGATAGCACACGTAAAACTAGAACCAGAACAGGGTCAGGGAGAGCAAACGTACAATAAAGGATGGCTATTGTTGCTCTGTGTTTCTAATGGGAAAATTTGGCCCAGTGGAAATTCTCTCCCCTCCTTAAATTTATTCTCCTTTTCTTCCCTGGGCTGTGGCTATCCATATGATAACCACAATTCTCAGCTTCCCTTGCAGGTGGATGTGGCCTTATGACTGAGATCTTTAGCAATGAAAAAATGAGCAGAACATTTGTGGGCAAATTTGAACTTACTTAATGAAAATGAAATTGCTTGCCTGGGGCATTATTTCTTTTTCTTCATACAGGCTGGAAAATGAATCATGAGAGAACCTCACTCTGACCATTTAGATAACAATAGTGTTCTAGAGGAG
>NW_012143523.1:1590297-1591480 GCF_000956105.1 Propithecus coquereli | reverse complement strand
ATATGACAACTTCTTAGTGGTGTCTCTGCACCCCACCATTTTGTATCCTTTACTCTGCAGCCAGATTTTTATCTTCCTAAAAATGCAAACCTGATTATGTCATTTCTGGGCTTAAAATCCTCCCCCCTAAACATTAAAATCAAACCAAAATATTTTTAAATGGCCTATCAGGCTCTTCATGACACAGTTGCCCTTTCCTTACCTCTCCAGCCTCACCTCATTTGGTTGCCACTCCCCACATCAAGCAATATGCTCCACCTCACATGATCATTTAAGTATCATTCACCATGTTTTCTCTCCACTCAGGCCTTTGGATACACTGTTTCTTTGGCTTAAAACAATTCTTTCCCCCACCAAATCACCTCCCCTCCCTTCCCCCACTTTGCTCTATAAACATCTACTGTCTTCATTTTCCAACTGCTGACGATTCATGACCTGGAGACCCGGATAGACAGACCTTCTACAGGATCCAAACAAACCCCGTGCTCCTCCCATCACAGAGATCATCCGACTGCGTTGTAATCTGCCTGTAATTGTCTGTGTATCTATTAAATTACAGGCTCTTGGAAGGGAGGACCCAGGCTTGTCCTTCTCATTACTGTGTTCCCAGTAACTCTAACATAGTGCTTTACACATAGTAGGTGCTCAATATTTGAATTGAAATTTCACACACACACACATACACTCAGGCAACCCTCCAGATATCAGAGACATTCGAGATGTTTTCAATTTCATGATTCCCTCATCTGCTCGTGTGTAGGAGAATACTGCTACCTAGAAATTTTAAATAATTTCTCTTAGCTCATATATTTTACTAATGCTCAGTGAATATAAAATCTTAGGCCGGGAGCGGTGGCTCACGCCTGTAATCCTAGCACTCTGGGAGGCAGAGGCGAGTGGATCGCTCAAGGTGAGGAGTTCGAGACCAGCCTGAGCAAGAGCGAGACCCCGTCTCTGCTAAAAAATGGAAAGAAATGATCTGGACTACTAAAAAATATTTATATATATATATATAAAATTAGGCGGGCAAGGTAGCGCATGCCTGTAGTCCCAGCTACTCGGGAGGCTGAGGCAGAAGGATTGCTTGAGCCCAAGAGTTTGAGGTCGCTGTGAGCTAGGAGCACAATGGGCACGTGATCGGCACGTGATCGGAACTTGGTGGGCACGTGATGCGCACGTGATC
>NW_012143523.1:1589866-1590172 GCF_000956105.1 Propithecus coquereli | reverse complement strand
TGATCGGAATGTGATGTGCACGTGGCGGGCACGTGATTGGCACGTGATCGGAATGTGATGTGCACGTGGCGGGCACGTGATTGGCACGTGATCGGCACGTGGTGGGCACGTGATGCGCAAGTGACCGGCACGTGGTGGGCACGTGATCAGTGCGTGATCAGAACGTGATGCGCACGTGATCGGCACCTGGTGGGCACGTGATGCGCACGTGATCGGCGCGTGATCAGAACGTGATGCGCAGATCGGCATGTGGTGGGCACGTGATCGGCACGTGGCGGGCACGTGATCGGCACGTGATCGGAATGT
>NW_012143523.1:1589512-1589816 GCF_000956105.1 Propithecus coquereli | reverse complement strand
GACCTTTATATAAACCTTTTTCCTTATTCTATTCAATATAATATGCTTTGATGCTACAATTTGGGATAACTCTTTTGAGGGAGTGTTATATATGTTTTTGCTAAATAATTAATATTCAAAGAACAGTGATTGATTTATGAAACGATTTTTCTAAATACTATTCAAAGCCTCTCACTAAACATTGACTAAAGTCAACATTTTGGGAATTCGTGGAAAATGGTGGCATATGACACTGTAAGAATTGGCCCCTCCACTGAAGCAACCAGTAAGCTAGCAAAAAATGACAGAATCAAGTTTTTTTTTT
>NW_012143523.1:1588340-1589462 GCF_000956105.1 Propithecus coquereli | reverse complement strand
GGCACGTGATCGGCACGTGATCGGAATGTGATGTGCACGTGATCGGCACGTAATCGGCACGTGATGCGCACGTGATCGGCACATGATCAGAACGTGATGCGCAGATCGGCATGTGGTGGGCACGTGATCGGAATGTGGTGGGCAGGTGATCAGCACGTGGTGGGCACGTGATGCGCACGTGATCGGCACGTGGTGGGCACGTGATGCGCACGTGATCGGCACGTGGTGGGCACGTGATGCGCACGTGGTGGGCACGTGATGCGCACGTGACTGGCACGTGGTGGGCACGTGATGCGCACGTGATCAGAACGTGATGCGCACGTGATCGGCACCTGGTGGGCACGTGATGCGCACGTGATCGGCACGTGGTCAGAACGTGATGCGCACGTGATCGGCACATGATCAGAACGTGATGCGCAGATCGGCATGTGGTGGGCACGTGATCGGAACGTGGTGGGCAGGTGATCGGCACGTGGTGGGCACGTGATGCGCACGTGACTGGCACGTGGTGGGCACGTGATCAGCACGTGGTGGGCACGTGATCGGCGCGTGATCAGAACGTGATGCGCACCTGATTGGCACCTGGTGGGCACGTGATGCGCACGTGATCGGCACGTGAGCAGAACGTGATGCGCAGATCAGCATGTGGTGGGCACGTGATCGGAATGTGGTGGGCAGGTGATCGGCACGTGGTGGGCACGTGATGCGCACGTGACCGGCACGTGATCGGCGCGTGATCAGAACGTGATGCGCATGTGATCAGAACGTGATGCGCAGGTGATCGGCACCTGGTGGGCACGTGATGCGCACGTGATCGGCACGTGATCAGAACGTGATGCTCAGATCGGCATGTGGTGGGCATGTGATCAGAACGTGGTGGGCACGCGATGCGCACGGTGGGCACACAATCGGCACGTGATGGGTACGTGATCGGCACGTGATCGGAACGTGGTGGGCACGTCATGGGCATGCGTCTCCCATGCAGCCTGGAACGGTGTCCTCGGAGAGAGCCAGGGGAGAGGCCCCTGCAGGCCGAGGAGGGGAGGACAGGCCTGGCCCTGGTGGCTAGAGCCCTCAGGCACATTCTCCCGTCAGGTCCCCCAACCCTGGGGAGTGGGGGGG
>NW_012143523.1:1583953-1585205 GCF_000956105.1 Propithecus coquereli | reverse complement strand
TTTTTTTTTTAATAACCTTTGTATTCTAATCAAATACTTATAGCCAGCAGGAGACCACTTAATAAACAGGCTGCTAAATTTGTTGAGAGTGTTGTGGCGCTTTCGTGTACCTGCCTAGTATTGCCAATTTCCCATTGGCTGTAGAGAGATCAATCCATGTTTCCGGTGCCTAAACGATACAGGAATTTGAAAGGAATCAAGCAAAATATCCTTTCTAACTACACAAACTTACTTGCCCTTTACATTTTTCACTTATGGGAACAGATCATTACTCCATCCTTCTGTGATACTGAAAATCTGACAAGACCATTGTATTCATTTTTTAGCTTATTATTTGTAGAATTTGAGTTGCTAGATTTTTTTTTCATATTGGAAAATAGCATTATATATTTTTTTACCATTAAACACAAAGAAATTGTTCTTAAATCTGAGAAATATTTCCAGAAATATATGTTCTCTGCTCAATTACATTAATAATTGAGAAGTGATTGATAGTTTTTGGATTTCAGCTGGGCTATCTCATGTGACTGCAGTCAGCTAACAATTCATCCAGCCTGCTTGTCTAAGATGCCTTCTCCTGGGATAAATCGTTTAAGTTGCATGTTGTCTCTCCTCCTCTACAAGAAAATTTTTGGAATGCTGAAATAAGGAGACAGAAGATGGAAAATATAGACACGAAAATAAGAGACATCTGGGACAGTTTGAGATAGCTTAATATATGTCTGTGTAGAATTGTGGAAAAAGAGAGAAAATTAGACCAAATCATTATTTGAAAACATAATGGTTTAGAATTTTCCCATAACTGTTAAAAGACACCAATTCATGGTGCCATCAAGTCCAAAAAGTTAAATTTGAAAGTCCACATTTAGTTGCATCACAGTAAAATTGCATAAAAATGAAATTAAAGCAAAAATCTTTTAAAAATTAGGTTTGAGAGACGATGAGATGGGGTTTTATAGATGACTTTCAAAGAGTATAATTAAAATGATTTTACAATACCAACAGTGGAAGGAGTATGGCAGTGGAGGGACATCTTTAATGTTTTTAGTGAAAATAACTCTCATTGCAGATTGTAAATCCATTAAAATATCTTTCAAGAAATAAAGCAAAATGAAACTATTTTCAGATGAAACAAATGGAATAATCTGAAAGTTTGTTATCAGCAGTTCACAGTAAAAGAAATTAAAAAGATCGTGCCTCAAGAATAATAACAGAAATTCCAAGCGATAGATTTGAGATTTTTTTTTGTAAA
>NW_012143523.1:1583305-1583903 GCF_000956105.1 Propithecus coquereli | reverse complement strand
GCAGGCCGAGGAGGGGAGGACAGGCCTGGCCCTGGTGGCTAGAGCCCTCAGGCACATTCTCCCGTCAGGTCCCCCAACCCTGGGGAGTGGGGGGGACCCCTTCTTCCCTCCTAGCCCCTCGGCCGGTCCATCACTGCGCACACTGCACCCAGTGCTTCATAGTAGGAAGCCCACCTCACATCCTTGGTCAGTTCTTGGGAACCAGCCAGCGGGACCGGCCCCCCGACGCTGGGCTGCAGAGCAGTGACGCGCACCTGGCAGTGGCAGAGCCTCCGCCACGTCATCGCCCTGGCTGTGCCAGCATCTTCTCCTCCAGTCCTTCAGGGCGAAAGGCTTCTGGAGCTGGTCACTTCTGCGTGCTTGCGACAGAGGGATGCTCACGCCCCCTCCGTGGTCCCCAAGGATGCTGGACTAGCGAGGTGCCAGGCAGCCTGGGGCCCTGGTTCAGTTCAGACACTGCGGTGCAGGGCGTGGGGGCGCGGCCTCTCCCACCCCACCCGCCTCCTGCACAAACTGCTTTTCTGCCCCTTAAGCCGGCGGCTGTGATGGGACTTTACCCATTAAAGCCCGAACTCTCTTCCAGCTTTGGGAAAGCTCC
>NW_012143523.1:1582220-1583255 GCF_000956105.1 Propithecus coquereli | reverse complement strand
TTGTTGTTATTTCAGAATATTATGGGGGTACCGATGTTTTGGTTCCATGAATTGCCCTTGTACAGTTTGAGTCATGAGTCTGCAGCAGTTTGACTCATGCTGCACACTATGACTGGTTTGATGGTTCATGTACTTCATGTACCAGCCTTGAGCTATGATTTGGAGGACAGAGGAAAGGGTAGCACATAAAGTTTTATATTTGACAGTCCCATTGAGACACAATGGATTAAGACAGTTCCCCTAAAAAAATAAAACAGCAGTGTTAGGAAGATGTATCCTATGGCTCGTTGATAGTTATTTAGAAAAAAAGTTGGCAAAGACAAATGTATGTTTATGGGTAATATTAGTACATTTCAATTGTCCTTAAAATAAAAAATAATACTTTCCAAATTTAGTGTCTTTCTTCCCAGACTGTGAGTAAACATTTTTTTAAAACATCTTTCCTGAGTGCTTGCTGTTGACCTACAAGAAAAGTTGGGAAATAAGACCATGATCTGTAATTTTATCAAAAGTGTTAAGTTACACAGTGCATTGTAAATTTTCACGTGTCCCTGGTATAAATAAGCACAAATAACATCATTTTTCAAAGTCACATAAAAATGTTTAAGAAATCAGAGGACCTCTAGATAATAAAAGGAAAATGTGAAAGGCAGAAGTTAGAATGATTTGTTAGAGAAGAACTGTAGGTTCTGCATATAAAATAAGCTCATTTAACAATATGCTATTCTGTATGCCCCAAAGGATATAGTGAAAAGTTAAGAAACATCACTTTAAGTGAAATGTGGTCTATTTACCACACGCAAATGAGACATATTTTTCCCACCAATAAAGCAGTTTTAAATGTTGTTCATTTTATTTTAGATATTGTAAGGATAAAAATGATAATGCCAGAAAATTTTTTTTAAGAGTTTCGTGAATTTAAACATATTTACACTATAATAAATTATTTCAAGGATATCAGAAATACAATAGCTAAAATACAATTCAAATGAGATTTGCATTTCATGAATAAGAACCAGACATCCCTTATCTATA
>NW_012143523.1:1576380-1578452 GCF_000956105.1 Propithecus coquereli | reverse complement strand
AATATGTCACCCTCTAATTTCTTTGAAAGAAAGTTATTTTTTAAAATTTACTCACAAAAAGATGAAAATAAATTATAGAACCCATATATTTGCTTATCATATATTACATTATTCCCTGTTACGGTGACTCTAAAATGCCTTCTCATGTTTGAAGTTGCATTTAATAAGTGAATCAGAAGATAAACTCAATAGAACATAAGTTCCCTACTTTATGAGCCTCTTTGAATTTCCAACTGTGGCAGAGACTATTATTGTCCATCAAAAATTCATGTTCCTTTACTCTTTTGTAGACATGATTCTGAGAAGCAGCTACCCAGGCTGGGGCTACCTTTAGGGTACACTGAGGATATGACCTTGTGATTATTTTTTTCCCCAAACATTGCGATCTAATGTAATGTTTTTTTTTCTGGATTGACATGATTAAGAAACAAATGTGCCTTTCTTCGCCCTCTCTTTCCCTTACCATTGCTGCCTAGAAATAGCAGAGCCATGTTATGGGAAGTGCCTGGGTCCTTGAATGATGTGGAGCATCATCTGGCAGACACCAACACCTGGCAGTTGTGTAAAGGAAAAATAAACTCATATTGTGTTAAATACAAAGAGATTTTTGGATGTGTCTGAGTTACCATAACTAAGACACCCTCAGACCTTTTTGTGCAAACATCTACCTTTTTGTGGTTTTGAGTAAAAGCATACAAGTCTAGGCAATAAAATTAACGTTATTATCTCTATCTTAGTTGACAAATATAACATAGGGCCAATTGCTCTTTGATAAATTATTGGATCGCCATTTACAAAGTATACACCAACATTATGTGTATAGTCTTAGATACTTAGCAGTTGAATGTCGCAATCGTGATTTCTCTCAACTTTATTTCTTGAGAAATACTAAATTCATATTTTGTCTAAACAAGGCCAGTGTGAAGTGGCAGAGACCAGCTGTTGCTTTTGCAAGAATAATGTGCTTTCTTGAAGCAAGAAATTGAAATGGTAGAAATGTATTAGTCCATTCAAAAAAATTATTCAAATTCATAGAGTTAAGTGAGCATAGAGTGGCAGGCCATATAGTGTTTTACTGGCTTCTGTTTTCTATAGTAAATTCCTATTGGTTATAGAAAGATGGTTTCATTTAAAAATAATGAGAAAAATGTGATTGAACATCATTTTCAAAATACACAAATAAAAATATAAGCTATGAAAGTCGGTATTTCAGTATATTTATTGTTTGTGTTTGCTTATTCAATCAGGTAAGAAAAATATATTTTTTCTCAGGTTGTGAGAATAACATATGACACATAATCCATGTGTCCATATGTCATATTTTCCTCCTTGTAACATAGAAAGGCCATCTACTTGATTAAACTATTTAAATTTCCTTTGGTGTCTCATATTTACTGGGTAGTTACTATTTTGAGAAACAATGAAGAGCTCTGTGCTTGCTTTATAGTACTGAGTTTTCACACAATGCTTTCGGGAATGGGCTGAAACGAATAGACAAGGACAAAATGAAAGTCATTTTGTCCATGATGCTTTTGTTCATAGTCCCTCTGTTCCTGGGAAAAAAAGCTCCCTCTGTTCCATCTAGGATATGTATTCCTGTGTCCTTTTCACTAGAGTTTTGAGGTTATGTATACATACTCCGCATCTGGTAACCACCCTGCTGTTTTGGCTAATTTTGACTTTTTCATAATTTAAAAACTTTTTACGTTAACTATCCATGTATATGGCTGCTTTTCAAAGATAGACAGTTAAGGGCATGTCTGCAAAACATATGAACAATCCATTTCTCTAGACACAGACTTAGTGGGTGATATTTAGAAAAAGCTCATACATCTATACAAATAAAAGTATTACCAAGCAGGGAAGAGAGGAAATATTTTTGCTACAGCTTACATTGTTATAGGATTTGCCATTGGTTGAAGGTAACAAAAATCAACTAAGACAAAATAATATAGAGTATAATAGAAAAAATAAGATGATGAAACAAATGGCTATCATATTTATCAGATATTAGAAACAGTAATATATATCTGATCATGTATTCAGAGAAAATTAAAAAAATTAAATCTGCA
>NW_012143523.1:1574902-1576330 GCF_000956105.1 Propithecus coquereli | reverse complement strand
CTGTTTACTATGCACTTTTTTCTGTATAATTTTCAGTCTATGATTTTAAGACAAAGTGTAGGAGAAATTGGGAAAGGTGAAATTTCCGTAAGTTTTCAAGATATTGAAAAAGAAAGTCCATAAGATAAAAGAAAGAAATTTATTTTGATCCGTTGGTGATAATGACTTGTCTTTAGTTTAAGTGTACTGAAATAGTTGGCAATGTTTTTTATTATCCTTGAGGAGGAAATTGTGCTCTTTGAAATGCCAGATTTTAAATATTTAATTTTAGAAATAATGCCAGCTCTGATATCTCTGTTAACATTGGGGCAGAGAAAAATCAATAGCTACTAACAGGGTGATATGTCACAGAGAAAGGTTATTTTTGCTGTGAAACTGTGCCAAGTGTATTAACTAATTTTCTTATTATTTCTAGACCAAAACAGTAATTAAGTTCACAGAAGCGTGGCAGTTGATATGCTTTAAATTTAGTTACTCTCAGGTGAGGGTTGGAGGATTATATATTAAATTGATTTTACTAAAATACATAAAATATCAACCTCTTCATTTACCTATGTATTCACTCTTAAATCTCTCTTTCCCTTGGTTCTTTGTCACGGTAAAGATTTACTATACCCACCTATTTGCTCAAACCAAAAACCCAGGGGTCATCTTTAAATTTTTACTTTCCATCACATACCACATTCAATTCATAACGAAGTTGTTGGCTCTACCACCAGACACATACTTTATTTCATAGTTCCTTTCTGTGTTCACTGCTATGACTTTAGCTCAGGCTGCCATTATTTCTCATCCTGACGACTACTGTAGATTTTTGACTGCTCTCTTTGAGCCTCTACTGTCCCTATGAAATATTAATAGCTACCTTTATAAATAAATATGCTTCAACCTACAATCCTTCAGTGATTTCTTATTGCACTTGAGATATAATTAAAAACTCCTTGCCAAAGCCAACAAAGGACTTATATGACATGAGCCTTGCCCATTCGTTTAACCTTATCCTGTACTTCTTTGCCGTCACTAACAACAGTTGGGCCAGTCATACTGGTGTTCTTGTTTCTTGAACATCTACAGCTCATTGTAATTTTTGCCCTTTCTATTATCCCTAATGGCAATGCTTTCCTCCTAAATCTTCCTTTTCCTGGTTTCTTCTCAAATATTGACACTTTAACCAACTATTTTTTTAGTCACTTTATCTAAATAACTTCCCAGTATACACTAAGTAGTCCATTTCTATGTCATATCACCATGTTTCATTTCATACACAGCACATGGGACTATCCAAAAATAGTAATCTTCCCTCTTCACTGTTGAGATGTTCTCTCTAGAAATCTTTTCTGTTTCATGCAACACTTTATCTGGATGCTTAGGATAACGTCTAGTGTACGTCAGAAAAACATCAAACATTTCTTTGATGATTGGAGTTCA
>NW_012143523.1:1568960-1572292 GCF_000956105.1 Propithecus coquereli | reverse complement strand
TTGTTTAATCTAAAAGTATGCTTTATTGTTTTTCAAGCATATTGACTAATTGATTGATGCAAGTATTGAGCTCTTGCTACATTAAAATTACAATAAAATCTTTTTCCTAACTTTACATTTAGAAAAAATACTGAGGAAAGAAGAACAAGTCAAACAATACCTTCAAAAATTAGTCATACAATTCTAAAATATGGGACATTCTATAAGATAATTGGCATAAATTGTAGAAGAGGTCAATGTCATTTAGAAAATTGGGAACTGTTATGAAGTAAGAGACAAAAAATAATTGTGAGTATGTTGATTGGATAATGGTGGAAAAGAAAAGCTTTACAAATGACACATAGGACATAATTGGGTTTGTATAAATATCCCAAATAAATATATATAGATATATAAAAATATGTATCAATTTCACAATAGAGGACATTCGAGAATTATTGACAATATTCTTCATTGTAATAATGTCATTTTATGTCACATAATATCCTTATTTTTCAGAGACGCATGCTGAAATATTTAGAAATGAAGTACAATGTCCACAACTTACTTTGAAGGGGTTCAGCAAAACACATACACCCACACATACCCACACACAGATGTGCACACACACACAATAGAAGCAATTATAGCAATATATTAAGAATTGTTGAATTTAGATTGTGGAAATGTAGGTATATTATTATTTGTGTGTGTGTGTGTGTCTTTTTTATTTCAAAGTATTACAGGGGTACAAATATTTTTGGTTACATGGATCACTTTTCTAATACTTGAGTCATGGTTATAAGTATGTCTGTCACCCAGATAGTGGCCGAAAACCTACCTGTTTTCCCCCCTCCTCCCCTTTTCTTCATTTCTACTGAGTTTTACATCCCTCTATGCACATTTGTGCTCATCAGTTAGTTCCAGTGTAATAGTGAATATATATGGTGCTTGTTTTTCCATTCTTTTGATACCTCACTTAGAATGATGGTCTCCAGTTCCATTCAAATTGTTTCAAAAGGTATTGTCATCCTTCTTTGTGGCTGAGTAGTATTCTATGGCATACAAATACCATGTTTTGTTAATCTACTCATGAATTGATGGGAATTTGAGTTGATTCCACATCTTTGCAATTCTGAGTTGTGCTGCTATGAACATTTGAGTGCAGGTGTCTTTTTGATAAAATGACTTTTTTTTCTTTTGGATAGATACCTAATAGTGGGATTCCTGGATGAAGTGGTGGGTATACTTTTAGTTCTTTGTGGTATCTCCATACTGTTTTCCATAGAGGCATACTAATTTGCAAATATGTTATTCTACTATCCCTTTATTTTTGCCTTATTTTTGAAAAATTTTGTAATAAAAGCTTGAAAAATATATAAATCCACTGCTTAAGAGTTGAAACTCGAGAAGGTTGAGAAAGGGAAAGACCCAATATCAAGTAATTCATATAGCATACACCAAATTTACAGTCAAAGTGTTTGCAACAGCCATTATTAAAATTTAACCACCAGCTCTGAAATTCTACACTGTTAAAAGCGAACCTGAACTTTCCAGGGTGCCTCCTTGCACGTGGTCCAATGGTGAGCTAATACATGTGACTGCCACTGACCTTTCTAAAGGTCAGGAGCTCCCTAGACCTTTAAATTCTTCATAATTTTATTTCCATTTTCACTTCTAGTTATAGATAAAATTATAAGAGGACATAGCTTTATGAACTTTTTAGAATGTGAACACAGTAACAGTTTAGTCTTTCTCTATTTGGGATCTATTATTCACATTCTCATCAGCCACATCAGAGTCAATTGATCCTTAGTTGCATTATATTATAGGTGCATTCTTGTTATAAAATATTTTAATGTACAGAAACATAAACACAACTGAAAGTACTTTTTTTTCTTTGCAAATGTTAGAAGCAAAATTGAAGACTGGAAAAGGTATTTAAAATCAACCAACAACGAAGATTTAGAATCTGAAAGGACAGTGAATCAAAGAGAAAATCATTACTTAATCTCTCATGACAATATTTAAATATAAATATAATAATTTGTATTGGATATATTTATATATGCTATAAACATAATTAAAGGAGCAATTTTGTTAGTTAATGATCAGGATTGGATATTATTAATAGCTTTATATGCTTGTTATAAAAAAAGAGAAATACAAAATTATGTGATATATGAAATAATAAATGGAAGACTAAATAAAATCCATCCCAAAATAACCATAACTACTAAAACAGTCATGCTACTCATAGTCATAGGTAAATTTCAATAGTCAAATTGTGGTTTTTTTGGTTATATTTCAAAGCTAGACTATAACCAAATAGTTAATTGATTTCAAGGGCTTTTTTTTTTTAGTTTTAACATCAGTTCATCAATACATATTTAAAAATACTTGGCACACATATAGGAAAGAGAATGTGAGCTTAATCCATTTTCTATTAGAGAATTTTGCTGGAAAAGCATCCCTTGTTTTCAGTCACATTTTCATAATGGAAATTGGTTCCTGTCCCTAATCTGACTTAATGGAAAGGAAGATCAAGTTCTTGACATATCTGATAGGATATCAACACAATTTGCTGGAACACTTGCCACTTGATGATGAAACTGTCAGAACAATACTAATGAGAAAGGGGTGCTTTGATTAGATGCTGTGTTGAATGTTAATTATAAGGTTAGAAAAAAAGAGTTCATATTCCAATATAAAATTCCTAGTAGGATTAAATTGATTCTTAAAGGGCCAGGGAGTCAAGCTGAAACAAAGTACCATTTATCTACTTAATTGGCCAAATAAGTATCTTCATTTTGACCCTAAAAATTCATTTAATTTGCTGGCATCAGTAGATAGTGTCCATCTAGAGTCCAGGCTATAATGCTCAGGAGGATAAGTTTTAATAATGCTGGTTCCGTACACTAAAAGCAATAATAGCAAGTTAACATGTGGTCAGAGATGAGCAACCAAGATGAAATAGATGAAAAATCTACTAAAGATGTTACATAATAAATACATAATATAATGTGATATGTTTTGCTGATACACAAATATGTGCTAGGCATCCTCAAGTATTTATAACTTTATCATGTGGATGATAAACAAGACTTAATCTCTATTGGGCAAAATTTGCAAACATAACTGGTACCACAAATGCAGCTGTCTAGCAACAGAAAGAATAGTGACAGCTAAAGAATGGATTCTATGTTAACATAGGCACCTCTAAAGTCTATGATTTCTTTGAATTTGATTTTCTAGGATTTGCTGAAATTAGTAACTATATTCTATGTAAATTAGAATAAGATTAACTTAAACTGTTAAAGTAGATGGGAAGTAGGTCAATTAACTGTTAACTT
>NW_012143523.1:1543319-1567379 GCF_000956105.1 Propithecus coquereli | reverse complement strand
ATTTCTAAAATATTTTTGTCTGATGGCTCTACTTTGTTGACTTCATGGCCTGTAATAGCTTATATGGTAAGCAGAAGTCTAATATGGCTTCCAAAATCCCATTCCCCCTGGTGTACATGCTATGCAAATAGCTTGGACGGTAAATACAATGGATTTTACTTCTATGATTAAACTATGTTGCATGAAACAGTTGACATAAAGAAAAGAAGATTATCTAGTTGGGCCTAACTTAATCACAAGTCTTAAAAGCAGAGAGTTTTCTCTGGAAGGTAGAAGCAGAAGAGGAAATCAGAGGCTACCACATACCATTACTGTCCTGAAAAGAGAGAGTCCATATGGGAAGAAAGGTTAGTGGCCTCTGGGAGCTAAGAGTAACCCCAGCCAATTGCTATTAAGTAAATAGAGACTTCAATCCTATAATTCCAAGGAACTGAATTCTCCCAACATCAAGAAAGAATTTGAAAGTAAATTTTACCCTAGATGAAAATTTATCCCTAGCAACCCCTTGATACAAGCCTGTGAAACACTAAGTAATGAACCCAGTCTAGCACAGTGACACTGCTGGCATATAGAACTATAAGCTAAAATATGACTTTTTTTAAAGACACTAAGCTGGATCAGCAAAAAATAATAATTATACAAATCATAGTAATAAAAAGCTAATGTAGCTAATATTGCAATACCACAGAGTATCTGATGCTATGGGCCAAGGCATTGGTTTTCCAACTTGTTTTAGGAGTATTACTTACTTTTGAGATGAAAATCTGACATATGCCCTCAGTATCTACAGTAAATAAAAGTGCACCACTATGGTAGAATTGAGATAATTCTGCTGGATTGAGACAGGCTCTGTTCAATATTAATTTAACACAAATATTAATTTCACTAATATTATATGCTAAGTAATATTATATTCAGTACTCTTAATGCTTAGCTGGTATTTTTTAGAGCTTTCTTAAAAGACCAAAATATAACTTATGAAAAAAATGATACAAAGAAATGTGATAAAAGAGAACTACTTTTGATGGGGTGGTTAGGAAAGGCCTGGCTGGTAAAGTAATACATAAACTGAAATCTAAATGTTATATGAAGCCTACCAGGCAGATCTTATGGCAGCACATCACAGGTAATCTTCTGTTTATCACAATGACATGACCACTGCACATTATTGTTTCTTAAAATATGTTTTGAAAATCACTGGCTTAAGATGAGAAATAATGATAGTCCATAATTGTCAAATTTGTGTATTCCTCCAGAACCTAACATTTTTAAGGTTACAGAACGGTTCATCATTACATTGACCTCATGAACGCATGCATATGGTCTCTCTCTCAAGTTCTCCTTGGTTCAGCTGGAAGGGAATGTAGAGGACAGGTCACAGGTGTAGTTACTGTCAGAGTTTAGTTGCCCGTGGCTCAATATGGCAGCATGGACAAGTAAGGGGACACTGAGTAACTTTATAGTTATAGCTGGGTTATAATTAGAAAATGCCAGCAATAGTACCAATCTTATATGAAAAGAGGAGTAACATGTTCCTGGAAAGACCATAAAGATTTGTTTTCCTGGACCTCTTATTCCACTTGAGAATAAAAAAAATAGATCACACTTATCATAGTGAGAATTAATATTTCATCAGTTTTTGAGAAGACTGAGGGCTGGGTTCCTGTTCTATTCATTCTTAATCCCTTCAATCAAAGTAGGACCCATGCTATCCTAGAGGTGAAACATTTTACCTATAGCAAATTCTACAACATACTATGTTAGTGGGGAGGGAGACAGAGCCTAATAAATAGAATTCCCCCTTTGGCTCTCTTTTACAGACTTTGGTCTCTGTGGATCTTTGTACAACTGTATATCATAGAAATTTTCTTATAATTACTGAACCCCTCTTCCTCACAATTGTGCATACTTCCAAGATGAAGATAACATCTTATTCAGTTTATTCCAGAATCCAGGATTTGCAATTTAACAATGCATATTTGTTAAATGAATAAACCTAATTTACGCTGTGATTGTTATTCACTGATGAGAGTTCCCTATCTTAATACTTTTTGGAGCAATGGGGATTGGCATAAAGTTGGCCCTTAATACAAGTGTGTAGACTGGATGAAGATAACAAAGACGAATATGGCCCCTATGTACTTTTTTCTATCAAGAGTGTCTAATAAATATAAATGAGTATTTCCTTCTATATATGTAAGTGAGAAAAATGATACAGGAAATTACCAATAATCCAGAAATAGAAATAATCAGTAGTGAGCCTTTGGTATTATATACACACATATATTCTACATACATAATTATCTATACTTGTCTGTACATAAACATAGTCTCTGTGTATCTTTGTAGCAAAAAGTGTAATATTCTGCTGATAACCACAAAGTTTATACATTGAGATGTGTTGAATTCTAGGTCATAATGGAGCCTATTTTAATTAATCTCAGATTGGAGTTGGGATGGGCGAGGTAAAGAAATTCAAAAATAGAGAATTATTTCAAATCTATTTAGTACCAGGCGGGTGTAAAAATACTGGAAGATGGTTAGGGATTCATTGTCTTATTTTCGGGCCAAAGCAAGATGAATCTCAGGTGCCCTCATTGGGAAAGAAAAAGAAAAAGGAAGCTGAATGCTTTCTAAAGATCATATGGAAATCATAAACTCTGAAATGTTTGCCATCAAAGCATTTTTTTTACTGTATAAATAAGGGGTTGTGTATTTCCTTCTTGCTTTTCATTCTCATTTGAAATGTCTCTGATTTTTTCCCGTTTGCCAAATGTTAGCCTCTCAAAACTGTAGTTCTTGATAAGTCCCTCAAAGGGAATTTCCTGCTGAATAAACCACTAACACTAATATCAAGAGAAAAATAATGCCAAAACTATAGACCAGAATACAATTAAGTAAGACAGTCTGCATGTTACAAAATGAGAAATAGATTTTTTTGTTGTTTCAAACCTTCTATATTTCAAGTAGGATTTATTAGCCACTGTTTTGTTTTCTGTGAGGTCCGCAGAGTGCCATGAATCAATGAGAAAGTAGGTATTGGCTCTGGTAACTTCGGTTTTGTCTACATGTTGCCATTCTAAAATTCCAGTCTCTCATATATTGTGTTAGTTAAAAGCAAAGAAATCAGGGTAACATGTACAATTCGTACATTTGGATTTTGCCCCTAGAACTGTTTTTGATACCTCCAAATGATACATGCACATACTAAAAAATATTTTAGATATAGAAAAGTGTGAAGAGTTGGAGAGTAGGTAAATAAGTATCAACATACAAACAGGTAAGAAATATTCCATGTCTTTATGAATTATAAAGCAAAGTCTAGCTCCATAATCCTGGGCAGTGACTGAAAACTTCACCTCAGGCATTCTGGGGCTTCCTTAATGGTTGCAGCACAGTTTTGGGGACTTTTCTTAAGATGAGATGGAGGCAAAGTAGTTCTGGCAAGTTATCATCTTATCCATAAAAGTTACCACTGAGACATTCATTGTCCCCCTGAGAAGGGTCAGTTTTGGTCCAGCACTTGGTTACTAGTTTTCTGCAATCATTGAACAAGAAAATCTTTTATATGGCCACTCTGGTCCTCTCTTACTGAGACCAGCCTTATTCCCCAGGAGACTCTCCCATCTTTGCAGTGCAGCCAGCTGAGCAGTCTTGCTGCAAGGCCTGTCCTCCCTTCTCCCTCACCTCTGATGTTTCAAATCTTCAGATGTCGTCTTCAAGTTGGGAAATGCTTTCTCTCCCTTCTTTAGGCCTCACCTCTTCTTGACCTCTTCAGCAAATCCATTTTTGTTTCTCTACAATAAACTTCAATGACCCCATTAGACTCCTAATCCAAATTAACTGAATGTTATTGGCAGTTCTCTTTCCAGAGGAGAGAAGGAAGACTTGACTTGTAAACATAACTAATTCAACAAAGAACACAAAAGTGAAAGAGTTAAATTTCCGTATTAAAATGGATAGACGGTTTAGAGCCCGCAACACCCCTGCCTGGTCCAATAAGTAAAATTCACTTTCATTCCAGTATTTTGCTGCCTACATCACCTCATGAGGGGAGAACCCACACTGTGAACCACATGGGCTCCTTTAGGATGGTAGTAACCCTCATGTAAAGCAGGACAGGTATCTTCAGCTAGTATTTTCCCCAGGCTCCTGGGGTCTTTAATTATAGCCTAGTTTCTAGATGAATTTTTTGGTTTCCATATTCTGGAATATTAACTCCTTTGGGTGATTTTCCCCCCTCCCCAATATGGCTCCATTTCCCAAGAAGTTAAAATTTTAGCACAAGCAGAATGTATAAGTGGATAAGGCTCTGATTGGTGTCATGCTAAGTGAAGATTTTATAGAGAGCAGGTAATATGGGGCTGGTTATCCAAGTTTCTTGTTGTAATCCTTGGAATCATTTTCTTTTCTCAAAGTCTGGGGAGCACAAGAGTACGATGACATCCTCAGCTTATATTTGGCCATATAGAAATATGAGCATTGGTCTGTTGTTCCATCCTGTTAAGTTTCCTTCAGGTAGGTGACACTTCTTATTCTCTCTATATCCTGACTTCCAATTGTATAAGAGAAGACACATGGTGCCAATAAAATTTAGTCTCTTATGAAAACTGAAGTGTTCCTCCCTCTGGTACATCTCTGTTTCCCAAACCCCCAGCTTCTCTAGATCTTCTGCACTGATAGTTGTGTGTTCTCTCCAGGAAAATCATCATGAAAGCTTCACCACCACTATAAGAAATGCACTAGCAATTATGACTCTTCTTATAAAAATAACAACCATCCATTGGAAAATGTGATAAGCATTTTGGTATTTTTCAAGTCTTTACACACACACACACGCACACACGTATATACACACATACATACACATATACATTTTACATAGCTCAGGTAATTTCTATAAACTTTATGTGGAATTTTGTATTTATTTTATCCTTAGTGTAATAGAGTTTACAAAAGCAAGAATTTAAAAATTAAAAAGAATATTTTGTTTAGCACAGTATTTAAAAATAAATTATTTCCAAATATTTCAAAAATAGAAAAATTTCTAGATGTGTGTTTTTTCTTGAATGATAAAAAGAATTGGCAATATTAGGTCTGTACTTGAATTTTATAGTACTTGGCAATAACAACGTTAGGGCAGCAACCCCTTCTAGGTGGAGCATATGCCATAAGCTCCTCAGTGATAACACAATGTCCACTGGCAATTTCTACTCACTCTACCTGCATGTCCCTTAGGATTATTTTTATTCGTGATTCCTGTTATTCACAGGTTTCTATAAAAGAGTATACCCTTCATGAAAATACTATGTAATATCCTATAATCTTCCAAACCATTCTACATTTTTGCATATGGAGCAGTGGTTCCCAGTGGGTACTGGGCCTTTTGCCTTGCCAGGGGACAGATTGCAATGTCTGGAGATGTTTTTGTCTGTACAACTATGAGGGGTGAGGTGGGTGGTGATTATATTAGCATCTGGTGGGTAGAAGACAGGGATGCTACTGAACATCCTGTAAAGCACAGGACAGCTTCCGCACAATGAATAATCCAACTCAAATGTTAATTGTGTTGATATTGAAAAACCTTTATTCAGAGATTGTACATACAGTGATTGAACTATTTTAAGTAACAAAGTAGATTCCTATAAAGGAGATTCCATATATTAAAGGATATGAGCAGATTTATTGGTGCCATTGTTAAAGTTCTCTCCAGAAAGGTAGATACTATTTTAGATTTGTATTTGTTTGTTTAATAAGTAGAAGATTCATAAATAAATACAAAATAAAGTATAATAGAATATGAGAAAAAAATCCTGGGTACATAAACTTGCCGTGACGCACTTCTGAGCACAAGAATTGTCTTTGAAGTAGAAACTTTTCCTGTACCTTCTTTACAGTGTTGAGGACACACTTCAAGTTCAATAAATATTTAATCACAATAATGGGACATTTTCAGGCTGCCTACTAGAAAAACATTACACTAAGCAGTTCGTTGTTAATTAGCATTCATGGGCATTAACAATGTCTGGGGACTATGCATAAGCTGAGAAGTTATGACATATTTAAAAAGTAATTTCAAAATAATATTAAAAGTTTCCTTTTTTTTTAGCTTTTTTTTTTTTTTGGTCTTTTAAAAAATATTTAAATTTTTACCTGTTAATGATGATGTTCTGCATATTCTGAAATTAGATTTAGGAATTAGCCAGAGATACAATTTCAAGAACATCTACTTTACACAGATAAAGAGTGAAGGCTATAGAGAGATTTCTCAGTTTGACTCCCTGCTACTACAGCCAAACTCTGGTACAGAGCTTAAATGGAGTGAGGTTTATGCCAGTGCAAAGGGAATTGGAGGCAGCAACATCCTGGTGCAAGGAGTCAGAGCCCCAGCAGAGCAGGGAGGGTTTAGGAAGGAGGGTGGACAGGGGCATTGCATGGTGTGCTGAAGCCAAAGAAGGTTGAAGAGGATGGGTCTCATGGAGGGGAGGTATGATTAGAAAAACATCCATGCAAATGTGGCATAATGGTGGTGGGCAGGGGATGCTGGTGACATGTATCATAGGCCAAATGGAATGAAAAAGGTACTGTGCATGCAGGCAGTGGTAGTGGCTGCCTGGCTCAGAGCCCAGGTTCACTTGTGGGGGGCATCCATATTTGGTAACTGGTGGTGACAACAGCAATCCAGCATAGTGCATTATTTGTATGGCAGGGCATGGAATGCTGGAGCTAGACCATATGCAGAGGGTTCACCTGTGTTGGAGAGAATGTCTAAAGTGTTGAGAGATTGTTTACATATAGGAGGATTAATCAAGGAAGTAAATATGTTAAGGATAATGGAAGCTGGTGTTCTGATTCTTATAGAAGGAAGTTAAAAATATGCAAATGGAGAAAACTAGAATTAACTCTGTATGGTGGATTGAAATAGGAAGTACTGGTGTTACTTAAAGTTTTCAGTGGATATATATAGATAGACATTGTAATTAATTCAGATGTACATGTGTTCAGTGAGAGAGCCTGAGATGATATCCCATTGTAGTTTTAATTTTCAGTTCTCTGATGCAACTCTAATGATGTTGTGCATTTTTTCATATATCTGTTGGCCATTTGTATGTCTTCTTTTGAGAAATGTTTACTCAGATCCTGTGCCCATTTTTTAATCAAATTATTTGATTTTTTCTTATTGTGTTGTTGATTGTTCTTATATATTCTAGTTATTAATCCCTTGTCAAATGTGTAGTTTGCAAATGTGTTCTCCCATTCCATGGGCTGTCTCTTCACTTTGTTGATTGTTTCCTTTATTGTACAGAAGCTTTTTATCATGATGTGGTCCCATTTGTCCAATTTTGCTTTGGTTGCCTATGCTTTGGGGGTATTACTCAAGAAGTCTTAGCCCAGACCAATGTACTGATGCATTTCCACTGTTTTCTTTTAATAGTTTCATAATATCAGGTTTTAGATTTAAGTCTTTAATCCATTTTGACTTGATTTTTGTATGTGGTGAGAGATAAGGGTCTAGTTTCATTCTTCTGCATGTGGAAACCAATTTTCCTAGCACCATTTATTGAAGAGACTGTTCTTTCCCCACTACATGTTCTTAGCAACTTTGTCAAAGATAGGTTCGCTATAGATGTGTGGATTTATTTCTGGTTTTTCTATCCTGTTCCATCGATCTATGTGCCTGTTTTTATGCTAGTACCATGCTGTTTTGGTTACTATACTTCAAGTACAACTTGAAGTCAGGTAATGTGATTCCTCAAATTTTGTTCTTTTTGCTGACAATGGCTTTGGCTATCCTGAGCCTTTTGTGGCTCCATATAAATTTTAGGAATATTTTTTTCTATTTCTGTGAGAAATGCCATTGGTATTTTGATGGGGATTGCACTGAATTTATAGATAAAAACAAACCACGTTTATTGCAACTGATGTACAGTGTTTTTTCAGGGAAAGATAAAATTAAACAAGTTGAAAATAAGTGAACATATAAGTTAAAAATATATAGCATCACGAAGAGTGGCATATGCTAATTTTAGACATTTTTGAAATATTAAACATAATACATGAATTTCTTTATCAATAAGGGAATAAAATAGCAGCTATAAACACAGATGTTTATGTTATAGCCATACTAAAACAGCAGAATGTACCCCCTTCCAAAATTTCATTTAGGTATTGAGACTGATGATAAAGGAACAAAAATCAATAACTCCCCACTGAGCTCCATTAGGTATGACAATGAGGATTCCTTCTATCAATTATATGAACTTCCATTGTTGTTAACTCAGTTGATCCCAAGGGCCTTCTCAGGTAACCAATGGGTCTGCAAGAGGGACAACCTCATCTTGCATCTTGGCATCTGACAAAGGCCTGAGGACAGAGGAGATCCCCCTCCTGTAGGTGGGTTATTCCAGAGGGTGCAATTTTGACTTCATCTTGTAGCAAGAAAATCTCAGTAGTTGTGCTGAGTCTGTGGGCTTCCATGACCCAAGGTATAAGAGGCAGCTAGGTACACAGTGTTACAGTCTGAGGGCTGTGAGACTCTGTTTCCCGGACAGCCCAGTAATATGGTCAGAAATTATTGCTTTAATGATGTATAGCTCGAGGCTGAGAAGGGCAGTTTCTTGCATCAGAAACACATGGGCAACTTATAACCATCTTGGATGGTCCAGAGATTCCAGGTAGCATGAAAGGATGTTGCTAAAGCCCCTCAGAGGTGCAGTCACTGTGAGCCCTAGTGGAATGCCTGTTGTATTGCAATTTGGACAGATTCCAGAAACTTTTTTGGAAAGGGAAACCATTCAAAGTGGGCCAGTTTGCAGTAACATTTTAAATAGGCTAAAGCCAAATTGTAAATAATGAATAAGTTGCCTCCCAAACCAGAAAGAGCCTAAAATAAGTTTTGGGTGCTGAGAGCGTCAATAGCCAATAGTCCATCCCTGACAAGGTTTCTTGACAGTATCAGGGATGGAGCAATGGTCAGCTTGCCAAATAATTTAGAGGAATTTAACTGAGGTGGTGAGGCTTTGCATTATGTGTGGGGCAATGGTTTGTCCCCTTTTTGTGAGTTTCTTTGTCAAGTTTTTTAAGTCCTGAATGAGTGTATCAAATGAATATTCTCAGTGGAGGATGTCATCAGTGAAATGTCATACCTATTCTCCTGGAGAAAATTGTATGCAGTTAAATTCTTGCCTACAAAGATTGTGTGCAATGGCAAGGTTATTGAGGTACTCTGTGAATAGTCAGGTAAAAGTACATGTACTGAATTCCTTAGAAGATGAAGGCAAACTGACTGAAAGTCTTTTGAAATAGGCAATGAATGGAACATATTAGCCAAATCTATAATGGTGAAATATTTATGTGTTGCTGATTGGCTGGAGTCAGTAATTTTGATACTAGCTAAGGAGGCCTTAAGGGGTAGATCCACAGTATTAAAGTTACTAAAATGTACCAACTGATGACCTTCCTGGTCTTAATCAATACTGGGGCTAAAATTATAGTTAAAAGTTGAGATTCAACTCAATTTTCCTGTGGATAGCAATTTTATTAAGGCTTTCACAAACTTCAAGTATAAAACTGAAGGTTTTTTTTTTTTTAAAACCTAATCATGTTTAGAAAACTAAAGTACTAATTTGAATCTTCTTTGATTTACCTACTCAAAATGTGATTTTGACATCAAGACAGATGACAACACACACACATATCAAGAGGGACTGAAAAAGTTTATGCAAGTGAGTGTTTCTGGGAGAATAAGGTAGATTTCCAAAGATGATTCAAAACTGACTTGAGAGAGCAGGGAAAGGAAACTGGCTTAGAGCTTCTATTTTGGTTAGGTGTTGGGGCTGCTGTGGGAAATCTCACAGAGCAGGGATTTGCATAGTAATATTATGGGGTCCAGAGTCCTCTCTTCATCCTATATGGTCTGTATGCCACTTAGTCCAAGCAATGACATTTCTGCATATTTAACTTCTTAAAGTATTTTGTGTGTCTTCTATAAATCTTTTTGGTGGTCTTTTTATTATGCAAAAGCTATACCCAGGAATCTCTTGTCTAGAAGCACTTCTCTGTTAGGGCATTCTGTTGAGAAAGCCTAGGAAAAATGTCTTTAAGCTTTCTGATGTTCAATTGTTTAAGAGGATCTTGGAGGTACAACTTTAATCTTTTTAAGGGGGCTTTTATATGACTGAATATACTGAGGCCTTTTTTTTTTTTTCCTTTTTTTGAGACAGAGTCATGCTATGTCACCCTGGTTAGAGTGCAGTGGCATCATCATAGCTCATTGCAATCTCGAACTCCTGGGCTCAAGTGATCCTCTTGCCTCAGCCTCCCATGTAGCTGGGACTACAGGTGCATTATGACACCCAGCTAATTTTTTCTATTTATTTTGTAATAGAGACAGGGTCTTGCTCTCGCTCAGGTTGGTCTCAAGCTCCTGGACTCAAGCAATCCTCCCACTCAGCCTCCCAGAGTGCTAGGATTACAGACGTGAGCCACCACATCCCGCCTATACTGAGGTCTTAACAAATCGTTTTACAGTAGTACCCTTGGCTTCACCTTTTGATTAAGTTTTTCTGGCAGGGCACTGGATTTTATGTTTTCTTAAAAGCTATTTCTTAATTTTATAATAGTATTCTTGGTCATCTGGAAGTGCTGAGGATTCATAAAACCATGAAATTTTTGCTTTTTTGTTTAGTATTTTTTTCAATATGTCTCTCCTTTTGAATTTTACTATACTAGCTAGTAAAAACAAGGTGGCATATTCAATGCTTTGCTTGGATATATCCTTAGCTGGATCACCCTCTTCCTTGGGTATATTCTCTTCTTGTCTCACAACTGTAGGCAGCAATGTTGCTGAATTTCTGCCACTATATAACAATGCACTCTTCAGTTCCTTTTGAGGCTTCACTTTCAGTATTCTTAAGGTACAGATTTCTTCTAACAATTTGTTTATCGCAATTTCAGCTTTTTCTAACATGTTATTCAAAATCCTCCAGCCTCTTTCAATTCTCTGGTTCCAATGTTATTTCCATATATTTAGGTGGTATTGGTAATAATATCTCTTTGCTGGAACCAACATATGTGTTAGTTACCTATTGCTGTGTAACAAATTACTCCTATATGTAGCAGCTTATATTAGTGAATATTTATTATCTCATATTTTCTATAGTTAGGAATCTGTGTGCAGGTTGCTGGGTACTCATGACTCAAACTTTCTTATGTGATAGCCACCAAGCTGAAGTACAGTCATCTTAAGACTCAAATGAGACTGAAAGATCTGCCTCATATTTTCTCATAAGGTTATTTGAAGTCTTCAGAAGATATTCTTCCAAGCTCCCTCATGTGGACGTCTGCACAGGGCTCCCTTAAAATATGACAGCTAGCTTCCCCAGAGCAAGCAATCAAAGAGAAACTGTGTGTTCAAGAGGAAAGCCCCTATTATTTTATAACCTAGTATGGGCTGAGACATCTAATCACTTCTTCCCCAGTCTGTTAGATGTGAGTCAATAAGCCCGCCCAGTGAAGTATATTACATATGCACATGAATACCAGGAGGCAGGAATCAGTAGGGACCACATTAGAGGTTTCCAACTAATAAAGAGTTTGCTAATGAGATAATATGCAGATCTAGGCCCTATCCTAAACAAAATCCACCGTCTATTTGTGTGAATCAGTTTTAGAATTTCTACAGACATGGAAGGACTGTCACTTACAGTGGATATTTGCATATTGTTTCGCCAATCACCTCCCAGTGAGAAAGAGATAGTTAAGTCAAATGGAAAAATTAGGATTTGTTGCTGCTATAATATCACCATCTTGATTGGTGTCAAAAGTAGTAATAAAATAAGGAATGTGATATCTCAGGATGTCGAGAGTCAAACATCCTGCCTCTAACTCTCAGCAGAGAATCCTCTCCGTTGTGTATTTTATGCTAGAGAGTAGATTCATTTAGCATAGGAAAAAGACAGGTGGTTAAACCATACGGGGTATTAGATGGGGAACTGTCAAATATTTCAGTCATTTTGGGGTGATGGGAGGAGAAACAATTAAAAAAAGATTTTTTGACAACTATAACAATTTTCATACAAAGTATACACATGTCAATTAACAATTAAGTTTCCACTAGAATCACTGGAGAAATATAAAAGTAGTGATTTCTGGCTTCAAATATGTTCTGGGGTGCAGTGCATTTAAGATGATTTTCCAAACCACATCTGTAAACATATTAATGTGGTACACTGTTGCATAGGACAGTTTGGAGTATTCCCAACACAGATTTTTGTTTTAGGGGTTAGTGTGATATTTTGGCAAAAAAATTATTGTTTTTATGATGGCGGCAGATATGATTCAAATTCTGGCTTTGCCATTTGTTTTAAATCTATGTCATTAATAGTAAATCTTATAAGATGATTTTGGAGATTAAAGGAAAAAATGATATTAATGTCCCAAAAGAGTTTGTTACCTAGAAAAACCTCAAAAAAATAACTGTTTAACTACCCTTACCTCCTTGTTAGCACAGCAGTGATTCTTTGCCTCATCCTTCCTCTTCAGATGCCAGATTTTTATTAATTTGTCTGTAATGTTCAACCAATTTAAACATATGTAGTAATACCTAAGAGAGATTTCTCATTTATTTCATAACCGTTTGTATGCAAAACATAGTGCAAAGGCTAAAGAATTCTGAGTCAGATGGAATTAAACACAGATTAATTTCTAGAGAAGGTGCAAGCTGGTAGGATTGATTGGTGTGCATTGTCAAGTCTGAAAAGATTGAAATCTTAAGGTGTGGGACATTTCACCTGCACACAAACAAGAAAGCACAGATGAGTAAATCTAAGTATGTCCAAACATATATATGTTGAATTAAATTTGATCTTGAATTTAATATAACTTTAAGTTATAATTTACTTTAGATCTTGAATGGGTAAATGCAAACATGAAAATGTAGTTCAAGGAAGGATTTCTAGTACTTTGAATACAACAGATTTGATAGAGGAAAAATGGAAACTGACATATCAATAACTGAAAAAAGCATAGCTATAACAGACTTACCAGTGCTTAGATCAATGGGTGATTCATATTATGTAAGTTACAGTTGGTTGAAAAATAACTCATATAGCTTTTATCTAAATCAGTAAGAACAATGTTTATATACATCATTTTAATAGGTATATATCATTTTTGTGATATATAATAAGGCGTTTTGCTGGAAATTCAGTTATGACACTTAAATAGCTTATTCAGAAAACTCTTTGATAGTGTTTTTTTAATCTGAGAAATTATAATGATTAACTAGATAATGTACATAGCCCAAACTACATATGTCAGTTGTTCTATAAGTATTTGAGCCATTATTTCCATAGATTTCTCTGAGAGAGATTGTTGGGCCAAATTATCAGCACTATAAAACTTCATTCACTCATTCATAGGCTATTCTATTGGAATTGTGTACCAGCTTAAACTGTAGCAGAACAATGGACAAATCCACAGTGGGAGTGGATGAGATTGCAGATGACCATGCTGTTCAGAAAACATATAGGCATTTTATATATCATCTCCCTAGAATATTTAGAAGCATCTATTTCTAGAACTGCATGGACCTAATATACTTGGGTTGAAACTCAGCTTGAAGTGTGTTTTTTAGATCATTATGACTCTGTTGGATATATTCTTTTATGCCAACAAAGTATTCAGGAAATAATCTTTCCACACTCTAATTGAATTTTTCCAACCCCGTTATTTTTTTGGGCAGTCACAAAATTCTCTTCCAATTCCTTTTGAACAATTTCCAACAGCTCCTCCAATGCATTCTCTCCTTCCCTTGCTCTTGGCTCAATTCAATATGCCTTGCAGTCCCTGACGGCTTTAATGTTCATAGGAAGTCTTCATTTTCTCTCCCAGTGTTGACAGCAATTTATGTTGTTAGTAACTTTGTACATCAAATTGTTCTGTTACTTTTAAGTGGATTTTTTTCCTTTCTTATTTAGTCTTTTATTTTAATAAAGGCACATTGTAGAGGTGATCCTTTCTTTTGAAAGCCAATAGAGTAAAAAAAGTTTATTTCTTTTTATAGCCTCATTTATTGTACTGTGATTATCTAGCGAAACATAAAATCAGACCTAGATTTTAACATACTAAGAGCAAAATTGTAATTTTTGGAGAGTGTTGTATCCCATCTATCTGAATTTAAGAGACTCAAATATGACACACAATCCTAATGAAGAAACGAATGCTTTGGTAAATTTCTGTGGTTACACAATGGACAGTATTTTTTAAATTTTTATATTATTGCCTTCAGTAATGCTTCCATACATGGTAGGTTATTCTAGGAAAACTCCAGTAAATAATGTAGAAGTTGCAATTTAGTTATTTTTGATGTGAGACCTCCCTTATCATAAATGGAGCTCGGGTGACTATGAATTTTAAAAAGGGAAATGAATTTATAATTTTAGGGCTGAGAAAAACTTCTCAGGCAGATACTCTGATCATTATGGTAGTTCATCTGTGTTTCAGTCACCTGAAAACTTAACTCTTTCTGTGTGTATATAGTAAGAACAGGAATTTGGAAAATGGCAGCAGTGTCTGGCCCTTTATGTCTGTAGCAACATCAGTGAGATATTTTTATTGGCCAACTGTTAATGCATTAGCTCTTATCCCAGTAGAAATTGGAGTGCATTTTACTGATCCTAAAGAATATTTCTCATAGCTCCTCGTTAACACTGCTACTCAAAGTATGGTCCTCAGCATGACACTTCTCTGTGAACTGTACATCACTGGACCATGCAAACCATGTACAAAACTTGAGAAAATTTGTATAGAAAATTTATAAGCTGTTGCTGAGACTTCCAAGGGTGTTATCAGAGGATTCTTCTTGTAGAATAGAATGTAGAATCAGCTGTTGTCACACATGGTGAGGCATATGTGGTATGAGTTGTATGCCAATCATGTGTTGGAGGACCACTTTTTGGTCCATAAAATATAGAATATTTTAATTTTTTTTTTTAACTAAGCATTTTCAGCAGCACATCTAGAGAACTGAGAATCCAGAGTTTGGCAGCTTCTATTGACATCGGCTGCTTAAATATTTAGTGAGTTTCGATTCTCCATAGCCTTATCATCTCAAGGCAGCACACAATTCGGATATCTCTGTAATTATAGAAAGTTTTGCGTATGGACAAAAGTGCCAATAACTACGGTCTTAGTTCACCTGTGAGTCCAGCAGAAGTTACTTATTATTAATGGGTATGTTGGGTGGGATGCTAGAAAACTATAACACAACCCAAAAGGCTTATTTTGATTTTCTTTCAGACTGGAGGAAAGAAAAACAATGGGGAACTATTGTATTTATTTACTAATTCCTAAGGGAAAACATATATATTTTTTTTTTCCTGGAAGGAGGGACATGTTGAAGTATTCAAAGTTTCTTAGCAATGTGGAGAAAAGAATGGGGAGAAGGAGACAAGGGATTCCCCTCATTGCAACATGAAACACATTTTTAGATGACCTTGGAAATCAGGAGACTTTAAATATGCAAGTGGCCTTTCATCTATCTCTGAAAACTCTGAAAATGTGTTGAGTTTTAGGGATTTTGTAGGGTTTCAACACATACTCTTGAAAATTAGGAAAATAAAAAAATAAAATTTCTGATAAGCACCAAATAAACATTCCATAATTACTGTAAAAGTCATTAGGGTGAAGGGAAGTGATGGGAAATCTGTGTAGGAGCTGAGAGAGTTGAAAAAAATTCTGCTTGGGTTTCAAGCACTTTTAAGGAAGTTATTAGACTATCTAATCTCATCGTGTAAACTCTAGGAATGAGATCTCAGAATGGAGCATTTAGAGTAAGAATGTAAGAAAGGATACTTAAAAGATCTACTTAATGTTTTCCTAGGCCCAGTAAGAAGAAATATAAATTTCATAATATTTTTTATTTGTATGCTTCTTTATAGTATGAAAGAAGGTTCATTTAGTTGTTTTTTAATTTCATACATACCACACACAAATGAGATAGCTATTATTTCCATTTCATAGAAAAGGAATTCTGCTGAATGTTGCTTTCTTTTCCTCTTATAATCTCTAAGTGTACATAGAATATGTGTTATACTTTTATTCTCCCCCTTTTCTTCAAAATTCAGGACACATAGCAGGTGGCAGTGAATAACAGAAGTTTTACTTCAAAAATATGGAGACTAACTTTGTTATTTTTTTGCATTCATGTATTTTTTGCCAAGGTGTCCTGCTTTCGGTCACAGAACATTCCATCTAAAGACATTCTAAATATATGCAGTCAATCTAAAGATATTCAGTCAGTCAGAGAACTGTGACAGACCAAATTACATTTCAAGTTTCACTTTTTAGGTTGTTGCTGTTGTTTTGATGTCTTTATCTCATAACTTGAAAAATGATAATTTCAAAAAGTTCAGGGTGGTTTCATGAAAAATCGAGGATATGTTATTTTGGAACTATCTGGGAATTTATCAGAAAATATGTAGAGAAATAAAAATTCAGCATTTCTACCTAATTAAAAAATAATAAGTATTAATAACTGTTTTGTTAAAAGGTAATTGAAAGTCACAAGTGTTGTATAATAGAGTTGAAAATATTTAATTACAAAGAAATTGTAAAACTCCTCTGGCTTATTTTCTGCTTTTGCAGAATGATTATATCTTGAAATAAGTAATGAAAATGTCTAAAAAATAACAGATACCCACCCACCCATGTTTATTACAGCACTATTCACAATAGCCAAGATATGGAATCAACCTAAATGTCTACCAACAAATAAATGGATAAAGAAAATATGTTCAATAGCACAGTAGGGTGCTTACAGTTAAGAAAAAATTATTATATATTTCAAAATAGCTAGAAGAAAGGATTTAAAATATTCCCTACACAAAGAAATGATAAATATTTGAGGTGACAGATATCCCAAATACCCTGATTTAATCATTACACATTATCTGCATGTATCAAAATACCACATGCACCCCCTAACTAGGCACAATTATTATGTATCAATAAAGAATTTTTTAAAAATGTAACCCAGAAACATAAATGATTTAATTGAAGTTAACAAAATATAAATGATATTTTTGAAATTCTATGTGAGAAGTTTTGCTTTAGTTTAACTATATCATGATTGTGATATTTTTGTTAGTCATTAAATGTATTAAATATTCTTAATTTTGTGGCTAAGTCTAATCATTCCCGTTGCCTACTAAATACAGTACTCCATGTCATTCTTTCCCTTCTAACTATACCAACTTGTCAAGCTGCTTTGAAATCAACACTTCCAATATGCTAGCTATCCACAGCTATAAAAACCTTTTGAATATTTTATGACTAATACATCAATCCTCAAAATACATTTCCAACAGCAGAAAATAAATGGTGGGGAATTTCATGTATTATAGTCTGTGAATATCTTTTGACAAGTGGCAGAGGAAGTTGATTCAGATCATTGGCCTCATCCCTTCCATTTGAAAAGACTATTTAAAGCACATCCTATAATTCCCAAGAAATGTTTCTGATGTCTCTTTCCACAGAGACTTGCTTGTGACCATGATCCACATGTACTAAATTGAATCAGGAGTGAAACTCTGGGGTGTGGAGAAGAGAAAAGAGAGAAAGGATGGCAGGTTAATAGGAAATGAAAGCTAAAGAAGAGTAGGCAGAAATAAGTAGGTATTTAGGTTGGCAGGGCATGGTAAGAGTTACTAGATAATTTCTATCTTCCATTAACAAATCCCAATTCATTCTTCCTACCACATATATTGACAGTCTACTACGCGCTAAATATTGCAATAGATAATGGAGGTCCATGTTTAATACAACATTTTTTCTCAGGTTTTACACGTAATCAAACACTTTCATCTATCCCTATCATTTCTGTTATTGTACAATCCCTCATAAACTCTTGCCTAGATTATTATAACTCCCTATTTTTTATTCCCTAACATCTTTCTCATCTTAATCTTCCCTCCATATCAATTTTTCTAAGACACATATAATCAGAATTAGAAATATCATCTAAATATTTTATGTAGACATCTTTTTATAAGATCAAGGTCACACTTCTCAGTATGTATCTTTACAATCCTATACCTTTCTTTAAATCTCTACAGACTCATTTCCAGGCATTTTCTTACTGCTGCTGTCATGCACTGGCCACAGGTAACTTAGGATCAATGCTTCAGGTGACGCGTACACCATCCTTTTTCTGTTTTTATAACATTGATTATATTGCTCCTTTTGGCTGAAACAATCCTCTATTGGGCCTTAGCCACTCACAAAATTTTACTCATATTTAAAGTCAGAAAATATGTCCTCTTTTTGATGAATCTTTCCTGCCTTCCTTAGACAGAGTTAATTGCTTTATTTTATGGACTCCATAGTACTTGTACATATCTCCACCATAGCTCAACACATTGTATTGCAGTTATACTGTCTGACTATTATGAATTCATCTAGGTTAGAAACTCCTCATTTTCTTTTTTTATTACATAGGTCTAACCTAGTCTATACCAGATGCCCAATAAATATAAAAAAAAAATAATTAACATCCCTTAAAATAGTAGCTTTAGCTTTTGTGTCTATATATGTTAGCATCTCAGAAGCAAGAAAATGTATTATTTCTTATGGTTTTTATAAAGCAAGTACAGTTGACTCTTGAATAACATGGATTCGAAATATGTGTATTTAATTATATGTAGATTTTCTCCCATCTCTAGCATCCCAAAGCAAGAAGATTGACCCCTCCTCTACCTTCTTCTCCACCTCCTACTCAATGTTAAGACAGTGAGGATGAAGACCTTTATTAGAATCCACTTCCGTTTAATGAATAATAAATATATTTTCTCTTCCTTACTATTTTCTAAATAACATTTTGTTTTCTCTAGATTACTTTATTGTAAGAATGCAGCATATAATTCCATATAACATATAAAATATGTCTTAATTAACTGTTTAACAGTATGACTTCCAGTCAATAGGGTATGTAGGGGATTCAATAGCTATACACAGATTTTTGACTATGTGGGAATCAGCGTCCCAAACCCTGCATTATTCAAATGTCAACTGTAATTGAGTTTAATATGCAGCTCTCATTCTCCATAGAGAGAGGAAAAAAAGCAGGTAAATCTTTCCACATGGCTTACCCTATGTGTGTGCATGCACATACACACACACATAAAAAGAAGTACAGTTTGGAGGAGAAAATATCCCCAGGTTAAATTCTGTCAAACTCAAGGTGTTGGTAGGTGAGAGGATGAAGAAGCATCTGTCTTGGAGAGACCAATCATCCTATAAGAGTCTTCATCAACTCCTCCAGCATTTCGCCACTGCTAGGAAAGCAATGGAATTATTGCTGGTGATTTCCCTGATGAAGAAGCATGCAGTGATTGTTCCCCAAAGTACCAGAGGCAAGAGCAAAGCATAACAGTTTTCTTTCCATCCATAATCTCTCCTTTCCCTTCAATTTCCATCTGCTCCACATGGTGGGTACCACCAACCAGCCCTCACCCACTCAACACACACCAGATTCAAGATAGACTTCAATCTGTTCAATCTGTTAAATTCTGGAATACGTAATTCTGTTTCACTTCTCTAATTTTATAGGAGTATGTTCATTGTGGGAAGACAACAGCCCAAGCTAGATTGTCAGTCTTGAAAGAAACAAACCAAAATGCTAACAGAGATAACGTGTTGGTAGAAAGATACTAAGGAAGTTCATATATTTGAACAGTTTTGGTATTAGGACAAATCATTACTTTGCGATTTCACATTGTGAGCTAATAGGGTTCTTTAAGCATTATGGAGTCCACTATTTTGTTTTGTCTATAAACCTAGGCCCAAAGGAATAATATTGCTTGACAACAGTCATAGAACTAGTTGATGGCAGAGCTTGATTTAATTTCTTTCTAGCTGGCTAAGAACAGTTTCCATTGTATCACTATGCTTTCATTAAACGGGTACAAATTCTTAGAAGAACTAATTTAACTCAGGTGAATAGGTGATGTTTATTAAACAAAATAGGATGATATATAATATCTGTAGACAAATAAACCCTATGTAATCAAGAACAGAAAGCTTTTAGCTATCTTGACCCATGCTTTAATTAATTCTTTAGGGTGAAAGGGACCTACTCATTTCAATTATTTCAAATGCATAATATTATTTACATTGTTAAATTTTGTTTTAATAAAATGAGAACAGTATAAAATTAAAGCCTCTCAAAAAGTTATAATAAAGACAGCCTTTTTTGTGAAAAATTTTACAGTTTAAAATGATATCATCAGATGATGGCATGAGTTAGTATATGTTGTCCAATGTAATCACTATCCGTTTTGCAAGTGTTTATATGGGTTCCATTGTGGGGTGAAGCACAACTAGAAGTTCTGCACTAGGGTATTCCTGTTTATCCTACTGTTTGTATGTTTTGGAGGAGGGCACAAGTAATGGGAAATTCTCAATTAGTCTTTTTTAGGTACACAGACCTTCAGCATTTGGTACATTGGTACTGATTATGTTTTATATAAATTACTGTGGAAAATGGTTCTTTGATGGGTGATTGCAATCAGGATGATAATATATAATTTTGATTAATCAAGAAAGGTTGATTAATTTCAGCATTGATCTTAGCATAATCTCACACTAGAATGAAATGTGATTTATTGTCATTTGGGAGGAGTAATATCCCATGGTGAATTGAGCACTTGTTGAAGTTCTCTAAACTTTGAAGTTACCTAACATTTCTAGTTATTTCTATTGATTTCTATTTCTATTGAGAATAAATATTTTTCAGTGCTTTCAAAAGTCTAACTCCCCAAACTCATCATAATATCTAAAAGCACAATAAGAAAGATATCTCCCAAAACATACTATTTAAGACCATTCTCTTTTTTTCTTTTCTTCCACCAAAACCTCGTATCTGGAAAGTATTCACTTGCTATTAATACGGTCAGGTTTTTACTCAATAAGGTTTAATTAGTTGATTACTTCTCATCTAAAATTACGGTATAGTCTGTATTTCACTAGTGTTCATATGTGAACTTTATCTTTTGAGGTTTAAAAGTCACATATTGGTAACTATAACCTCTAATAATCAACAAATCAACTCTGTTTTGTCCATCCCTTATCTTCACTAGATAATCCTTTTATTAATTTTAGGGTACAACCAGGGTCATTCACCATTAGAGCTATTTCAGCTTTTGTTATGTTCTTAATTTTATCTGCCACCAGAGTCTTAACTATTGACTCAATCTCTTATTTTTTTAAAAAGTATTGCATGTTGGATCATCCCAAAGCCAGCTCCTTCCCATTTATCAGGTCATGGTTGAAATATCTCCTACAAGAGATGCCCTCTATCATTACTGATGTAAAACAGTGCTCTTTCTCCAGTCATCAACACCAGAGCGTTCTGTTTTATTATTGTTCCGGAACTAATCGTTTTCCATAATTAGTGCTTTTATTAATTTTGTATTTGTTCATATTTGTCTTCTGTATATAAATATAAAATCTGTGAGATAATGAAGTTTTCTGTCCTATTCATTGCTATATTTCCAGTGTCTAGGGCCAGGTTTGATCTATAGTTGATGTTAAAAAAGAAATGTTGAATGAATAGGTGAATGAATGTTCTAATACTCCTTTACTGACTCAGTTTTATTTAATGATTCTATTAAAGTTTATCTTCTTTTGCTTGTAATAGTATCTGAAGATTTATTCAATCTAATCCCCAATGTATATCTTAAAATCCAAATCCCCTGAAGATAATATTCTTCCTATATGTTTCCTCATTTTTATACTCTTAAAGCTCTCTCGCACTCTCCAGTCTTTGTGATCGTATCTCCCATTCACCTTTTCTTTTTTTCCCTGCGCTGCGTGTCCCATGCTGTTTCTCCATAGATTCACAGTGCTGTTCTTGGGAGAGGGATCCACTCAGGTATGCTGTCTGAATTCTTTACCTCGTTCTCTGGGAACACAGAGCCAGGAGGTCACTGCTAATCTGCCATTTTTCCCCTTAATTCAAAAAGATTCTTGATACTAAGTTCACTTCACTTGCTCAGGAAAAAAAAGCCTTTTATAGACTCATTTTCGAAGAGGAAAAACATGGGTATCTTTCAGGATTGAAGCTTGAAAAAGAAGGGAATGCTATGCTACCTTCTTTCTAGATGAGTCGGGAACTGCTTTGCACCCTGAGATGCCAGGGGAGGCTCTCGTTGCTGATTTTTCTCAGAACTGTAATGTTACTTCAATTGCTACTATTGCTACTTCTCAAAGTTTATATTAAACTGTTTTTAGTAAGGAAATAAGCAGTTAAATTAATTTCTTTTATCATTAATGTAGAATCTTATAATAAATTCTAAAAAAATTATATGATGAAAAAGAGTAGAATTTAAATTTCATGTTTTCTTTATTTATTTCTAAATACCACAGTATTATAATCGTGCTTTATATCTTCAAAAACTTTCTAGGTCCTTTCCTTTATTTGTATGTTGATTTTTACTAAAGGAACTAAAGGAATTGAAGCATGTGTTATGTTTTCACTCCAATAATGATGTACTTCCAAGAAGTTCTAAATCAATGAACTTATCTTCATTTTTCACTCTTGATAGAACCAATTTGCAGAACACTTTTCTCTACCATTTATCTTTTTGGACTCTTAATCTCTTTTTCAAATTGTTTTATCTTATGGTTTCTAGTACCGCCTCCTCCATCATTTTCCTCTCTGAAGGTTTGTCCTCTTAAAAAATATCACTAGGAAACCCCATTTACTCATTTCTATTCATTGTATATGATTCTAAGTCAAATGAAGACTAATGCTAAGTAAAACAAATAGCATCTTTTGATCTTCATTGTCTTTTTCCTTTATTATATCTTGTCAAAATCTGTCTTAAAGAAAGTGATAGGTACCCTGTAAAATTTTTGTATGTTATCTTTTTAAGAAGAAAAAATAGCAATTTATAAAATAAAAGCTAATTGTAAACAAAGAAATTACTCAGAAAAGTGTTCTTAGAATACAAAATATTTTTTGATCAACTAGATATAAACTTTTAAATTCAAAATGGCTTTACCTGGTTTTATGAGTGTTTTATACTCAATTTAACTATTGTGATCCTCTCGTTTTCAAAGTATCTTTCTTCTTCTTTATCATATCAGTGAGTATGATTAAACAGAACAAAAGTTGAGCAACACTATCCACCTCAAGTCCGAACTTTCCTTTATTCAATGAATCTGAAAATATTGAGTTCCATTGTATTTGTTGGTGAACCTAATATGTTCATTGCTTCTTTGTCCCAATAGAGATCATTAAGCCAGAAATGCAGGTCTTCTTATATCTAAGAATGGATTATTTGAAAATGTATCATAATTACTTTCCTTTGAGCAAAATTTTATAAAAGTTAAATGTGCCACTCTTTGAAACCACCAAGAGACATGCACTTTGTTTCTTAAAATACCAGATGAACTTATTATAGGCCAATTTTATTTTTGGCATGGTATAAAGCAAGAGCCTCAGAATAAGAATATAGTAAATTTCTACTTTATTCTTAAAAATGAGAATCCGACAGATTAAAAGTGTTTGGTTGAATGTCATTTAATTGTATCTTCACAAGATGAGGTGCTGTATTAGAAATGAATACCACTATCTGAAAGACACATTATTTCCAGTTGAGAAACATGGCTTTTGATTTAAAAAGTAGGAAAAAACTATATATTACTACTAAAAAACTGAAGAAAGATTGTTAAGATTTCACACACAAGTAAGTGTATCTTTTTCCACATGTTCTATTTTAATTTGTAGCTGCTGTTTTCTTGAATATCTGCTTGTCAAGCAAAAAAAAAAAGTTTTGGGGAATATAGGTTTTTATAGTAATATAGTAACAAAAACAGCTTGGTACTGGCACAAGAACAGAGACATTGACCTCTGAAACAGGACTGAGAATCCAGAGATGAAACCATCCATATATGGTAATCTAATCTTTGACAAAGCTTACAAAAACCATACACTGGGGAAAAGAATCTCTTTTCAATAAATGGTGCTGGGAAAACTGGATAGCTACATGCAGAAGA
>NW_012143523.1:1533686-1542496 GCF_000956105.1 Propithecus coquereli | reverse complement strand
ACTTTCCTGGATTAAACTTAAGCCCATTATCCAAAGTGAGGCACCATAAGATTGTAAGAATGGGCTCCACTTGTACTCGCCATAAAAATTGGTACTAACTGATCAATACTAGGGTGCTCACATGGCAGTAATACTTTCCAGGGATTAGGGGGATGGGGGAGTAAACCCTCAATTAAAGGACATGGGGAGTATTGTAGGGGGGAAGGGCATGCATTTAACCCTTGCTTGGGTGAGGCAAAGACATAAAGTGTAACCAAAATGTTTGTACCCTCATAATACCCTGAAATAAAAAAATAGAAGAGGAAAGACAAATGGCGAAGAAACATATGAAAAAATGCTCAACATCAGTAATTATCAGGTAAATGCAAATTAAAGCCACAATAAGATATCAGCTTACCCAAGTTAGAATGGGTTTTATTCAAACATCCAAAATCAATAAATGCTGGTGTGGATGAATAGAGAAAGGAATGGTTGCACACTGTTGGTGTGATTGAAATTACTAAAACCTCTATGGAAAACAGTATGGGTATTCCTCAAAGAACTACAAGTATGCCTGCCATTCCATCCAGTAATACACCTATTGAGTATTTATCTAAAAGAATATAAGACTTCTCATCAAAAAGACACCTGTACTCGAATGTTTGTTGTAGCACAATTCACAATCGCAAAGATGTAGAATCAACCCAAGTGCCCATCAGTTCATGAGTAGATTAATAAAATGTTGTATATGTATACCATGGAGAACTACTCAGCCATTAAAAAAAGATGAATCAATGCCTTTTGCAAAAATTTGGGTGGAACTGGAGACCATTGTACTAAGTGAAGTACCTAAAGAATGGCAAAACAAACACCACATGTACTCACTATTAAATTGGAACTAACTGATGAGCACACATGTACACAGAGGGAAGTAAAACACAATGGAAATCAGGCAGATTGGGGAGGAAGGAGTGGAGGGACAAGAACTTATCTAATGGGCATGATGAACACTATTTGTGTGACAGGCATACCCATCACAGGGTTTCAAGCATTACAAAAGCAATCTATATAACCAAAAACATTTTCCCCCCTCAATATTTTGAAATAAAAAAATTGCGATTAATAAAAAAATGATTTACATGGTTATTTTGCAATTTAAAAAACAAATCTAATTGCATGCTCAGTGTAGTAGTTTTATGAATTCTGTATATATAAACTTAAAAGATAAAATATAATTGAACAAAATAGTCTTTATGACTAAATTATAAATAGAAAAATTGGCAGATGATAATGTTAAAATTAAAGCACTAAGAACTGTTTTTCACCCTCCACACTGTGAAATTCATATTTTTAGCTGAAAGTACAATGTTCTTTATATCAGAGAATTTTCTACCACTTAATTTGCAGGCAATTTCACTAATAAAATTTTAAGAATAAGTGACTAGAATTAAAAGTTTAACAAAGTAGTTCTGTATGACCATTTTAACATTACAATAAATCCTCATTTGAAGGAAGAATATTTACCAATAGCTCTAGAAAGTAATTCCATTAACTTATATGTTATATGGTTAATATATTAATTTCCTAGTATTATGGGAGCCAATTATCACAAAATTATGTTGCTTAAAAAAACAGGAATTTATTATCTTATAATTCTGCAAATCAGAAATATGAACTGGATCTTGGTGGACTAATGATGTGTTTGCAGTTTACATTACTTCTGGAGACTCTACAGGATGGTTAATTCCTTTGCCTTTTACAGCTTCTAGAGGCTGCCACATTGCTTGGCTCATGGCTTCCTCCTCCATTTTCAAAGTGAGCGATCTCTCTCTGACCTTCTTTCTGTCATCAAATCTTTTTCTCCAATGGTGACTTCCCTGCCTCTTTTTCTTTCCCTTATTAGTACCCCAGTGATTATATTAGGCCCACCTGGAAAATACAGGATAATATCCCCATCCAATTCATGGTGGATAACAGACTTAAACCTAAGGCATGACTATAAGAATTCTAGAAGAAAATGTCAGAAAAACTCTTATAGACATTGGCCTAGGCATAGAATTTATGAAGAAGACCCCAAAGGCAATCACAGCAACAACAAAAATAAATAAATGGGACCTGATCAAATTAAAAAGCTTCTGTATAGCCAAGGAAATTATCACAAGAGCAAACTGACAACCCACAGAATGGGAGAATACATTTGCATGTTACACATCTGATAAAGGACTGATAACTAGAATCTATATAGAACTCAGGAAAATGAGCAAGAAAAAGTCAGACAACTCTATCAAAAAGTGGGCAAAGGACATGAACAGCAACTTTTCAAAAGAAGGTAGACTGATGGCCAACAAACATAAGAAAAAATACTCAACATTTCTAATCATCAGGAAAATGCAAATCAAAACCACAATGAGATATCACTTATCTGCAGTGAGAATGGCCTTTATCAAAAAGTCCCAAAACAATAAATGTCAGCATGGATGCAGAGAGATAGGAACACTCATACACTGCTAATGGGACTGCAAACTAGTACCATCTCTGTGGGAAGTAATATGGAGATACCTCAAAGAGCTACAAGTAGAACTACCATTTGATCCAGCAATCCCATTACTTGGCATCTACCCAAAATAATAAAAGTCATTCTATAAAAAAGACATCTGTGCTAAAATGTTTATAGCAGCATAATTCACAATTGCGAAGATGTGGAAACACCCCCAGTGCCCATCAATACGTGAGTGGATTAATAAAATGTGGTATATGTATACCTGGAGTTCTACTGAGCCACAAAAAACAATGGTGATCTAGCACCTCTTGTATTATTCTGGATAGAGCTGGAGCCCATTCTACTAAGGGAAGTATCCCAAGAATGGAAAAACAAGCACCACATGTACTCACCATCAAATTGGTATTAACTGATCAACACTTAAGTGCACTTATAGTAATAATATTCATGGGTGTCGTAGGGCAGAAGGGAGGGGGGAGGAGGGGACCGGTATATACACACCTAATGGGTGCAATGTGCACCATCTGGGGGATGGACACACTTGAAGCTCAGACTTGGGTGGGGCAAAGGCAATATATGTAACCTAAACATTTGTACCGCGTAATATGCTGAAATAAATTTTAAAAAAAAGATTCTTAATTTAATCACATATGCAAAGTCCCTTTGTCATGGAAACTGACATATTCACAGATTCTGGAAATTGGGAGACGGACACCTTTGGTGTGTGGGGCTGTTATTATTTTGCCCGTAGTAGCTATAGATGTGGAAAGATTGTTTAAGAATTCCAATCTGTTTCATTTACTTAATTTTCTTTTATGGTAATACAGTGACACAAATTGTTGAAAAAAAATACAGTTGACCTTCTGTATCTGTGGATTCTACATCCAAAGATTCAGTCAATTACAGATCAAAAATGTTAAAAAAAATAACAATGCAACAATAAAATAAGGCAAATAAAAATACAGTATAATAACTCTTTACATAGCATTTACTTTGTACTAGTTACAACTAATTAAGAAATGATTTAAAATATACAAGAGGATATGCATAGGTTATATGCAAATACTACATTTTATTTAAGAAACTTTAGATTCCACAAATTTTGGCATCCATGGAGATCCTGGAACCAATCTCCTATGGATACAGAGAGATGACTGTGATGTCTTTTAGATTATTGTTCTCAGCTTGTGACCTAATAGAATTTTAGCAGCTATTTTAATGTCCTTGTACATTTCAGACAAAGTTAAGGCAAGCTTTTGAGGTAAGGAGATAAAATACTAACTGCAATTAATTCTAAGCATTAAAATTATTTTAAATATTTTAAAGAATTGGCAAAGATTGTTTTAAATATATTAAACATTTTGCCATTATTCTCCATATATTACAGATGATAAAAATGAGGCTTTGAAAAATTAAGGAATTTACTAAAAAATCATATAGTTAATAAGAGATAGAGCTAGAACTTGGGGTGAGGCCTCTGACTCCAGCATCCAACCTTTGAGCAAGTGCAGCACACTCTTTGTTACTCCCTCTAAATTTATTTCATGACTGAGAAATGTTCCTTCACCTTTGTAAATGTGCAGTCAATGTTCAATACCTTTGCTGATCTTTTCCACTTTTAATGTCAAGCAGATGCCCTTAAGCTCTCTTATATTTGAACACTTAGCATTTCTTCCAAATTGATCTTGAAATAAATGTGAAGAAATTATGATTTTTAATTTTATACTTATTATTTTCCTAACCAACCTTATACAACTTGGTGAGGCAGCAGAATATAAAATGTATAGATTTTTTAGTAGGAGAGATGTGCTTTCAAATATTGCCTTAATATTGTCTCATATTAGGTATATTATGATATTTCTGGGCCTCAGTTTCTTCTTGGACACATTGGTGATACTTGTTTTAGAAATGTTTTGCTCTTTTTAAACTACATAGTAGCAAGTAGTCTCCTATATTCAAGACAATGAGGTGGACCATTAATTTTATTCATCCTCTACCCCTAAATATTGTTGATATGAAAAGGATAATTAAACAAAGTAGAAAAGTTACTATAGCAGTCCTGGGAAATAGAAGAGGTAAGATATATGGAGAAAAGCCTGCAAATAATTTAAAGGTAACATTAAGGAAAAGATATCACACCAATCAGTTAGGAAAATAATGACAAATATTGAGTATTGATGCTGTATTAAACACTTTCTAAATTCTTTACTTGTACTAGATTATTTAATACTTATATGCATAAATTAGGTACTATAGCTATCACCATTTTATAGGTGAAGAAATTGAGGCAAAATTGAAGGTATAATTTATGGAAGAATACACTGTTACTAAGTGACGATGTTGAGATTAAAACCCAAGAAGTTTGTCTTCAGAGGCCATAATTTTAACCACTAAACTAATGCTTCCTCGGTGACATATGAATGGTCTTGTTGAGTGATAAATGAACAGCTTTATCTATCAGAGTCTCAAAAAACTTTCATGCTCAGAGAATCATGGACAGAGAATAAGGGTGTGGGTTCGTAGAGATGGAGTCCATGCCAAATGCAAGCATTTTGGGGTTATATTGGTGCCCAAACAATATCGGACATCCCTAAGGTTAAGTGTTCAACTTTAAAATTTATTGAGCTCAGATTTTTTGCCAAGTTATGTGGAAAACCACATAAGAAAGGCCTTATGTAGAGTATATAGAAAGACAATAGGAATGAGAAAAGAGAGAGAGAAAAAAGAAATGTCATGAAGTGGGTGTTTCTTTTCCCTTACTCAAACACTCACTTACTATATATAGGTATAATTTTTTTAAATGTATGACATGAATTTAGCAAGTACAACATCATGCAGAGCCAGCCTCATGGACACATGTCCTTTGCAGTCCCATATGGCCTTACATTCCAAAGAGCCCACACTTGGTTTAAGACTCTTCTGTCTCCATTGTGTACTTCTTAATAATTTTATCTTCCAACTTGTGTTTTATAAGTGAAGTTAGATGGAGCCATCTGGAGTATGCAAGTGAACAGAAGAGATCTGTGCAGTGCATGTCTGCTCCCGTTCCTTGTCACCCCAGTCTCATGTATCATAGCATTCACAGCAGCCCCTGAGCACAGCATTCTGGTGGAATCACAATGTGTAGTAGTTCACTGAGACTCAAAAGGAACACCAAGTAAATGTGTTGTATCTGTCACTGGGTAAAATGCTCACCCCAAGGGGCCATGCTTTCTTCTATAAACAGGACTTGCTTCAAATGCAGTAGGAAGGCAATACCATTCTGAGAAATGGACAACAAAGAACCCTGCCATATTCTTTCTTGAATATGTATGCATCAAGAAGTAAAATAAAGGCCGGGCGTGGTGGCTCATGCCTATAATCCTAGCACTCTGGGAGGCGGAGGCGGGTGGATCGTTTGAGCTCAGGAGTTCGAGACCAGCCTGAGCAAGAGCAAGACCCCGTCTCTACTAAAAATAGAAAGAAATTAGCTGTACAACTAAAAATATATAGAAAAAATTAGCCGGGCATGGTGGCGCATGCCTATAGTCCCAGCTACTAGGGAGGCTGAGGCAAGAGGATCGCTTGACCCCAGGAGTTTGAGGTTGCTGTGAGCTAGGCTGATGCCACGGCACTCTAGCCCAGGCAACAGAGTGAGACTCTGTCTCGGAAAAAAAAAAAAAGAAGTAAAATAAAAACATGACTTACTTTTGTGCGTTTATTTTCATGGTTCTCGTAATAGGTAAATATGTATTTGTATAGTAACTACTATGTACAAATTGTATAGTATTGGTGATTCAGCATATGAGTTGAATCCTTTTTGTTTGCATTTAAAACTGGCATTGGTCAATATAAAGATGAAATGTAAAATTCATGTTAAAATGTAAAAATTTATAATTGATTTTTTACTTACGATGACATTAAATAGCACAAAGAATATACTATGGCAATTAGAATTCTCAAAGAAAGGAAAAAGCTTTACAATTTATATCTTTAATAGGAGTGTATTTCTGCATTTTGAAGATTTTTATTTTGCCCTAGGCTCCATAAATTATGCAGATGGCTTTGCAGCCAGGGAATACTGAATGGTCCAACCATCCTGGGAGAGTACACACTGGAGTAGACCATCCCATGGGCATGACCATCCCATGTGCAATACTTAGCACAAGGAAGTCTCAATGCAATGAAATTCTGCAATTTTAGCCATTCTCATGGAGGCAACAAACCAGAAATTTACAGATATGAAGATTCCAACAGGGACAGGGTCTGGAGAGGGTGGAGAGCAAGGAGAGGCAGGGGCTTCCTAGCCAAAGTTTAACAAGTTTTTTGTTGTTGTTTGGTTAAGCTCGTTAATATGATTATCTTTTGCAAGTAGTAATTGCAGTGCGTGTGTGTGTGTGTGTGTGTGTGTGTGTGTGTGTGTGAAAAGAACACTATCTGCTTTAATGATATGGAGTTTCATTAATTACATACAAATTTCTTACAACAAAATTAGTGTTCAATACATAAATTTTACTTGTGATTATCATAATTATGCTCATTATTTAACTCTCAAAACAACCCTGAGGTGTGCCATTATTTATTCTCATTTTATAAATGATAGAATTAAAGATTAAAGAGATTAAGGACTTTGAGATTACGCAGCTAGTCACTGGCAGAACTGACCATCAAACCCATATTCATGAAAAAGATTCCTTTGTAGTCTTGAATTCCTCATCTGTAATGATCTTATCCTTCATGCCACCTTAAATAATGACATCTATGTTCATGTCATAGATCTTAAAAATTGTACCTTAATGATTGCTAATTGCACCTCCTCCATGAGCAGGATTTCAAGCATCTCACTTTCTGACTCCTATCTATTAGGAAGGTATTTCACACACTATCTAATTTCCTTCTCTTACACTCCATTACTAGAAATTCTTTGAAACCACCCTATTTAGTTAAACCTTTTATAAAAAAAAAAAAGAAGCCAATTTAAGTGTAAAGATAAGCACTTTGAAATAATGTGGTTTTAATAATGGAATTTAAAACAACATTCTTAAGAATGTTCGACATTCTTAGAATTTTTATTTAGGAAGCTGAACTAAACTCTCTGTTATTTACCCCAAACTTTGAATATCCATATAGGTTAGTGTTAACTTTATATGCTAATTGATGTATATCAATAATTTTACAGTAATAGTTTAGAGCCAAAGAGCCAGAGTGATGGTGGAGTTTGGGACATTTTTCTAAGGTTATCAAGAGTCTTATCTGTGTTTTTGTTCCTCGTTTGTTACAGTATGAGTGCAAATGGGACTAAGGCTTTGATTTGATTTCTGTGTGGATCATTCAACTTTTTTCTTCCATCTGACTACCACTGATTCTAAAAGCATCTAACAAAATGCCTGACAAATATTAAAAGCTTAATAAATATTTTTGAATTGAACTAAATTAAGCCAAATTTGGGAACTTGTATATCAAACCCATGTGGTAGGATCATCAAGAACCTTCTTTACTACTAACCTAAATTCAAAGCCATAGCCCTATAGATAGCCAAGGCATTCATGATATCATCATGTAGAGAGAACCACAAATTATTTTATTTTAAATCATTTTGCAATCAATCACCACTGTGAGACTAAAGAGCTTAGAATCTGGAGCTAGCCCTAATCTCAGGTTTATTAATTCTCTTATTTTAGGAAAAATAAATGCACCTACACTATTTGAAATGCGACGTAAAAAGTTACAGTCCAGTAAGCATGTGATATAAATTTAGAATCACTCCTTTTAGAGTTCTGGTCCCATTAGTAATTTAATTCCTGAGGTATTTGCCATGAATTCTTTCACCAAGTAGGTTGACTAATTTACGGTCTTGCTTTCTATTCTTTTGGATATAAACTCAGAAGTGAAATTGCTGAATCAGATGGTAATTAGAGTTTTAATTTTTTGAGAAAGCACCATACTATTTGTCATAACGACTACACCATTTAAATCTCCATAGAGAGGATAAGATTCCAATTTCTCCACATCATATCCAACACTTGTTATTTTCTTTTTTCTTTTTTTTTTTTTTTTGATGGTAGCCATCCTAATGGCTATGAGATAGTACCTCATTGTGGTTTTCATTTACATTTCTCTAATGATTAATTATATTTAGCATTTTTTCATATGTGTGTTGGCCATTGTAGACTATCTTTCAAGAAATGTTTGTTCAGGTTCTTTGCCCATTTTTTTCATCACATTATTTGTTTTCTGTTGTTGAGTTGTACTAGTTATTTATATATAAACTCTTTATCAGATATATGATTTACAACTGTTTTATCATCTATGTGTTTTGCAAATATTTTCTCCCAGTCTGTTTTTTTTCTTT
>NW_012143523.1:1526345-1531196 GCF_000956105.1 Propithecus coquereli | reverse complement strand
TTTAAGAATTTAAAAATTTACCACTTGATAATTCAATATATGAAGAAAACATCTATTATGCATTGAGTTGTATCTTTTGAAAAGATATATTGAAGGCTTAACCCCCAGTACCTATGAGTATGAGCTTATTTGGAAATAAGGTCTTTGCAGACGTAATCAAGTTAAGAGGAGGTCATACAGTATAGAGTGGGCTCCGATTCAATATGACTAGTGTTCTTATAAGGAAACAGAGACATATGGAGGTGAATGCCATGTGAAGACATGAAGACACAGAGACAAAGAGGGTAGATGGAATGTGAAGATGGAGGCAGAGATTGAAGCTATGCTGCCATAAGCCAAGGAATGTGGAGGCTACTGGGAGCTGTAATAAAAAAGGAAAGATTCTCCCCTAGAGACTTCAAAGAGAGCATGGCCCTGCCAACACCTTGATATTGAGTTTTCAACCTCTAGAATTGTGAGAGAATCAATTTCTCTCGTGTTAAACCACTCAGTTTGTGATATTTTGTTACAGTAGCCCAAGGAAACTGAAACATCTAATCTTGTACTAATATTTCCAGAGTCCAATGGTTATATATGTCAAGAATCTTAACGATGCATGTTTCCTATCATTCTAAAGAATGTAGAGCTTTAAATCCAACTGAGTGTTTTTAGCTATTGAACATTTCTTAGGTTTCAATTAATATGTGGATTTTTTTTCCACGTGTATTAAGACCTCTGAATTGCTTTAGCTATTATGAGGAAGCAAATACAAGTCATGGAATATTCTACTCATAAACGTCATTAGAAGCATGCATGAAATATTTGAAACATACTAAATCATTTTTTTTGGATCAATTTTCCTAAATAGTATTTTTTTTTGATATATTGCATGTATCATACTGTGTGTGCCTTTCCTGCAATTCGATTACTATTTGATATATTGAACATGCAGTATGACTTCCAATTTAATTAGCAGAAGATATCTACTGAAGTTATATCAATCATATTGTTCAAAAGTTGCAGTAGACCCCTAATGAAGATTCCCAGGTGATTTGGCTTGGTAATTCAGGCTATTTCCCTGCTGCCCAAAGAAGATAGAGTACATACATTTTATATAAATTTCAGTCTCTGACAGGTTATGTTAGACACATCTTCCAGAGAATGGGTTCCCTATTCCTTGTCCTCATATAGCATCTTAGAAGTTGGCAAAATGACCTTGTAAATGCTTATTATTTTTTCCTGAAAATGCCTCTACTAATTCCCTATAGTTTTTACTGTGGTCTCTTCTATTTGACAAATCAGCTGAGGAATTATCATGGATTCCTAAGCAAGTTTATAATTTATAGCATCCTGTCACAAAACCTTCGGTGACTGTAATAAATTTATGTTTGGTTGATTACTAAGATTTCTAAGATATTTTCTGGGAAATGTTGATTTATTTTCAAGGTTGTCATTTACTGACACTCACATAATTTGGCCCTATTCCCACACGACAGTTCAGTCCAGGGAAAAGCACTGGGCTCTAGGTATTCCCATATCTGTCCCATTGACCAGGAATTTGGAACTAGAAGAAAATATGTATTTCTTTTCTCTACCATATAGTCTGTGAAAGAAAAAAAAAAAGTAGACCAGCTTGAAAAAAGAAATAGAAGACAACATGCATGAATGGGCAGAGATAAGAGCATATGATACTTGCTGGAGCCCAGCTATATGCCTGCTTTTATCCTTACAACTAACTCTTGAGCTAGCTCAAGTGGCTTGCAATAAATTGCAACCAAAGTAGTGTTAGCTAACATACTGATCACAAAAATATGAGCATGGAACATTGTGTGTTATCTGGATGTTATCTTCTTTTTCATCTCTCAGACTGTATTCATCAAGAAGTTATTTTGTTTATTCATTCTGATTGTGGAAGAGGAGTGGAGATGGGAGAATGATAAGATTCCTCTCCCATTATCTGTGGATCATCTCTTCCCAAAGCACTCCACATTCCTGACCTCACTTTACTTTTTCACTCATATTTTAGGCTTTATTTAAAAAAAAATATTTATTAGATCAGTTTTAGATTCATAGGAAAATTGAGCATTAAGCATTGATACAGAAATTTTCCATTTACTTTCTGCCTCCACTTTTACCCATTTTCATCCCAATAAAGAATGGCTTATCTGATTGGCAAATCTGAAAGAAGAAACTGAGCATTTGTAGCCAACTCCTATCCTTCTTCCCCTTCTTTTTGCGATATACTGGATGGCAGAGAAGGCGTGCTCTCTGCCATGCTGTAAGTTTTCCCTGGAGAAGGAAACTAAATATAGGGAAAGGGAGAAGTGGAGCTCAAAACACCAACACCTGGTGTATTGAGCAATGTATTTAGAAACCTGAACAGGGAATTCCAAGTTGGAGACATAAATAACACTTGGAAATTGATGAGTCAAAGCATTTTGCCTTTGTTGTGCAATGACTCTATGGTATATATGTATATATATATAAATATATATATACACACACATATATATATACACACTGGGTGTATACTGGTGTGTGTGTGTATCTATATAATTTTTACAGTTGTGCAGCTGGTGCTCTGGTTACCTACTGCTGTATAACAAACTATCCCAAAACTTTAGACAGTGTATCCTTGTGGCATAACCTGGGATTGCTCAGTTGGGAACATCGACTTCAGAGATGGCATCTTAACATGCATGCCTGGTGCCTCCATGTTCCTTGGCCTTTTTCTCTCTTCACATGGTGTCTGATCTTTTAGGTCTTCTTAATATGGCTTGATTTTATCGCAGTATGTAAATCTCAGGTTAGTTAGACATTTTAAATAATGGCTGGCTTCCAAAAGGAATATTCCAAGAGATCCAGGTAGAAGCTACAAGCCTTCTCATAATTAAGCTTTAGGAGTCCCAAATCTTAGTACTTCCATATTTTATGGGTTAAGCAAGTCACTGAGACTACCCAGATTCAAAGAGGAGGGAATTAGTCTCTACCTATTGATGGGAAAGTGGTAAGATCGTAATGCAGAAGAGTATGTGGGATGATACATATTATTAAAGCCATCTTAAGAAAATACAATTAGCCACACCTTACCTGTAACTGCTACAACCTGGGTAAATGGCTTCAGGGTTTAGGTGCAAGCCAAAAGGATTTTTATCTTGGTCAGTTCTTGTTGTGTTTAACAGCTTTGTCAAATGTTAAGTGACCATTTCTATAAAGCAGAGTTGCAAAGGTCAGTCTGAAATCTTACACAACTGGTATACAGCTTTCAGCAAACTATAGAACTTTAACAAAGGCGCATGGATCTCAGCAAAAGCAAGAGCTGAGGCCCTCATGGAAGACGAGAGACCAGGAAAAGTAGAGGCTGTAGTGACCTTAGCTAAAGTCTACTATAGTGTGTGGCCTCCAAATAATTTGAATACAAGGGGTCTAGCAGGCTTAATTATATATAGCAGGTTAGAGCAAAGGCAGACTCTTTTTTCTTTTAAATACAATTCTAGATTGAATCTGCTTGTATTTGGACTGTAAAAGTTGAAGTTTTTATAAACAGATATGGCTAAAAGAATTCAGACCATCATGTAAATTATCTTTGCAGAAATAGAACTTTAAGACATAAATTCTAAAGCAATTCTTTTCACTGTTAACATGCAAGGCAGCTGAGTCCTTACTGCTCTACAGAAGACACTGAATTTTAGCATAATTATAGGTTTAACTTTTTGATTGTCCAAGACAGTAGCACTAGCTCAGCTGACCCAAATTTAATTTTACATTCAGGATTATACTTGGAACATGCTATAGATTAATTTTGCATTTGGCTTAAAGAAGCAGCCTCACACTTTTAAGTTAGCTGTAGATTTTTGAACTGATGTGAGGGAAAAATTATCCTTCTGATGTGAGTTTCTGAGGCCTGAAAAATTGCATAGCAGGAACAATAGAAACACTCCTTTAGGTATAGGATGGAACATAGCTTCTCACCTCTCTTCTCATGAGAATGTGTATACTCATATTTAAATAAAGCCCACAAACAATCTGATACTGGTGCAAGAACAGTGGGAATTAAAGAATTTGACTATCAAGGACAAAAGTGGGAGAAAAGCACTCAGTCTTTTACCACTAAATATAATGTTGGATGTCGACTTTTCCTAGCTGGTTGAATTTTTTGGTTGTTTTTAATTATGAAAGAATGTTTGATATTGCCAAGTGCTTTTTCTGCATCTATTGAGAGGATCATGTGATTTTCGTCTTATTTTCTATTGATTCAATGATGCCTTACATTGATTGATTTTTATAATTTAAATCAATTTTGCATTCTTGGGATATAAATCATGGTACATTAGCCAGGGCAAAGATAACTTACTTTATTAGTGTGTAATATTTTTATGTGTTGTAAATTTGATTAGCTGTGATATTGAGGAACTTTGTGTTCACATTCATGTGAGATATTATTCTGAAGTTTCCTTTTCTTGTGATGTCTTTGTCTGGTTTTAGCATTCAGGTAATACTGGACCTATACAATGAATTTGGAAATGTTCTAGTTTTTGTAAGAGTTTTGAAGGATTGGTATAATTATTTTTTAAATTCTTCGTAAAATTCAACAATGAAGCCATATAGGCCTTCCCATTTGTGGGAAGTATCTAACTTACTAATTCAATTTCAATACTTCTTGTAAATCTATTCATATTTTCTGTTTTTTCCTGTGTTAGTTTAAGTTGTGTATTTCTTTCTAGGAGTTGCCCGTTTGATCTGCATTATTGTTTTTTGTGAGGCATAACATTCCTTTATAATACTTTTTACCTTTCTGTGGCCTATACTGACATTCTCTATTTGATTTTTGGTTTTAGTAACTTGAGTCATCTTTCTTTTCATGATACATGT
>NW_012143523.1:1524152-1526295 GCF_000956105.1 Propithecus coquereli | reverse complement strand
TATATACAATTTTTATTTGTCCATCTAAAAAAAGCTCTCATATCATATGTGTGTATTAATGTACATATAAATTTATATATATATCCATATATATGCACTATTGTATTAATAGAAGTTATGAAATCATAAAAATAATTATGTGACTATCTCACAGAGTTTTCAAATATTTTCTTCTGAAATAGCAACTTTGGAAATCTTTGCTCAGAACCATTATGTTCCACTATTTCCCATTTTATGTAAAACAGGGTACTGTCACAGCCTTAATCTAGATCTGTCAAGATCATAATTACAGATATCATAAGATGAGTTTTGCTGGGTGAAGGAAAGATGTGGAGTATATTCCTAAATCTTTTCTGTTTAATCTGTCTCTAATTCCACACCTTTTATTGAGTCTGTGGTTTCTTTTCAGTGTGTCAGGTAAGCTGTTTGTCTAGCCTGAAAACATTTAGTATACTGCTCATTCAGTTCATTCCACACATTTCAGGAATGGCAGAGGTCAAACTAGTAGATGAGAGGAGAAAAGAATTAAAATTTCATTAGAGGCCCATAAAACCATTTTAAGTCTAAGTTAAACAGAGCTGTTCAGTTCCAATGCTTTGGAAGTTAGAGTTTTAAAATATTCTGTGTTTTTTAACAAATCAAATATATTCTTGCATGTGTGTGTATATTCATTTATTTATAGTTGAGGATTGTTCCCCCACAATTTATATCTACCTAGAACCTGTGAATGCAACCTTATGTTGAAATATTGTCTTTAAAGATGTAGTTAGTTAAGATAAAATCCAATCCAATGTTACTGGTGTTCTTATAAAAGAAGACACTGACACATATATTCAGGGGCAAAGGCCATGTGGAAAATGCAGGCAGAGATTGAAGTGATGCATCTTTAAGTCAAGTAATACCAAAGATTACCAGCAACAACCAGAAGCTAGAAGAGAAAGGAAGGATTCTTTAGAATCTTTGGAGGAAACATGGTCCTGCTGACACCTTGGTGTTGGACTTCTAGTGAGAATACATTTATGTTGTTTTAAGGCTTCCAAGTTTTTAAATAATTTTACAGCATTTCTAGGTAACTAGATATATGTATGTATATGTGCATATGTATATACACATACACATTAGACTTAACCTTCTATAAATTTTTAAAGATTAAAATTTAAAATTATCAATAATATATTAGTAAATAGAAATAACGATTAATAGTCAACAATTATTTTATGTACCAGGTACTTTGCTAAGTGCCCTTACATGTAAATGTTATTTAAAAATAACACTGTTAACTAAGGAAGAGGCTATTATTTTCATTTTTCAATTTATCAAACTGAGACTTAAAGAAGTTACACACTTTCAGATAACCAGCAAATGGCAGAGCAAGGACGTATATCCAATTCCATTACACTAAAGCTCAAATTTCCAATAGTAACACTATATTTGAAGAAAGGATTTTAAGATACAGTTAAATATTCATTTTACAGAGACATGTTTAAATATATTACCACACTTAATTTTTAGCAAAAGTTTTGGCACATTTAGGCAGTCTATAAATACTTATGGAATGAATAAATACATGCAGCAATGCAGCATTTTTATGTGATAATATTTCTTTTAAAATGTTTGGCTGCAATGTGAAAAAGTACATTTTAAAATATGAAGAAAAACTGATTTTATATCATAATATCTGTAACCCAAAAACCAAACTCCTTTTCTAATGAAAGCAGCTGCCTCCAAAAAGTACAGAAATCAACACAAACATTTATAGGGGCCTCTAAGACCCATAAACTACTCACCAAGCACGAAGAACTTTTCTTCTAAGAATGCTCAAATGGATTATAAAACAATACATTACTTTTATGTTCGTATGGCCCATTAAATCTTTTTTAATGCAGTATTCTTTTGAATCAGTATGTTTTGAATATACCAAAGTAGTGGTACTTGCTCTGGCTTTCATTACAGTGAGGGGCTATTATTCAATTGTTTCTATCTTTTATAGTTACCTCTATAAAAATAGTATTAATTCCTAGGTTTAAAAACATTGAAATAAGTATATCTACTTTTTACTAAAGCAAAGAAGAATTTTTAATCTAGTTCCTTTGAAAAGAATGTAGAATCTAAGCGTATACCTGAGCCCTCCTGTTGAAAAGCA
>NW_012143523.1:1509722-1512727 GCF_000956105.1 Propithecus coquereli | reverse complement strand
TGAATGTTCCTACCATAAAGCAGTGATTAATACATGAGGTTATAGATACAATAACTAGCCTGATTGGATCATTTTATGACATAGAGTTATATTGAAACATCAAATTGTACCCCATAAATATGTACAATTACCATGTGTCAACTGAAACTAAATAATAAATAAATAAACACTACAGCAAAAATCAGAGCAAAAGTTTCAGCTGTGGGTATAGACCTACCTTGAAATTGATTTCATTAATATACTCTTCTGACAAATTTTGGAGTTTTTTTAAGTGCAAATATCTGTATCTACCAACATTAGTTCAAGCTAAATAAACAGGCATTATTATTAGGAAATAAACTCATGAAGATGCAGTAGTGCTATCAAGATAGGTTACTGATCTTCTCCTTTCAGGGGAATAACCATTCAGCAGGTCCACAATCGGTTTAAGCTTACCAGTGCCAGATTAAGGGGAAGAAAGCCTTAATAATATTTTGGGGGAATAATTTTTTCCAACTCTTGTGTTTCTTCTATGTGAAGGGACTTTTATTTATGTAACACATCTGGCCGTTTTTAAACCAATGCTGTAATCATTATTCCTAAGAAGATGAGTAACTTAGCTGGTTGTTAGGTTTGGAAAGAGATGCTCTGCATATCAGCCCTTTCATCCTTTTAGGGAACAAGCTTGCCTAAAAAAGAATCAAGATCTGCTCTGCTCCTCCAAACTGTGAGTTTTATTAGGGAGTGACTTACTCCTTAGAAGAATCCTTTGGTTGTGAATAAGTTATTGCTTCATTAATTATTTGCTTCAGTATTAAGAAGTTTAATTGGCTCTAGAATCAAGTCACATCCTTAAATATTAGTGTTAGATTTTAGTTGGTTCAGAACTTGAGCAGAGAAGGTAGTAGTTATTTTGGGGGCACTCTCAGAGTCCCTTCATGTATCTTTTTAAGACATCATTCTGTTAAAAAGTGGAAAATAAAAATACAGTGCAACAAAAAACTGTTATGAGAGTTCATCAAAAATTATAATAATCAAAGAAATCTGTTCACAGAGCTCTAAGTTTAAGAATCAAATCTGCATCTTACTAGTTATGTGACTTAGAGCAGTTCACATAAACTATTCAAGTCTTCAGTGTCATTGTCTTCAACAGTGAAAAAATATAGTAACACTTACTTTATCACATTTGGGGGTTATTAAAATGACATAGTTTTGAAAATGTGTTTCAAGATTTAAGAAATACAAAAACATAAACATATTGGCAATGAGCATTTGGGAATAGAATATACCTAGAGAGTGGTAAATGAAATAGAGGAATCACCAAAAACATTGATTATGCATGAACAGAGGATAGTAAATGGGAAAGGTAAATCTAGGTAAATTGGAAGAGAGGCAGATACCTTAAAGAATAGTTGTCACATTGAACTTTAATTCTTGGTTTCAATGTCTCTCTTCCCCACTGGACAATGAGCACAAAATATCTTATTTATATTTGTTTTCCCAGTGTCTGACCCAGGATAGGCACTCAATAAATTTGGCTAAATTGAATTGACTGACTGAAAGTAAATAATCAGGCTAATGAATGCATGCCAGACCCTCCTTACTTGCAGATTAAACCAGGTAAAAAAGCAATTATGAGACTAGAGATAAGGCCCAGCTTCAAGGAGATAGATAGAAGAGTTCATCCTGTGCTCTTATGCTACCTACAACCTGATTTTGATTGTACATTATATTTTAGATACTATGCCAGGTACTGAGGATACAGGGATGATTAAAAGACATCTTTTGACCTTAAGGATCTTAGATTATTGTGGTTTAGTAATTGCCATAAATGCAATCTCTGAGATATACGCAAGAATAGAAACTTGCTGAGCAGTTTTTGTGTGCCACATACTATACACAGACATTTCTCTTTCAAATACAATTCTCTTTTAATCAGAAATATCTCTTTTAATTCCCACACAAAGTTCATGTAATTGATAGTGAATACTCTTATAAAGAACTAAGGTTTAGCTAAGTTATTTAATTTTCCTAGGATATGAAGCTTTGGAAATGCCTAAGCCAACATTTGAAAGTACATTTACTGGACTTCAAATTTAGTGCTCCTTCCAGAGCTATTGACTACTTCCCGTGGAGAACTTCTAAAGTGCCATGGGAATGGACAGATGAAAATGGGAAAATATAGGTTGATAAACTCAATGTTCAAAAAGAGTACCATAATGATATGTCTTTATCCTCAGTGAAGTATGCATTTAAAAACAGGATCATGGAGAAAAGTCAAAAGTAGAATTACTACCAGTACATTTGAATTATATGTTTTTGTGTGAAGTCCCTCAAATCATTACATAAGCAGCCGAAATCTATCAGAGACCAGCCTTCTAGGTAACAGTAGTGGTGAAAAGCTTAGGGTGAAGTCACAGCACCTCTTACAGGATTCCATTCCCTAGAGCTGGCTCATTAATTCCTCCTAGGAAAGTCTACTATTCAGAGAACAGTGTCCCTGACAAAAGAAGTCTCTTCCCTGAGCTCTAATATAGAGGATTCCTCCTTGGACTTCCAATGACTGTAGCTGTCCCATGAGGTGAGGAGTCCATGGGGAGAAAATATCATGGCCATCTTGTCATATAACCTCTGTTTCCAGACTTTTATAGGACCCCAGAATTCCCTGCCCAAGGAATCCACAACCAAATTCCCCAGAGCCTATTCTGGGAACACAAGCCATCAGGCACATCTCTAGGCCAAAGAGCTGACCAAGAGCAACTATTTGTGGAGTATGTGAGCTTGTATGAGTGGGCTGTGGTATCCATACATATGCATTTGAAGCCTTTTGCAGTGCTGAATGCTGTACATGAAGAAAAAGAGAAGTAGCGGTAGAGCCAGGTGCTAAGTGCTAGATAACCTTGCGTGACCTACAGAAGACTTTGAGAATTATAATTGCAAACTTAGCCTTTAAGTTACTTTGAAGATATGTTTGTAAAGTTGGGAGAGGAATATATTTCATTAGTGATGTGCGTGTGCATATATAT
>NW_012143523.1:1503772-1505388 GCF_000956105.1 Propithecus coquereli | reverse complement strand
ATAGGAATTTAGATGACAAGTAATTAATGAAGTGCATGATTTTGACGTAAAACATTTTGATGCATGGGAAAACAAGGGACAGGCTTAGAGGCTTGGGGAAGAGTAGAGGTAAGCTTTTCAAGGAAAAAGGGATTGGTTAAATAGTGGTATACACATTTTGCATTTGCAACACACTTTATAATACTAGATTGTTTTTAAAAGCACACATCAAGTAATTAAAAAAGTCATAAAACATTATAGGAGAGAATAATAAACAACACAATCACCATCGCACTAAAACACACTAAAACAATGTCTGTAAAGGCACCCATGGTTATTGCAGTGTTGACTTCGTGTTCCTTCAGAATCATATTGCTCTTTAGATTGACTTGTTTACTGCCCAGACCACATTTTCTTGTACACTCACAAGGCAATTATTATTGATCTCAGGGAACAAGGTACTGTCTTTAGTGGTGGTTTGCCATTACATCCCTGCCTGTGTAGCAAATCACATTAAATGACCTCATGTCCGAAACAATCTATCTGACAGACCTCATCATAATAGCAAGTACTTTTAGTTATATCAAAGTACATTTTTAAAATGGTTCAAAATTTGGTAATATATCTGTGAAATATTTGCTGTTCTCTGATGAAGAAGCAATGTACTATATGTAATGCATGCTGAGAAGTTCAGTTCATTTGAAATTAATAACAAGCTGAGTGATTGAAGTTAACCTAGAGTATGTATATATGAAGTTGAGTGGTGGAAGTTTGGATGGAAATACAAACAGATGAGATTGTGAAGTTTCTTAAATGCCTCACTAAGAAAATTGAATTATCTTTACTAAACAATAGAAACAATAGCAAACAAAGAAATCAAACTGCCCAAATTATTCTTTAGGAAAATTAATCCATGAAGCAAAGTATGCCTGTATAGGCCAGGGTGAAATGGGGACATCAAAGGCAAAGCATCCCATTAGAATATAGTCTTGAGACAAAGTACTCTTAGCCTAAATACAACAGAGGGAATAAAATGGAGGAAAATGTCTAAAAAGCTACAGCAAACTAGATCCAATATAATCTGGAACGTAGAAAATTAATACATGCTATGTTTGGTACTGTCGGCTATGATAATGAAGTACAAAATAATATTTTCGTCATCACACCAACATTTTAATTCTGTCTAAAGTTGGACTAGATTATTACCAAGTTTGCAAATATCACTAAATTATAGACCAGAATATATATATTTCTATTACTACACTTTTCACAGCCAGTTATTAGGTGCTCTGTGCCCTGAGGGCTGCTACTCTTGAAGACTGCCCTTGCACAAAGTATCATGGAATCCAGACAACTATAAGTTAATAGCATTGTTTCCTCTTCTTGATGTGATTTAATGGTGATCAATGTCACTTACCAACTCATTAGAAAACCGTCTTCACAGCTCATCAAAAACTAAAACCTGAGGGGTTGGACCTTTGCAGTCAATTAAAAGACAAAGGCACCCAGCATTGTTTCAAAATACAATTTAAAATGAGCACATGAAATAATAGCTACAAAGTAATGTTTGTTAGTATTCGAAAATGCTGTTTTGATTTGTCATCAAGTTTTACAGATGCTTAGGAGATGTCGACAGA
>NW_012143523.1:1502490-1502867 GCF_000956105.1 Propithecus coquereli | reverse complement strand
GTGCATTCTGGCATTTAATTTTCCCTACAAATAAAGCAAGAAGATTTGCTCCAGTGAAACTGGCTAGAGAACTGCATTCTCTTTCAGTACAGGAAATAAATTTTTTCTATTTCATCTCCGTTAGTTCTTCTCACTTGGAAGCCATAGGGAGTCCTCAGGACTCCATAACACAGAACAGCTGTGTTATGTAGCTCTTAGACTTCTTTATTTCACCCCTCTGAAAAATTGTTTTCCTTTGGAAAAAGTTCATGAAGACTCAGGAAAAGGAAAAAGTAAATTTTATTTAACTTTTCCACAAATCTCACAAATGTTCGCTCTAGTTAAGAGAACATTTCCATGAAAATACAGTGGGTTGTACAATAATACAAATTATGAAG
>NW_012143523.1:1501291-1502201 GCF_000956105.1 Propithecus coquereli | reverse complement strand
TTTTATCATCTGAAAAATAGAAATAATAAACCCCATTTAATAAAACAAATACAGAATAAATGCTATAATTTATGTGAAATTGTATAACAGAATACTCATTATAGGGTTAAAATCCACTCTACTTTGTGAAATCTAAAGTTAAATAGGTGTGTAATAAAAATGGCAAATCATTTCAATCCAACAAGTAGAGTAATTAGATAAATTTAGAAAAGTTATAGGAACTTAATATTTAGTGTCTAATTGACTTAGAATTCCTGGTTTTAGAAAATGAGTACATTAATCATTAGAGGTTCCTGCAATATCAACCCTTTATAACTCAAACAAAAATGTGGATATCAAAACAATTCCCTTAATAATAATATGGCAGTTCAAGAGGTTGGGTATATTATTCCATTAGATAGGACAGGGAGTATTTAAAGATAGTGAGTGAAAGTAGACTAAAAACATTTCCTACACATACAATCAACATTGCATTTCCTAAATGTTGTCATTTTGCTTTTGGAGTTAGCATTTTTCATATATTGCTTTTGATATATCATTCTTTTTCATTGTGGTAAGAATACACTATGTGATATCTACCCTTTTCACAAATTTTCAAGTGTACAGTACAGTATTGTTAACTATAAACACGATGTTATGCAGCAGCTCTTCAGAACTTATTCATCTTGCATGACTGAAACTTTTTATCCATTGAAAGTTTATTCTCCATTTCCACTTACCCAAACCTGGCAATCTCCATCCTCATTTCAGCTCATATAAGTTTGCCAAGTTTAGATACCCCATATAAATGAAACTGTGAAGTATTTGTCCTTTTATGACTGGCTTACTTCACTTAGTGTAATGTACTTAAGATTCATCTGTGTGTTGCATATGGCAGGATTTCCTACTTTTTTGTAGTTGAATAATATTC
>NW_012143523.1:1499286-1499936 GCF_000956105.1 Propithecus coquereli | reverse complement strand
TTTCACTTTGCATAAGCTATTGCTAGTAAGAGATTAGAAGAATGTGGATGTTGGTAGATGCTATTCATATTAAAATGAAAAAAAAAATAGAAGACAGAATTAATAGCTACATTTTGAGACAAGTAGCCATATATACTTCAGTAGTTATCAGAAGAAACTTTTTTTCACTACGTTGTTAAATAAAGTCAGGAATTACTATTATATGTAGTTAATTTCCAGTTGATAGTTTAACTACGTGTTCTTTATGCTCAGGATCTAAGTGCAAAAAAATTGGAAAAATGAACTTATATCATATTACTAGAGAGAGAAAACTGCTACAAATATTAAAATCATAGTAAAAAGTAAATTCAAACTCACTTAAGTACAGGAAGGGCTAAAAAAAATGAACATATTAATGTTTACTTGTGGGTGTGTTTTCAACAAGTGAATAAAAACATTTTACTTGGCAAAAATATGTTTGTTAAAAACATTAGTGTTCAGCATGTAACATACTATGTGTTACCATCTAAATATGCATAAATATAAGAGCCAGATGGATTGTGCTAATGCCAGGATTGCAAAATGTTATCTCAAGCAGAAGCACTTTTTAATAACTAGATTAATCATTAATTGCTTTGGTGCTCATCAAAATGTCATTAATCCTTACAAAT
>NW_012143523.1:1498319-1498857 GCF_000956105.1 Propithecus coquereli | reverse complement strand
TAATTTCAGCATATTACAGGGGTACAAATATTTAGGTTACATATATTGCCTTTGCCCCACCTGAGTCAGAGCTTCAAACGCATCCATCCCCCAGATGGTACGCACTACACCCATTAGGTGTGTATATACCCATCCCATCCTCCCCCCTCCTATCTGCCCGACACCTGATGAATGTTATTACTACATGTGCACTTAAGTGTTGATAAGTTAATACCATTTGATGGCGAGTACCTGTGGTGCTTGTTTTTCCATTCTTGGGATACTTCACTTAGTAGAATGGGTTCCAGCTCTATCCAGGATAATACAAGAGGTGCTATATCACTATTGTATTTTTTGTGGCTTAGTAGAAAAATTTTCATTTACTTGACAGCTAATGAAATAGAGCAAGTTTTCATATATTTATTTGATGACTTGGTATTTTTGTTTGTGAACTACCATTCAAGTATTTTGACCAGTTTTCTTTAAATCACTGTCCTTTCTCACAAGGAGTCCTCCCACCTGGATTACAGGCTTGAGCCACTGCACCCAAAGTGCTAGG
>NW_012143523.1:1496653-1497578 GCF_000956105.1 Propithecus coquereli | reverse complement strand
AGCTGATAACTGGAATCTACATAGAACTTGAGAAAATCAACAAGAAAAGCTGAAACAACTCCGTTAAAAAGTAGGCAACAGACATGAACAGAAAAACGTTTCAAAAGAAGAGAGACTAATGGCCAAAAAACATATGAAAAAAGTATTCAATATCTCTAATCATCAGGGAAATGAAAATCAAAACCATGATGAGATATCACTTAACTTCAGTGAGAATGGCTTTTATCAAAAAGTCCCAGAACAACAAATGTTGGCGTGGATGCAGAGAAATAGGAACACTCATGCACTGCTGGTGAGACTGAAAATTAGTACAACCTCTGTGGAAAGTAGTATAGAGATACCTCAAAGAACTCAAAGTAGAACTACCATTTGATCCAGCAATTCCACTACTGGGTATTTACTCAAAGGAAAAAACAAAAGCATTCTGTACAAAAGAAGTCTGCACTCAGATGTTCATAGCAGCACAAGTCAATAATATTATATTCTTGATATGATGTAATGAAAATAGGACTTTACTTCTTTGGTCTTCCTCCAGAAAAAACACATAACCCTACATGAGAAAAACATCACATAAATATCAATTGTGAAACATTTTATAAAATACTTGACCAATACTCCTTAAAACTGCCAGTGTTATCAAAATTAGGGTCTGAAAATGTCATGGTCAAGAGAAACCTAAGTAGTCATGACAACTAAATGTGCTGTGGTTTCCTGGATGGGATCCTGCAACAGGAAAACGACTGCTGGAAAAAACTAAAGAAATCTGAATGAAGTGTAGTGTATGTTCAATGATAATGTATCCATATCAGTTGATTAGTTGTGACAAATGTACCATACTAGTGTAAGATATTAATAATTTAAAAAAAAACAGGGTATGTGGTTTGTAGGAATCCATTGTACTAACTTTTCTGTAAATCTAAAAGTA
>NW_012143523.1:1496126-1496473 GCF_000956105.1 Propithecus coquereli | reverse complement strand
GACTTCAGTCAAAGTTCAAGAAGTAAGAGCAGACAATCTTGCCTTACTCTGCATCTATAGAGAAAGCATTCAGTCATTCACAATAAAGTATAATATCAGTTGGAGGGTTTTTATACTTTCTTAAATGAATTTTTATGTGTCCATTTTGATCATTTGATTTAAAAAATATTTTAGTGCTTCATATGATGAAATATATTTACTGATTTTCAAACATTGATCTACCCTTGAATTTTTGAGAATTCTCCATTTGGTTATGATGCCTTATCTTTTTCTGACATCGCTGGATAAAATTGGCTAATTTCTTTTTAACAATTATTGCATGTGTAAAGCCAGGAGTACTGGTCTGT
>NW_012143523.1:1494141-1494448 GCF_000956105.1 Propithecus coquereli | reverse complement strand
AGGGATCATCTTTGAGTCTTTATTTTTCCTCACCTTCCCCTTCTGCTATGACTGAGTTGTGTCCTATCACAACTTTCTATGTTGAAGCCTAACCCTCAATGAGACTATATTTGGGGATGGAGCCTTTGGGAAGTTATTAGGATTAGATGAGGTCATGAAGATGGAGCTCTCATGATGCGATTGATTAATGCCTTTATAAGAAGAAGAAAAGCGCAGGATTGTTTTCTCTTCATTTTGTGATGACATTGTGAGAAGGCAACTGTTTGCAAGCCAGGATGAGGGCCCTCATCAGAAACTGAATCAGCTA
>NW_012143523.1:1493247-1493846 GCF_000956105.1 Propithecus coquereli | reverse complement strand
TTTCATTAAAATATGTCTTAACTAAAAAGGCATTGTTTAATTTCCAAATATTTAAAATTTTCCAGTCATTTTTCTGTTACTGATTTATAGTTTGATTCCACTGTGTTGAGAGAATATACTCAATATGGCTTTAATCTTTTCAAATTTACTGAGATTCATTTTTATGGCCCAGGATTATGGTCTATTTTGGTGAATGTCCCATGTACACTGAACAAACGTATGTATTCTGGGATTGCTAGCTAAAGTGTTCCATAAACATCAATTGGGTCAATTTTCTCGCTAGTGTTATTCAAGGGTACTGTGTAATTATTAATTTTTCTTCTATTCTTTCAATTACTGAGAAAGGAGTGAAAAAATCAATTCCGTTCTGTAATTGTATATTTTATATTTCTCCTTTCAAGTTATATTAGTGTTTGTTTCATATATTTTGAAGCACTCTTACTATGCTCATACACATTTAGGATTGCTCTGTCCTTTTGATGAATTGATTCTTTTATCAACATGAAGCATCTCTCTTTTTCCCTAGTAATATTCATTATTTCAAATTCTAATTTGTTTGTTATTAGTATAGTCTCTCAAGATTTCTTTTAATTAGTATG
>NW_012143523.1:1491152-1493197 GCF_000956105.1 Propithecus coquereli | reverse complement strand
GCAGGATTGTTTTCTCTTCATTTTGTGATGACATTGTGAGAAGGCAACTGTTTGCAAGCCAGGATGAGGGCCCTCATCAGAAACTGAATCAGCTAACATCTTGATGTTGGACTTCTGAGTCTCCAGAACTGTGAGAAACAAACACCTGTGTTGCTTAAACGACCCAGTCAGTGGATGATATTAATACAGATTCATGGGTCCAGGAATAAAGACAACAAATGGGTGCAGCACTACTCACTAATAGTCCTATTGACCCATCAGTAAAAAGTTTTACTTCATGTTTCCACGAACTTATGCTCTCTTGGCCTAAAGGTCTTAGTTCCAAAGGGAGGAATGCTTCCATGGGGAGACACAACAATGACGCTATTGAGCTGGAAGTTAAGACTGCCACCCAGCCACTTCGCAAGTCTCATGTTTCCGAATCAACAGGCAAAGAAAGGAGTTCCCGTGCTGGCTAGAGTGATCTATCTCAACTAGCAACTGGATATTGGACTTATCCTCTGCAACGGAGTCATGAAAGAGTATGTCTGGAATGCAGATAATCCCTAAGGGTGTTTCTTAGTATTGCCATGCCCTGTTATTAAGATCAATCACAAACTATAAGCCAATTCAAGTAGGACTACTAATGGCCCAGACTCAGAAATAAAGATTTGGGCCACTCCACCTGTTAAAGAACCATGAAAAGGTGGAATCCTTGCTGAAGGCAAAGAGAACACAGAATGGGCAGTGCTTGAAGGTAGTAATAAATACCAGCTACAACCACATGACTAGTTATAGAAATGAGAGCTATAATTGCCATGAGTGTGTCCTCCTTATTTTATTATGAATATGTTTATTTGTATGTATCCAAGTCTATTTATGTTGCTTAAAAGAATACCTGAGGCTGGGTAGTTTATAAAGAAAATACTTTTATTTGGCTCATGGTCATGCAGGCTATCCAAGAAATATGGTGCCAGTATCTTCTTCTAGTGAAGACTTAAAGCTGCTTCCACTCATAGCATGAAGTGAAGCAGAGCCAGGCATGCAGAGATCATATGGAGAGAAAGGAACTGAGAGATAAAGAAGGGAGGCATCAGGCTCTTTTTAACAATCAGCTCTTGCAGGAACTAATAGAGTCATAACTCACTTGTTATTGGCAGGGCAGCACCAAGCCATTCATGAGGGATCTGTCTCCATGACCCAAACACCGCCCATTAGTTCCCACTTCCAACATTGGGGATCAATTTCAGCATGAGGTTTGTGGAGGGGTCAAACATCTAAACCATAAAATTGTGCCCAGGGCCCCCAAAATCATGTTCTCATATTGCAAAATACAATCATCTCTTTCCAATAGTCCCCAAAAGTCTTAACTTTTTCTGGCATCAACTCAAAAGTCCAAAGTCCAAAGTCTCATTTGAGACTCAAAGCAAGTTCCTTGTATCTGTAAGCCTGTAAAATCAAAACAAATTATATACTTTCAAGACACAAAGATTGTACAGGCATTGGGTAAACATTCCCATTCCACAAGGAAGAAATCAGCCAAAAGAAAGGGATAGCAGGTTCCATTCAAGTCTGAACCTTAGCAAGTGAGAGTTTCAAGCAATAAAATCTTAAAGCTCCAAAATAACCTCCTTTGACACTATAAGTCCTACCACCAACACTGGGGGTCAAATTTCAACATGAGGTTTAGAGGGGTCAAATATCCAAACCACAGCAGTGTGTGTGTGTGTGTGTGTGTGTGTGTCTGTGTGTGTGTGTCTGTGTGTGTTTGCGCGTGCGTGCGTGCATGTGTTTGTGTCTGCATGACCAAAACAGAATGTAGAGTAAGAGAAGATTTTCTCTGTCTGCCCAACTGTCTTCAAGCTGAGACATCAGTCTTCTCCCGCCTTCGAAATTATAGTTGGACTGGAACTTATCCATTGACTTTCCTGATTCTTGGGCCTTCAGACTCAGAATGTGACTATACTATCTGTTCTCTTGAATCTCCAGCTTGATCTTGGTACTCAGTCTCCATAATTAATTACTTAAGCCAATCTCTGATAATATCTATCTATCCACACTCACAT
>NW_012143523.1:1489446-1489923 GCF_000956105.1 Propithecus coquereli | reverse complement strand
TATTTTTATATCAGGTAGTTGAGGTTTGGGAGGTTTAAACTAGTGAGAAATATAGTTAAAATCAGTTAAAATTTTATACATGGTCTCCTTTATACCATCTTGTCTTGCTAGTGGCAGGACATGTTTGTAATAACTCTGGTTTGAAATAATGAGTAGGCTAATTACTGGCCAGGGAAACAGGAAAATTCTGTAAGTAGAGAATCAAGTCGAAGGAAGAATCTATAGAAATTGATGGAAGAATACAAGAGATAATGAATTTAGAGACTGATGATGAAGTTTGAAGATTAGCCCTGGGAGAATTGTGCCCACTTTATTGTAAGGACATTTAGGATTATATTAATATATCATTATTCCATGTTACTTTAGTTGGGTTATTAATCTGAAGAGTCTGTGCAATTTCTCTTTTAGTTGTGATTGAATTGCTGGTGATTTGATGCTGAAAATACCTACTACACTCCTTATTCCAATGAAAGATGA
>NW_012143523.1:1486198-1486836 GCF_000956105.1 Propithecus coquereli | reverse complement strand
GAATTAACTTACAATGTGAGTTTTCAAGGTTTTTAATATATTTCAAGGTTAATGGAAATAATACATTTGTCTGTGATAAATCTATGCAAGTCATATGTCCTATTGAGTAGCAGAGTGGCATCCTACAGTCAAACTGCATACATTTTAAGCTTGTATCCCACACTTCTTAGATCTGGAATCTTGAAAGATATATTCTCAAAATCTCAATTTCTTCATCTGTGAAATTTGTATAATAGCAGTACTCAATTCATTTAGTTTATATAATGACAAAATGAAGTCTTAATTTATCATAGTACCTGTCTCAGAGAAAATGTTATTTTTCATTTCCTTTTGTTTTCTTTTATCACTTCCCTCTTCTTATAACCAAATAGGCTTACTCACATTTTGCATTTCCTGTAACTAATAAGATTCTTATCAACTTGTATCATCACCCTCAAGACAAGAATACAGTTGAGTTGGAGAGTGGAGATCTCATGCTGACCAAGCACTGAGATCAGCAGTTATATATGGCTTTGATAATCATTAAATCATGGCTCACTCACCAGGTGAAATGTTATGCACTAATTAAAATGATTTATTAAAATATTGCAATGATACAGCAAAATGATTTCTTAAAAATGAAAATTAGATACTTACAA
>NW_012143523.1:1471026-1484318 GCF_000956105.1 Propithecus coquereli | reverse complement strand
TAATGCCACATGAGTTTTCCTTTAATAAATAATTTTAACATTGAATCCTACTACATAAACACACACACACACACACTCACACACAATTGCCTTTTTAATGATCTAAGAAATGAGGCGCTTTTGTATATAGAATTTTGGTATAATGGCTGCTTCTCAATTATTAAATATATCATTTTTATTCATTGAAAATCAATATGATACTTCAATCAGAAGCTTGTGCATATATTTTATGTCTGTAAACATATACAGTGAGACAGAGAAGGGTGCTGGGTAGACACTACGAGAGTAGATTTTAAGTGTTCTCACTATATAAACATAAATATGTTAGGTGATGCATATGTTAATTAGCTTGATTTAACCATTGCACAATGTATACATATTTCAAAACATCATGTTGTACACCATAAATATATACAATTTTATTTGTCAATTAAAAGAAAACACTGTATAAACAAACTTATGTTAACTCTTCTTTAGAGTCATTCTTTTGGATTGTTTTGTTTTTTAAGACCCAGTGGTATTACTTCATTCATTGAAATAGTTATTGCTTAATATGGCTCTAGGGAACTGAAAGAGTTAATAAAGCTTTCAAGTGACACAGAATCAGCAAACAATTTATTACCAGTTGAAAGACTCTAGCGGACTACTCATTCCCAAGACAGACCTTTATAGAACAGCACTTGATATTTTCACTTCAGGTCAATACTGAAACACTGATAACAACTCTCTAAGCACAGCAGCCATACCCTATTCAAATAGAAATACTATTTATTTAGACAAACTTTGCACTAAATTTTGCCAAACTTTCAATCCTAGGAAATGCAAACTTTGTAGAAAAGTTTCCGAAATTTCTAAGCTATCGTGTTTTTTCTTTGTAATATTAACCAGCGTTAATGATTTCTGATGGGCCATGTATGCTTCCAGATTATACCTTTTTAAACTTAGGCCTTATTTTCATCAATTTTATGAAATATTAGAGATATAGTACAACACAAAGAAAATACATCTCTTTGCAAAGAAGTGAAGAAACTCTGAAGCCAGATTTTTAAGTTTTGTGATCTTGGCAAATAATTTAATTATGGTGGTCCTATTTTGTTATTTCTATATTAACATAGTTACTTTTGTGTTCTTTTCCAGTACTAATGTTCAACAATTCTAATTAGTATGTGCGTGTGTTCATGTGAGAGCACGTGTATGACCTTTGGGTCCTATTTTTAGAAGTTCATACCATTATTCACTAACAAAAAATTGATTTATGTGATAAACTGAAACACTTAAACATTGCATCATGTCACATAAAGGTAACATTGGCCGTCTTCCCTTGCAGCAGTCTGAAAAAGTTTAATTTTTCTTTGTCAGGCATGGTACCATACAAAGGAAATTCTCTTACTGTGTATCTGCTCTGAACACAGCACTTATGGAAAGGACCAAAAAAAAAAAAAAACAGTAAATATACACTTAAGGTGATTACAGCTGGATCAAAGAGTAGGAAAGGGCCTGGTAAACATTTATATAATGCCAAGTAGTGTGAGAGGGAGACAGGTATGGCATTATACAGGCAATGATGGCATTATAATAATACAGACATGAATTGGAATTCTGATTTGCTGATTTTCTGTCTTAACTGTGTAAACTTATTAAATTTATTAATCTCACTCTTCATTTTTTCTGTTATACAAAGTAGATGATAATAACTCATGTAAGTTTTTATGTAAGGGCTAAGTGGGGTAATACATAAAAGTGTTGACATGTGATAATAGTGTTGGCTTGTGATTTTCATGATTTTCCCATTAGAACCTCATCTTTCTCATCTTATTAAATAGCAACTGCATCTCTACAGTTACTCAGTTCAATACTGCACCTACTATTCTCTCCTCTCGTTATCACATGCATCACATCCAATTCACATCGAAACCATGTTTGTTCTCCTTCTCTGTACTTCTCCCAACCTGTTATAGCAACCTTTGACCAAGGTATTCTAATCTCTCACCTAACTACACTCCGCTAGACAATTTATCCTCAAATAACCAGCAGAGTGACAATTTAAAAATGTAAATTTGATCAAGTCACCGCCTTGCTTAAATTACTCCACCATCTTCTCAGCTCACTTAGATCGAAAATCAAAGTTCTTAAAATGCCTTACAGTGTCCTGAATGATTAGACTTATACGTTCGATAGTTCACCTTTTCTCTGGCCTTAATAACTACCACTTTATCTTCCCCTTCCTTGTTCCAGTAAGCGTGAACATATTCCTGAGTATGCCAAGCAAGTTCCTGCCTCAGGGCCTTTGTGCGTCTGCTTTAAAGGCATTTACCAGGTGTCTGTGTGCCTTGCTTTCAGGTACCAAATCAATTTTCACCCTATTAGAAAAGCTTTTCCTAATCATCCAATTTACATTAGTCACATGTCCTGTAATCACATATTCTTTACTAGACACACTAAACCTGTACTTACTGGTTTCCTATTTGTCTTTGCTACATGTAACATAAGTTCCAGGAAGGAAAAATATATTATCTATTTTGTTTTCTTCTGTATTTAAGAGTCTGATGAATGTCTTATAGATGATAGGAACTTGACGGTATCTCTTCAAATGATAAATAAGTGAATTATCACATAGTAGAATACATGTTTGAAATAATGTTTCATGTGTAAAAGGTAGACTCAGAAACAAAAGAACTCAGAAGAGAAAATAAATACCCTCTCAAAATATATCCAGGAGAATCTAGATTTTAGAAAAACTCACCAATGAGATAAACACACACACACACACACAAAACAGGTATTGAAATGGATATACACATGTATGCACATACACATGCACGTACACTTACACAATTGCTAAATTTACTGAGTTTAGGGTTAATCTGATTATTTTGTAAAGACTGGAACTCTCCCACATGGTTACTATATACATAAAGGTTGTTTCATTTCTTCAGATGACAGCACTATAAAAATAATGAATAAAGTTATTAAAGTATCAGTAGTATGTGAAAAATGTCCAAAATTCCATTTATTTTGAGGACTAGAGACAGAAAGAATGATTCTGTTGATTTTTGGTTTATAACAGGGTGCAAAGTATTTTTTGCTTGTTATTTGTTTATTTTTTCTTTAGGTCATGATTTGTACACTTATTAACACAGGCAATAGGACAAGATGTTAACGTTGCTTTCTCAAGGGATTTAAACCTTCTCGACACTCTTTCACTGTTGCCCACTCATGATACGGTATTATTAAGTGACTAGTTGAGTAGCCGAGCAAGAGATAGAACACGTCAATGTGAAGAAGACTGGATAGACCCAAGAAAACTTGGAAGAAAAAGATCTTAAATAAAACCACCTTTCACCTTTGAGTAGGTAGCTCATTTCAGGCTTCTGGCTAATTAGGATTTCTCAAAAAGTGTTCTTTTCCCTCATAAATTAGATTTGTTTTATACACACACACACATACACATACACACACACTCATTTATAATTAAAATCGCATCTCCTCCCCAACACCAAGTGGAGCACTAGCACAGAGAATATGGTCAATAACCATTTGTTCAATAAATACATGAAATAAAGAATGAGTAAGGATGGATGCTTGGATGGGTGAGTGGATGGATGACAAATGAAAATAAAGAAATTAAACTAAATATTCTTGAGTTTGAAATGAGAGAATAAGAATGTGGAGGCACGTCAGGTACATTATCTCACATGAGTAAGGACATTATCATTAGGTAGGCACGAACATGGTAAAGATACTGTTTTGCCCTCTGGAAGAAGCTTATAGTGAGAGACACTTTTACATAGTAGAAAAAGTGTAGGCTTGGGAGCTAAGCCAACTTGGTTTCATTTTATCAGTCTGCAACTTCATACCTGGATAGCCTTAAGTAAATTTCTTAAACTTTAATAGCCTCAGTGTTCTCAACTGCTTACATAGGTCTTTATGTTATAAGGTATGATAGGTGCTGAAATACAGTAGTTGCTCAATAAATGGTAACTAATATGATCTGGTATGGGCAACCATTGTAACCTTTGGTAAACCATCTACCTATCCTTGAATTCTAAGATACCTCTTAAAAACAATTTTTTTTTTTTTTAGAAACTCATGGAATTTCTAATTTCAAGAAAACAAATCTTTAATGTAATTTCTCATTTACTGAACTGATTAAATAAGGTACTACTTTATGGAATATGATATTTTACACATTACCTTCTTACAGGTTAAAATATACCATAATGGTTAAAACAGAGACTTTATAATCTTTATAATCAAACCTGTGTTTCATTTCCTGCTCTGCCACACACACCTGTTTGACACTGGGCAAGTTAATAAACATTCCAAGGCTCCATGACCACATCTTCAAAATAAGGATAAAGACACCTAAATCTTAGAGTGGTTGCAAGGCTTGGAGGGATCCTTTTACACAAAGCTCTTAACATAAACAAGTTTGTATTCATTAATCCTCATGACAAGCTGAGGTAAATAATATTATTATTCCCATTTGCAGAAGAAAATAGAAGGCACTCAGTGATAAATAACTTGCTTAAAGTCACAAATTTGAGGAATTAGAAAGACTAGATTTCTATCTATAGAATCTGATTCTGGGACACTCTTAACTACTTCTTTGTTTTGTCTCTCTATGCTGTCTTTGTAGGAATATGCAATGATATGAGCCATTTGAGACAAAGAAAGATGGGCAACATTTTTTAAACTCCTAGAAACCTACAAAAGCCCCACATGTACTACCTTAGTTATAGTGCTATGAGTTTTATATTGAAGTTAAACTTCTCTAACAAGAGTTGGAAATTCAGGATAATGCAGATTGTTTTTCTCATGGGAAAGTATTTTCAATTTTGTCTTAGCTTTCAAAGGAATAACATCATTTACTGCAGTAAGCTATGACTTTCATTTGCTGCTGATTTTTATGTACTCTATAATGTGACAGATATTCATACTGATATGTACAATATCTGGATAAAAATGGAAAATGTCAGGTTTTGAAGGAAACAGAAACAATTCGATTTGATGACATTTATATGTATGGCCATGTTCTGTCATTTATCAGCTCTGTGACTTGGGGTGATTCACTTATCTCTTTGATCCTCAGTTTTCTTGTGTGAAAATCACAGAGTTGTGACCATGAAATAAAATAGTGTATACTAAAACAGTTTGCAAAATGTAAATAAAAAATCTGATTGTTTTACAGAATGATTAATGTTAGATCATTTCAATTTCAGTTTCGAATAAATGACATATTCTACCCACAAACTCCATTTTACATCTCCGTCTTTGGGAGATGAATTTTTACCTGCACAGCAGTTTCCTAAAGATACATTTAAGCCATGAAACTGAAAAGAAAGAATAACTTATTTTCCCCTTGAGGGATATTAATCTAATATTTGACACACTGCCATGCCCCTTTTAACATAATATATGGAACTTAATTTAGCTTTATTTTGAATGATTCATGATTATGAGAAACATGGGTGACTTAGCTGAATATCATATAGTGTCCCTGTTCAAGGTGATGAAAGGGAACAAGCTGCTTCTAAGGCACTAAGTACTCTCTTTGTATAGTCTTTACTTTTTGGTACCTTTGATGAAGTTGTCATCCATTTCATTTCCTGTGCCTAGGCTCATTAGTACTAAATGTAGCTTTCTGTCAATTCTTTTAACATATCTTCTATAATTTGCTGTAGAAAATATTTCAAAACATTGTATTAGGATTATCACAATAGAGCCAGTAAATTTGGAGTAAGAGTCAAGAATTCCTTCTAGAATGAGGCATAAAGGTTTTGGCACAAAAATAATTGGATGGCTGGTGAATCTTTATAAAGATTGTGACTTTGCTGGCTAGCTGAGGTTGCAAGAAGTCTTATCTTCAGATAAATGGGGTGTATAATGAATTCCCAAAATATTTGGCAGCATCAAGTATCTTAGCAGGTTGAAAAAAGTCTTTGACTGCAAAATAATTCAGAAAATAGACAAAAATCCTAGACTTCATTATGAAGACTACTTACTCAATTTCTCTAGACCAAAAAGAGTACTAACATTTGTAGAGAAATCCCAGCTCCAGCTGAAGGTTGTTGTTTAAAGAAGAGACTAATTTGGTTTTCATATCTAGAAACAGACAAAAAAAAAAAAAGAAATGAATAACTGATTTATTTTAAATACGTATGCTGCTTGCCGTAAAAACAAATATTTTTAGATACTGCAAACATCATTTTCAACACATTTAGATATTTGGACTTAATATATGCAAACAACTTTCTGAATTCCAAAACAAAGAAAGCTGGGAAACATTTCATTTAAAAATATATTTGACAAGTTTAGATTACTGGGAAGAAAACCCCTCTTTGGGGCTTTTGGAAGTATCTGCAGCATATGCCTAATTACCCCCTCTATGTAAAGGAGGAAGGTTTTGTTTAGCCATATTTACAATGTGTTCTTACTTCCAAATTACATGTTTAATCATAGAAATGATAAGGCACAACAAATGTCACTTTTTTCATCCCAAACTGGGAAAGGAAAAAAAGAATATGAGTATGTATAGTTCAGATATCAGGCCTGTTGTGCTACTTTGTTTTTTCAACAGATTCTTTAAGTTCTTCTACTACATTCTATGCTTACCTAATAGTGGAATATTACAAAGCAAATTAATTTTTGTTCGTGAGGATTATTTTAAAGGTAGAATAAATATTCCCATAACTAATTTTCGTTACAAAAATAGCTTGAACTGCAGGAATGATCCAAAAATGTTTTTGGATAATATTAATAAGTGGACCAAAGATAAAATCTTTCTCACTAGTGACAGAAAGAAATATTCAGTGCTTCTGACCTACAGTGGGTTTAACTTCCTTCAGGGAAAAGTAACTTTACTTGCACTTGATTTTCAAGTTGTTATGAATTCTTAACTTTGAAAGATTTTGGAAATAATTATTTTTTTCTTAAAGTCGGTAAGGTTTCAGATATTTTGTTACCTAAAAGAAAATAGAACCATATACATAAAATTAATGATAACGTGACTCTTTGGAGCTCATATATATAATATATAATTTATTGTATGATAATCATTCATTTGATGGGGAGTGGAGGTTTTAATAAAAAGTTTTAAAGACAATGAGTGAATGTAGTTATGGCAAATGCTGTCCTTGCAGGACAAATTTTAGTTGAACAGATCTACAGCTTCTCTTACAGAACATGCTTTTTAGTCACGAGGCGTTTGATTTTTCAAATAGTTATTTAGTCAAGTATAAAGTTGAAGTGATGAAATCTATTGAGTTGCTCAGTGTTAGTCTAACAACTGCCTCTTTCCTTTTAGAACGCAAAGAAAGTGAGATCCATCACATATTATAACCCCCATGGATTACACACACACACACACACACACACACACACACACACATCCACACACATCCACAGAAAAACAACTATGAAAAGGAAATTAAACTGAGAAATGTATTCTGAGAACATTTTTACTATTTAGTACATTAAAATTTAAGGTTTTTTCAGGTTTATTCTCTTTCTTTAATTGCTATTGTAAGTTTTAAGGATTTGTAATATTACGTTATTAATTTCCAACTGAGGTCATAGAGTTATAAAATCAAAGCTACCAGAAATTACTATTTAAGTTATAGCAAATTCCAAAAAGATCCTTCTCTCTTTTCCCCCTATGTATTATAAAAACCTACATAATGATTTTACAACTGAGAAATTATTGTGTTGATTTATATTATTAACTTCTTCCAGATTAATATTCCTAAAATACGGCTATTATCACAGCATTTCTCTGATCAAACATTTTCAGATTTCCCAGTATATATATTAAATAAACTGTAAAAAAATTAGTGTCCAATCTAAGCCTTTGATAATGTTGTTCCAATTTATCATTCCATTCCTATTGACCCTTCTTCCTTTTTCACATATACTAGTTCTCCAACAAAATCAAGCTACTTGACATTCTGTAAATACGCATTTTTTGTGTGTGTGTGTTCATGCTTGTGGGTATTTTGACTTGAAATTCCCATATTATGTACTTATATACTTATGACATATAAGCATGTACTTATAATATAGCTCAATTCTTCCTTGTAGTTAATTCTTCTTGTTCATTCTGCCTGAAGTAACCACTGACTTTTCTGAACTTTTCTAGTGCTTGAAATCTTTCAAATAGCATTGACAAATACACACACACACATACATACACACACACACACATCTATGATCATAGCATAGACAACCTATTAGTTATGTACAAGGACATATTTTATTTACCCTTAACCAACCCCTCTCATACAGAACATAGGTAGGCAATAAATAATGAGCGAAGTAAAGAATTAGTGGCAAATATATAAACCTTAAGAAAAAATAAGTTGATATTTTCCCCCCATCTCAATATATGCTCTTGTGCCACAGTAAATTTTCTATTTTTCTTCATTGAATTATTGCTCCCTGCTTCAATAATTTCAGCATAAAACTCTATGTTGTGTATTGAATGATAAACAGGATAGTACACTGGTTAAAAGTATTGGGTCTAGAGTCAGAGTTTAAATTGTGGCTTCTCTCCAAAATCTGTGAGCATTCTGCGTAAATTCTTCAATTTCTTTGTGCTTCAATGTCCTCCTTTAGAAAGCGTTATTGATAATGATATTTAATTTATGGTGTCATTCCTGGGTATTAATAGAGATAATATATGTAACACTGTTAGGTTTGTGTCTGGCATATGGCATGAGCTCAATAAATGTTAGTTCTTATTATTACATACCATAACAAGAGTTTGCTTTAAATCGAGAGTTTGGATGCAATATATTTATTGTTAGTAAAAATGCATAGGTAATGACTATGAGATTAGGTGGATAAATGGAAAAATATTCCAAACGACGATGCCAAAGATAAGAAAGATCTGAAATTTCAAGTGGCATGGGCCTTTGACCTACTACATATTAGTGGTAAAGAGAAGAATGATGACTTAGGTGTTAAAACTTAAATGAAAGATTTGTATTGACTACGAACTTTAGAAATTTAGAAATAGCTTAAGATATGGTCAGATTATATGAGTTTCAAAGGAGTTGGGTTTTAAGAGAGTAATGAGAAATACCTGGAACCATTAATTAGGAGCCAGGAGGACACTCCTTCACCTCCAGCCCCAGCCCCATTGTAGGTATGCAGTGTGGGAGAAAGAAATAGCCAACCTTAAGAGAGCTATAGGCACAATGAGCCTCAGATTTCACAAAGAGGAATTATGTGAAAGAATATGTGGAGAGGTGGTTTAAGGTGTAGAAGATCTAGCTGTTGTTAGACCATGTGGATTAAAGGGCGTGGAAGAGTCTGAGAGTAAGAGATAGAGAAAGGGGAAGAGATGAGATAAATGAGTATGCAAGGCAAGGGTATCTTAATTGTTTTTTAATTAAAAAGTGGAGACTCCATTCTAAGTATAGCCTTCCACAGCTTAGTTACAGTGGTGAGGCTTCTGGTGTCAGAGTTGGCTCAAGTGATGGTTCTTCTGTGGAAGACACAGAGCTCTGCTGACCTTCCTTAAATGTCGCTGACTGTGGTGGCACAGCTGGGAAATGGGTGGGCACACCACAGCATGTGGAGCTCCACTGCTTCACATAATCCTAGAACTTCTGGACGTTGCGTGTTTGGGCTGATATTTTCTGTTACAAACTAGCATTTTTGTGCATTTTTCTGCCAATTAGTGTGTGTGTGTGTGTATGTGTGTTTCTCCCTCAGCATGCCTATTAGTGAAGTGATATTTGTGATAATATTTTATATGAACTTAATTTTTCTTACAGTAACTGCTGGAGTGTTTACAAATATAAAAAAAATGTACATTTTTGGCTATGTGTAAATAGTGAGGACATTTGTATAAACACTCTCTTACCACGACTTCCTAACATACTTCCTAATATACTTGTTGACATACTTTGCACGTGTCAACAAGGCCTTGATTTCCCTGGATCATATAATCCATTGACTCTACCACTTTTTTCTGTGTCTACCACCATCCTGAGTCCTGCTATAGACTCCATATGCAGTTTATATTCCTTGGTCCATCATCATAATTTCTCCCTTAACACAATCAAAACACATAATCCACTCCCCATCTATGTTACCCACTTGGTAAAACTCCAAGTATGGTTACATCCAAAACTTCGCTTAATTTTCAGAAACAAGCAATGATGCTGACTTGCCTTTCTTTAAATTTATGACTACAAATTTGGCATGCACGCCCAAGAGAACTTACCAATAACACTTGTTTTTGTTGGCAATTTATTTTGCCTGTATCTGAGACAATAATTTTACTCTTTCTCTTCTCAAATTCTAGGGTTAGCTCCTTTGAATTATTAATACTTCTATTTGTGCTACAGTATTTTCTCATACATGTTTTGGGGTTGAGGTTTCTTTTCACTTTAGGTTTTTGGAGATTACATTGTATATGCTCTTTATATTGTAAGAGTGAACATGTTTAGTCTCTCATTAATATCTTTCCTTCATATGTTTTCTTTTTCAAACCTCTCTTTCTCTGCCATTTGCACCTTTCTCTCTCTCTCCCTTTTGCATATGGAGCAGGAAAGAGAGTAAAAGTGTTTGTTCAGAACACCATCTTAATCCAATCTTATTATTTCTGAATTAAATATCTTATACTTTGGATAGAATTATCTGTATGTAGATAACTCTCAAATCTATATTTTGAGCTTTGATATTTTTCTTGTGCTTCATACTTTGTTTTTTCACATTATTCCTTAGATTTTTCCAACCACATCTGAACTCAGCATAACCAGAGCTAACTTCATCATTTCCTTTCCAATGTACTGCCCTTCAAAACAAAAGAAAAACACAAATTTCAATAATGGCAACATAATCTTCCCATTTTTCCATTCCAGAATCTGCTGTGAGCAACATCATTGATGCTTCCTTTCCGTGACCCTCTGCTCTCGCTTTCAATCAATTGCAGGCTACTCTCATATGCTATCGAGTGTTTCCTGAGTTACAGAAACAGCTTCCTAATTGGATTCCTTACTTCCTATCTTGCTTGCTGAGGGTCCATTTTTCTAGTGTAGTCAGAAAGACTATTCTCAAATAAAAAATTTAACAATTTAATATTCTACTTAGTAGCTTCAAGGTATTTGTAATACTTTTAGCCCAAAGCTCACCATGAAAAGCATTACTGATTGCCTAACCAAGAGCTATTTCTCCCATTTTTCTTGCCTGCAGAGTCTGCTGTCTACTATATTCACTGAGAATACCAGATGTCTCATTTCTTAGATACTCGTGCAGATCCAGAGTAAGGAAATAACTCAGTCCTGGCCAACTGAGCATGAGGTGTGACCTACTAGAGGGCTTCTCACAAACATTTGCCTTCCTGACAGAGTAAGAGTGGTCAGCAATGATTATGGTATTAGTTCCTACTGCCCCCTCTGGTTTCTGCCCTTCTCTTCAGTCTATTCAGAATATGGCAACCATTTGAAAAGGTTGTTCTTTAAAAGGAAATCTAATCATCACATTCCTTTATTCACGACCCTTGTTTGGCTTCCTACCTCTCTCTAAATAGCTGTCAAAGTCCACTCAATGGCCTAAAAAGCTCAAGCATAATCTGTACTCATCCCATTTTTGCTCTTTTAACTTTGTGATCTCCCCACTAACCCTGTTCCTCTTTGTTAACTATGCTAACATAGGAGAGTTGGTGGCACAGATCAGCGTAATACACTTGGTACAACAACAAGTTCAGATTTCTCAGTGAAGCAATCCCTTAGTTAAAAAAAAGCTCCTTTGTCAAAATAATGCTTTGCTTTTCTATTGAACCTTTATTCTGGGAATCTCAATTTTTTTTTTTTTCATTTCTCAAATAATCTTTACTCATAGAGGGAGTGAAGCTGAAAAAGTTGATTTTCCTCAAAAGGATAATCTGAGACTAAGAGAAGTTAACTGGCCCAACTAAAATCACATGCTTAGTCAAAAACTGTCCCCAAAACTTTACTTATTTGAATCTATACCTTCCATCTTAAATTGTAAATCAGTTTTGTTTTTGTGCAGAAAAATTCTCAGCTACCAGTAGAAGAAATAATTTTATTATTTAAACATATCTTGTTCTTATAAATATGGATTCTACTAAATTTTTTAGAAATCAATTTTATTTCTGAATGTGGTAAGATTGTATCAGACCAATTCTAACAACATAAATGATTATTTTAAGAACCCTGAGGGTTATCCATGCAGCCAACATCTGAGGAGGTATGTAGGAGGGAAATGCAGGGAGATCAACATAATGTTACCAGTTGTTGATGTGAACTCCTCAGTACTTGCCTTCTTACTATCAAGGAATGAAAGCAAGAGACAAGTTTGAAGCAGCAAGCAGCAAAGTTTATTAAAGCAAAAGTTTACTCTTAAAGGGGTTAAGAGCAGGCACAGGTCTGAGTGCACTGTGGCCCTGGGGTTTCTGTGTCATAATTAGCAAGCGATACTACACTCCAAAAGGGATAGGAGCAGGCACACATCTGAGCAGACAGTGGCACTGGAGTCTCTTTGGGTTTCTCCTTTTCCTTCCTGTCTGGCCTCTCCCTCTTCTTGATGTTGTCTCTTCTCCTTTTTTTTTCTTGATCAAGAGGGATGTTGTCTCCTTCCTGCCTTTGGGCAGGAGTAGTTTTTCACCTTATATGGTTAGGCTCCCACGTGTTATGGTATCCAAAGCCCACTGGCGGGGTGGGGGAAGGGAACTGTAATGATTAATTTATCCTATATTGTTTCTGTCATGTTTCTTGTGATAGCTGAGGTTAACCTTATGTTGTTATTGTTACAGTATGTTCTCTTACTCAGCATCCCATTTGTTTATGTTGCTTGCTTGCATATTCTTTCTGGCTATGTCTCGTTTTTCTTACACTGACATTCTGTGACACTGTGGTTATGCTTATCTTGCGGTGTGTTTTCTTACTTAAGTGTCCCATTTGTTTACATGGCCTGCTCTGTATTTCCTCTGCTCGTGTCTTACTTTCCTACCTATGTTAACAATAACACTTAACTCCTCTTCACCTTCTGTGTCATCTGTTGACTCAAAATGATTGCTAGGGACTGAGAAGATGAGTCCTTCATCTTTTCTAAAAAATTTCTAAAGTCTGAGTTTGACCCGATTGTAGAGACAGAAATTGGACATCACAACTGCTATGGTTGAGAGGCCTTGAAAAAAACCCGGCCTAGGAGACTCGAAGAACATAAAGTGAATCCCTTCCAGAGGAAGATACTGTGACCCAGAGCCTCTAATAATTTCTGTAAAGTTTTATTAAAGATTTCCAGTACTCAATTAAAATTAG
>NW_012143523.1:1468987-1469501 GCF_000956105.1 Propithecus coquereli | reverse complement strand
ATTCCAGTTGTGCTTTGTTTCTTCTAAATTTAAAATTTTGATTGTTAACAATCAGAATCAATAAATGATTTAAACCTCATAAAATTATCCACTTTTTAATATTTTCTTCAATAAAGTCATTCCTTTATTTATCAAACATTTTTCAGAGTCTGTTTTATTCTAGAAATATTCTAGACCCTGGAAATACAGTAGTAAATGAGATAGAGAAATCCTTGTTCTCATGGAGATTATATTCTCTAGAGAAAATAGACATGAGAAATTAAATGTTATGAAGACTATAACAAGGATAATGTGAGAGAATATGCATGTGGTTGGTGGCTACTTTAAATGTAGTCTGGGAAGTCTGCAGAGGTGGTGACCTATGCACAGAAATGAGATTGGTAGTAAGAAGCCAAGCAAATGAGCATGTGGTGACAGAGCATCCCAACAGAGGGATAGCAGGTGCAATATCCAAAGAAGCTTTGCATGTTTAAGTAGTGAAAAGACAGTCACTATGGCTGGAGCATAGACCTGT
>NW_012143523.1:1457989-1459207 GCF_000956105.1 Propithecus coquereli | reverse complement strand
CATTAATCTGTGGACAGTACCAAGCTGTTCGTGAGGGATCAGTCCCCCTGACCCAAACACCTCCCATTGACACTTCCAACATTGGGAATCAGATTTCAACATGGTATTTGGAGGGGTCAAACTAGCCAAACTATAGCAGTAAGTATCCTCTTAACTAAAAATCCTGGCCTGATTCAAGGCATTTCTTAAAAATAATTCCCAGATATTCTAGTAGTAGTCGTCACTGAGTAGAACACACTTAATAATTAAACATGTTTGAGAATGACAACTGGAGAGTGGCAGGGAAATAGTGTGGTTACCTTGGAGTGAATGTCATCTTGGACTTAGGCTGGACTGGATTTGAATCCTTCTTCTGTTCTTGCTAGTTGTGTGATCTTGACTATACGACTTAAACTTTCTGAATTTAAGTGACTTCTTTCAGAAAATATGGATATCATTTAACCCATACACTTGTTGAAGTGATAAAATAAGTAAAGGATCTAGGATACTGACTTGTCCCTGATATACATTTATCAAAATAAACTGTTAATTTATCTCTGCCATGTTTTATTTCTTTTGCTTGAAATGTTTTAATTCAATAAAATAGTATATCAAATCTCTGAATGCAACATAAAAACAAAGATCTACTGTCAAGGCAGGTAAGAAAAACAGAAGGCAAATGTAAGGAATCCTAATTTTTCACTTCACTTTTGTCCTCACGATGGCTTCTGAAGAAGTTCACTGGAAATCTAGGGCTCGGGGAACATGATTATTTCATGCATGATCTAAAGTACATTTCCCAGCCTGCAAAGGCTGACATAATCTTGTCCTTGACTGACTTTCTGATCTCATTTTTTACATTTTTCCTCTTACTCACTGAAGCAAACTACATCCACCTCTTTGCTGTTCTTGAAACATTCCAATTGCATTACTATCTCAGAGACTTTTCATGAGTTGTCTCCTATGCCTCAAACAAAATATCCCAGATATTTTGATGGCTAATTTAAAAAATTTTATTCATGAATTTTCTCCAGTATTTTCAAAGTGGCTTCCATAAACAGCCCAACACAACATTTTACCCCATTCCTGATTCCTGTTTATCAATAAAGTACAGATTTTGAGGGCTGAGTCTTTATATCTTTTGTGTATCAATACGTTTCATTTGTCTGAGCCATTGCCTGGGACAAAGTAGGTACTCAAAAATCTGTAATCACAGAATCATATTTACATGAATAGTTG
>NW_012143523.1:1455511-1457939 GCF_000956105.1 Propithecus coquereli | reverse complement strand
TCACATTATATATAAAGGAAAAATGGCTCATGCATAAAGTTGTTTTTCTTTTTTTATGTCAAAGAGCAAAAGGCATGTATTTGGAGATCAAAAACCAGCTTCAAGTCTTTCTCTCCCCTAGTTCCCTTTATTGAAGCAGAACTTTCTTCAAGCCATACTAAATAGTTTTCTACATTAGCTCAAGTCCTATAATAATGGAAACATACAGAATAATAGAATACCAAATCTCCTTTACTGGTTTTGACTTTAAAATATTGAATATATTAATAATACATTTCTATGCCATTTTTACACTTGTCACTTTTATGAAACTACACTACCAGCCATTTCTTACATTCTCAATACTTTCCAGCAATTTAAAGTTCATGTTGATAGTTTCAATAAAATTTCAACTTGATCTATGTTTTCTAAACTCATTTCAAGCTACCTTATCTGGACTTTCTTGTCCAATCTATTCAAACTTCTTTGAGAAAAAAAAGTGAATATTCCAATCTCTGAATTGATACACATAGAAAATGTGACCCTTACATAAGAATAATAGCCTCTGATCCTCTATAATTTTCTAAATACCAATGTGTCAAAGCTGAACTTAAGTTCTGCCTCCACTATGACACCTTTCTTGACTATTCAGTCAGTAGTGTCTCTTCCTCCTCCTCCTTACATTATTTATTCTGGAAAGGTCATGTGAGACTTTATTGATAACTGTCCTTTATTTGGTTTTATGGTACACGTTTGTCTCCCGTATCTAGAATGCTCTATTTTTTTTAATTGAATACATGCAGTTGGGTCATAACCTCTACATTTTATCAGAGTCAGAGTAACTCCTCCTGGGTTATACTGAATTCACTTCATTTATTATTTTTTTCTGACCAGTATGAATACTTACTTTGATGATTTTATTTTGTACCCATGCCTTAGAGTACATAAGGAAGATAAGTTTCTCACTTAACTAAACTTAAGAGATGAGGATTTGCCTTTTCTTCTAGTCATGTTTCAGTGAGACAGGGATAAGAAGAATTAGTCTTTATGTGATGAAGTATCTTGCCCAAAACTATACAACAATATAGGGTAAGTGTAGGAACTGACCAGGTTCTATATACCCTTTGACATTTGTTCATACTATTACTACACTATTAATCACACTACGTTTCTATTAATAGGTTCTATCTCTCCATGAGAACAAAAGCTGCATTTTCAACTTTTTATTTGTCCAATGTCCCACATGTAATGAGAATTTATTAAAGATGTGTTGAATTATTTTTTTTTACACAATTTCAAGTAGAATAAGCTGCTTCAGAGTTCACAGAATTCTCTCAGTTATCCCTCTTAGTCATTATTTGTTCCCATCTTTTTGTTCCCAATCTTTTTTCAATTTGCACTATATTTCTATTGGCTTTAAGGAGGAAAGGAAAAAGAAAATAAAGAAGATTGTTAATTTATTTGGGGCCTTTCATCATCTTGGTGCATCAGCTGGAAAAGACCAAATACAAAAGTGCTTTCCAAAATAGCTTATGTATTCCTGTCAAATTTCTGCCTGCGGAAAACATACTTCTTTCACAGCAGCCAGCAATGAAGCTATTTGAAGCCAAAAAGCAATGCCTCTGCCTTCCTTGCCAACCTGTATCATGTTGCGCCTTTGGAAACAAGAACTAAGATATTTTACTCATCTGTTCTCACCACAAGAAGCTTAATTGTTTTATGGGGCTTTTCAATGCAGGTGATTGGTGGAGCTCAAAGTAGAATGGTTAAACATGGTTTGACAATGAAATAGAAAACATTTCATCAAATTCCCTGACAATGTACTATTTTTGAAAGGAATGACTTACTTAGCCACTTCTAAAAGAGTCTGGAAAACCCAATCAAGAAAACAATTAGACAATATGGGTATATTGATTCCAAACTACAACATATATCCAATGTTCTAATAATCTAATCCTGGGACTATATCAATTATGTAACAGTATCAGTTAATATAGATGCCTGACAAGTGTGTGGTAAGCAGCGTTTTGAGGGACTTAGAATGAGAAAGCTAAGTTTCATATTGAAAACATATTGATGCACATGGTTTAGACAATTATAAACCATCTTCTAGGACCAATTCCAATAAAAGTATTTGACTCAAAAATACACAATAGGGCTACCATGTTTTCCAGCACAGTGTGCCCTGCCTGTGTGTACAGTGTTACCCCCTGGAGTTTGGGAATGTGTTGGTCCTAATGCATAGAACACAGAATTCAAGGAACTTATCCTGAATATTTTGGCTTTTAAATTGGCTTTTAAATATACAAATTTTTTCTCTATTTTTCTCTCTCTCTTTCTCTCAGAACTAAGCATCTTGTTTAATGTTAACCTAGGAGACAGTAGTACCTGATATAGATGCTATTTATGAATTTATAAATGTATTCTTTAAAAGTTTCTTATTTAAATT
>NW_012143523.1:1452203-1454378 GCF_000956105.1 Propithecus coquereli | reverse complement strand
TAATACCTCACATTATTATTCAATGTTTGTAATAAAGCTATGTGTAAGTGGAGAAAAAATGAGTTGAATTGTTGGTTCTCAAAATGTGGCCCCAGACACCAGCCACAGCATTACTTGGAACCTGTGAGAAAAACAAATTATTGGGAACCATTTGAGATCTTTTGAGTAAGAAACTCTGTGGTAGGTTCTAGTAATACATCTTTTAAAAAAGAAGAAAGGCTTTGATTCGTAGTGTTTACCTATTTTTGTGGGCTAAGTACTTCTACTATGGGCAACTTCAAGATGCAAATGTAACATTACTGAATGTGGTTAGGAAGTTAAATATACCACCACATTCAGGTGATGCCGATGTCCTCTAAAGTTTTGAAAAATCACTAAATTGGACTATATGAAACTGCATAAGAGCACAAGCTTGGTCATCAAACAAATTCGGGTTTGAATAATGTCTCTGCCACTTACTGGATTGCTAATTTGGTTTGGGGCAAGTTACAAAACTTTCACATTCCTTAACTTTCTTTTCATAAACAGGATCAATAAAAGTGTCTACCTGATGGTGTGAAAACAAAAGGAGTTAATCTGAGTGGAGTGGGGTTCATCTTATACAGGGGTTCTGTTCTAAAGTCAATATTTAAGGCATAGTTGTACATAAAACAAAATTACCCTTTGATATTCTTTAAATTCGTCGATATGTCTAAGACAGCCTCCTTTCCCTCTATTGCAAGAGGAGATCTCTGTCTCTGTTTCTTCAATTAAGCATTGGATACAGCCTTTAGCTTATATTAATAGACTGTATTATATGAGACTTGCTTATTTTTAACACCAGACTAACAAATAATACAATATGAGGACCACTTTGTGTGAGTTCCATGAAATGGGAGCAATGAGGGTGCAGCCAATTCATATTTCACACCCTTGGCTCACTCCTGGTCACACTGGACTAGAAGTTATTTTTGCTATTATTATAGTTGCTATTGTTTGGTTATATTGTTGTCATTATTAGCTTTGTCTTTTCTCTTTTAGGGAGTACAGAGCACATATTTTGAAATCCACTTAATTTAAATCCAGATATTGGGAATCTTTACGCTGAAGTATTTGATGCAGTTTAATAAATGCAGTTTCATTGCAGTTCGAATAACACATAGTTGGTCTTCCATACGTTACTTATTATTATTATTGTTGGTGAATGCATCTTACGTGAAATCTAGAATGAACAGAGTCTCAGAAGTTCTTCAAAGTCCACCTGTGTTCCCTCCCCTCCAGAAAACTGTTGTAAAATCAGTAAAGATAAAAAAGCATAACACATCATCTGGTTTCTGCCCACTCCTTGAGTAAAGTTAACACATTTCTTAGAAGTAGGACAGTCCATTTTAATTTTACTACTTTCTTACAAAGTCTGCATCTATCTTACAGTTCAAATTTTACCAAAATATCCCCTTTTCTGTATTTCATCTCAATACTCTCAGCTGCATAATATCTCTTATCAAAATAAATAATTCTTCTTTACCCTGACATTTGTTTTATTCAAATTGTGTACAAATTTACCTGTTTCCCCTTTAGCTTAGCAGTAAATATGTATTACCTTTAATCTTTCCTGATAAGACATCCCTCTAATCAATTTTGTTCCTTTCATTTCAGAGCCAAATTCAATACATTCTGTAATTTAACTCTTATGAGAGAGCTTACCATATGAATGGAATGCTTTTTACTTAGAATTGGAAGTTTTGAAGGCATGTTTAGGAAAACCACTCACTACTGTAAATGCATAATGGGGATTAACCTGAAAGACATTGATTTCATCTTGACATATATTCTAAAGCTCATTGGTGTTTGAACACTTTTAGCTCATGTGTACCTAAAAGCAATAATATATTTTTTGCTGGCCTCTCAAGAATTAATGAAGCTTCCAATATCTGTCATATTTGAGCAAAATCAATACACCTCAGGTTTTTAAAGTTGCTGTAATACCTGACAGAGATATTGGTTATTGGGATGTTTCTTGCTTGATCGCTGAGTTGACGGCTGATGATTCTCAAGAAACTGAGAGGTAGATACAATAAGAAAGCTTAAGTAGTGATCAGTATAGATTTATATGGAGATTTGTATGCAATAATTTTATATAGAGAGATAATTAGACATTTGTATTGATACCTTGTTTCTAGATCACTAAAATATAAA
>NW_012143523.1:1448098-1449813 GCF_000956105.1 Propithecus coquereli | reverse complement strand
AAAGATTGCCTGTTAGAGGAATCATGCTGTCTGTATGAGCTTGGGTATCCTGAGAAACAGGTGCCAAGACAGCATTAGGCATAGAAAAGATTTATTAGACCTCCTGGATAGGATGTTAAGACACCTTTCCTTTTATTCTATGCTTGATAAAAAATTCTTTCCATGACGACTAAAATATGGGCTGGAGCAGAATTCCTACATATGGCATATATGTGCTTCTGAAGCTTATGTGCATTTATTAGGGATTTTTTTTCTCCTTCATTGTAGCACAGAATGCATGATTCAGAAATTTTTCTCAATTATAGAGTATATACCAGCATGCCCTTGGCAATTGGGTTCCTATAGAGTTTATTGATGTTTCAGAATCCTAAATAATTTTAGGGTTTATAGTCCAACTTTCAGGGTCCATGTGTCTTACCAAGACCTCCTTCATGCTAGCCCCATCTTTTTCATTCTTCCCCACCATCATAATGTCATGGGTTTCATGGTCTGTGTGATGCCCACATTTCTTCTGAATATTATGACAGAGCAAGAGACTTATCTAGGCCTGGGGCAAAACTCTAAATGTGTACTGTTGTCCATGCTATGCCATTACAAATTTATTCATTTTTATTGTTATTTTGTTTTCACTTTTGATTTTGTTTTGATTGGTTATATTGAGTTACAATTTACACAAGTAAAAATTGTACAACTAAATAGATTTTGAGAAATGCATATGGTCATGTAACCACCACAATCAAGTTATATAACATTTCTATAACCACAAAAAGTTTCTTTATTTTCCTTTAAATTCAATCACATCCCCCACCCCTACCCCCGTTCAGCCCCAGGCAACCACCAATATAATTTCTATCATTATAGACTTTTCCAGAATTTCATATAAATGGCATAATACAATATGTAACCTATTGTGTCTGGCACCTTTCAGTTAGTATAAAGCTTTTAAGATTCATCACTGTTGTTGCATTCCTTTTCTATTGTTGAATAATACTCCATTGTCTCAATATACAATTTTTTATTGATATCACAATACCACAATATGTTTGACAATTTTTCAAGAAGATGATTGCTTTCCATTTCTGACAATAAAGAATAAATCAGCTTGGATGAATCCTTGGGGTTTTCTAGATTAATATCATATCATCAGCAAAGAGAGAGAGTTTGATCTCATCTGCCACCATGTGGACACCCTTAATACCCCTCTCTTGCCTAATTGCCATGGCGAGTATTTCGAGCACTATGTTGAATAGAAGTGGAGATAAAGGGCAACCTTGTCTGGTTCCAGTTATAAGTGGGAATGGTTTCATTTTTTCCCCATTGAATATGATATTGGCAGTGGGTTTGTCATAAATGAACTTGATAATTTTAAGGAATGAACCGTCTATGCCTATTTTGATGAGAGTTTTTATCATAAAGGTGTGTTGCACTTTATCAAATTCTTTTTCTGCATCTATTGAGAGAATCATATGGTCTTTTTTCTTGCTTTTATTTATGCGGTGAATTGCATTTATAAATTTGCGTATGTTAAACCAGCCTTGCATCCCTGGAATAAAACTCACCTGGTCATGGTGAATTATTTTTTTGATGTGCTGCTGAATTCTATTTGCTAAAATTTTGTTGAGGATTTTTACGTCTATATTCATGAGGGATATTGGCCTGAAGTTTTATTTTTTTGTTGTTTCCTTTCCTGGCTTTGGCATCAAGGTGATATTGGC
>NW_012143523.1:1433796-1436453 GCF_000956105.1 Propithecus coquereli | reverse complement strand
TAATAGTTACTTCATTAGCATAGACATGTGTAGATATTACAATATTCTACAGACTAATAACGTTTTACTTATCTTCAGCTAGCAAGTTGCTTATGAGTGGCCCTACAAAGGAATTGATATAATCTGGACAATGACTTCATAAATTTTAGAGTTGCATGAGAAGACAAAAGTGAGGAAACCCAGGGATCTCATGTATAACTAAATGTTAGTGTTAAATTATGTGTTTAAACATACATTATTTTTTGCTTAGACTTGTTTCCTCGTGTCGTAATGTATCCTTGAATTTGCTTCTAGTCTTGTACCATTTTTCTATCCCTCAAAATATTTCATTGTGACTCTAGACCTCATGATCTTTCATCATTATACAGCTATACGGACATTTTCTCAAATTTTTATCTAGGTATACACATTTCTAGCTAAAAATAGATATGACCTGAGGATATTGCTATAGCAGCATTCAAAGTGGCAGCTTTCATCCTCCCTCCACACCTCCCCATCACCCCACATCTCCAAACTCCCAGTAGAATTGGAGGTAAATACCTCATTGCTGCTTCTAGGCTAGAGGATGGCCAACTTTTACATAAAGCGCCAGAAAGTAATGCTTTAGGCTTTGCGGGTGATACGTGGTGTCGCTGCTGCTGCTGCCTTTTTCTCCTCCTCCTTCTTTTTCTGTTGTGTTTTACAATACTTAAAAAATACATATATAAACACTTTTAGCTCAATGGCCATACAGGCTAAAGTCTGGATTTGCCCTGCAGGCTATAGTTTTCCCACCCCTGTTCTAGACTATAATTTCTCTTTCTTTTCCTGAAAGAAAATTCATATTATTTGATTATTACCTTAAGTTATCCTCTATTGTCCCCAGTTGCCCTACCTTCATCCATTTTAACTCTAACATGCTCTCCATCCCTACTCAAGCCATCGTTTCTGTGGAGTTACAAACCATATAGAATATCGATGTTCAGTTCTTCAGGCTTGCCTCTCAGTTGTGTGTGTGTTTGTGTATCCTTCCCCAATAACAATACACCACTTCCAAATCTCAGATTCAAGCATCTCCCTCTGATCACTGCCTTTTAAGTTTTCAGCTTACGCCTTCTGGTAGCCCCATCCAACAGGAACCTACTTTATATTGATCCTATAAATGTTCCTTCATTTATCCCTCCCCTCATATCCTCACTTTTATTTCCGAGTTTAATGTTATAATTATTGCCTTACGCACATACACAATTCTTCTGCCAATTGCACTCTTCTCCATTGTATTCCGCAGGCAAAACACAAGCTATGCTAAGATCCAGAACACTGCTTTTTCTGTGCTTTCTATCAGAAACAGGAGGAAAAACCTACACAACCGAGCTGATCTAGGAGAGACATAAAACTTTATTGGGTTTGCAGTATCTTTCTTCAAATTGTCAATAACACCTTCCTCATCCTTACTCTCATTTCATGATCTTTCTTATGATATCATTGAAGCAAAACAGAAAAGAGCACTGAAAAATTAATAACCATTATCCCTTCCTCCATCTGTAACTGCACCTTTGGACCCTACCAGCCATGCTGCTATGTGGCAGAAGTGTACTTAATACTTAATCCCATCTTAGGGATGTTCACAGAATTCCATCCCCTCTCACTTACTAATAGACTTCATTTTCACAATTTTCTTCTTACTCTTTGTCTCTTCAACTTTTCCTTCTTCATTTGAACATTACCACCTCAGTGCAAAACCTGCCATACTGTCTAGAATCTTAGTGGGGGAGGGGGAGGGAGAGAAAAACAATCACCTGATTCTATCTTCCTAACTACTGTTCCAGTTCTATGCAATCCTGAGTAACGAAACTCTTAAGAAAGTTCCCTATAGTCACCCTTTGTCTCCATATCCTTTTCTCCATTCTTTCTCGAACCCATTCCAACTTGGCCTTTATGACAGCTTCCCCTGGAACCTTTCTTGTCAGTGTCCATTCATTCTGAAAAAAACAGTTGTCAATTCCAAATCCTCTTGGTATGCAAATTCTCAGCAACATTTAACACAGTTGAGGATTTCCTCATAATTGTTTTCTTCACTCAGATTCCAGGACAAGTTACTCTTCTGCATTTTCTCCCACATCTTTGGATGTTTCTTCCTCCTTTGATTTATGTACTTTTCCTCCTCTTGACTTCAAAGGTTTTCTAGGTTCAGTTATTGTACATCTTTTATATGAAGGAAGTTTTTACATTTACTCTCTGGTCCACTGATCTTCAAAGCAGCACTGGGTATACTAGGGAGTACAAGAAGATTTTATGAAGAGCATGCAGATAGATAATTTTAAAAAACCAGATTTTCCAATCTTCATCCTTAATATGCCCTCTTTCCTAAAAGTAATCTGCCTAAGAATGTACCTACAGCAAGACATATTTTGCAAATTTTCTTTCCCAGCCATCCTTAAGCAATAACCCTTCTAACTTGTTACAGAAAACAAAACAAACAAAAAGCCCAAACAATATTCTTCTCTTCCATCTCAAATCTTATCATTGCCTTAAGATATACTAATCTCCAGATGCCAAACAAAGAGATTCAAATATTGGCATGATTGAAACCTCTTTTATTCATAAATCTAGGGCAGACATTTCTGTCCTCTATTGTCTTGTATGTATTTCTTTTTAGGTAAAAAAATCTTAGAAAT
>NW_012143523.1:1432577-1433746 GCF_000956105.1 Propithecus coquereli | reverse complement strand
GCTTGCAAATAATATTTTTGTATAATAGCATATAGAAGGAATTCTCCTCAGCTGCATTTCATTTATTGTTTTCAGACTAATAAGGACTGTTGTTTATTAATTCCTGATGCCAACTGTTTTGAATCATGTATATTATTGCTCATTATAAGTAACAATGTTTTACTAATAGATTTTTAATGAGAAGTAAATAATTGCTCCATTAATATAAGCACACTACTAATTTCTCATGAACTTAATCCTCAACTTGTCTTATAATCTAGTTATAGGATTTTAAATTGTGTTTATTGGGTTTATTGTATATGCAAGCAATAATCTTATAAATGTATTTAAGTTTACAATCACTGTTTACAAGGCCCGAATTGCCATATTTTTTCCAATCTTTGGAAATTTATCCTCTAATTATGTGATAATAACTACTCAGTGATAGGGTAATTATAGAGTAATTGCTAAGTCATTATTGAGTAATAACATTGTAACACCATGAAATTACAGGGTAGATAAATGCATGACAAATTTTACATACTAAAGCACAGTACAGAAAATCAAATAATTATATTTCATTGCATTTGAGAAAAGTATACAATAAATCACACTAATCAGTTTTCAGTATTTATATATAGTAGGGAAATTGCTTCAAAGCAAAACCTTTATTACTTTTCTAATTAAAGCAACTGGCTTAGTTTCTGTGGAACAGTCAGTAATGGAGACAGAGTGTGTGATTAAGAGTTTATGTTTTCCTTTTAAATATCACTATATTTAAATAAACTTATTATACAACACAAATGAGCTTTCTCAAAAAAAAAATAATAATCCCAGTGCTATTGTTTTTAATGTAGCTATCCCACTGAAATGGACACTAAACTAAAAATAACTAGTTTTTATCTTTTTAATTTATATACTAAATTGCATACACATTTCCACTTATATGAAACAAACAAAAAACAGTGCTGTGGAAAAGTGGGTTCAATTTCATGCTTTTGCAAGGCTTTAATGCCATGACTGGCAAAAAATATTCTTGGGGAAACTCTTCTAGGTTAAAAGAGATTCTAATTCATGGCAACTAAAAGTGATGAATGATTTTAGACTAAATATTGGATCATAAAGAAAACAGCTATAAAGGATATTATTGGAGGAATTGGGGAAATAAGAATTTGGGTTATATATTAAGT
>NW_012143523.1:1431600-1432527 GCF_000956105.1 Propithecus coquereli | reverse complement strand
CCCTGATTTTAATCTACTTAGTACAGGTATTGGGCTCTAACTGGTTTCTCTTGTTCTATGCTCATAGTTAAGAAATTGCTTTCCCATAGAAAGCAAAAGTGATTGTAGGATTTGTCATTCTTTTTTCTTACAATTCTCATTTCTGTGCTGCCTGTTTTCTAAAGTCTGAGAACATTTTTTGATATATTTTGCCCAGTTTTCTAATTGTTTACAGAGGAAGTTTAAGTCTAGTCATTATTTCTCCATCATTGCTTCCCTAAGCCACTTGATTTATGTTTTCACCTTGGCTGTCATCACTAATGACAATTATTGAGCACCAACCCTGTGCAGATCACTAAACCAGACACTGAGGTCACAGAGTTATGAAAACCCTACTCTCATTATAAGAGTACTTTCTATTTATTAAGGGGTATGGGCCATACTGTTAAAAGACAATGATACAAGGATACATATATTAAATGATCAATGTTGACTGCCTGATTTTCACAACAGAAATGTAATGTGATTTAATGAATGATATCAGTAGATATAGGCATAGGGTTTAAGATCTTTTAATGTGGGTAATAGATACTATCTCAGATACTAGATACTGCTGGTTGGGAGACAAACATCTCTAGTCTCCAGCGTTCCATGTATGGAATGCCACTGCCAATGGCACAGTTTTATCATTCTTAATATTCTTTCAATCTTTGATTTACTTTTTCCATTCCCACTGTGATTTTGTACTCTACTAATTCATTTTATCTCATTTAGAAATTCCAACTAGCTCTTTGCTTAACTACCAGGTACAATTTTCTGATCGTATCTCTAGTATAGTTCCAAGATACTATAATACAAATAGGTGAATTGAAGGTCAATTTTACAGGGGAAATTTTCTAGAAGCATCATCTCTCTCAGAAGCCCCTACTTTTGAGCTACTAAGAATCT
>NW_012143523.1:1404429-1417884 GCF_000956105.1 Propithecus coquereli | reverse complement strand
TAATAATCTCTGTCATAATTTTTTCCTACATAGGCAGTAATAAATTTTCTTATTTTTCCCCCACTATTATGTTTCATGAACTCTTAGCCTCTTTTTCCCCATCAATCAGTGATAATAAACTGTTATTTTAGTCTATTATTTTAAAAATAATTTGAGAATATCTTTTCAGGTATCCAATAAATCTTAGGAATACATTCACTTTAATAAACTATATTATTTTTCATTCAAACTTATGTTCATCATCTGCATACCATAGAGAATAGTAGAAGAAATTTTATGTTTCTAAGTATTCTTACAGATCAATTCTGTGCTGTCATGAAGCTTTTGTTTTTCCATATGCTATTTTTCTTCTCATTTGTGATTTATATATTTACAGAATTGTTCAATTTAGATTTTATTCATTAACTAGCAATAGGCACAAATTCTCTTGATATATGTATATATGCACATCCATACATCAATACATATATACACATAGGCCAAAACACATTTTCTCTGTATCAATAAATACTGTATACCTTTTAGATAAGATATTAAATTTATTATCCTTTCAACGAGGGAGAAGTATCTTTCAAGAATGATTAAAAGAACAATTTCATTTCTAAGAGCAATTGCAACCACTCAAAATTTTTTTTTGCAAGTTTCCAATCAGATTTTGATGAAGTTGTTTCTGTTTAACTGAGAAAAATAGCCCAATTACACTGCAAATGATTATTTGAATATCAACTTTTTGAGGTTTTAAAAATGAAGTCATTAAATCAAGAGAAAAAGATATGAAAAATAGTTTGGTCTTTCTTTGACGACATCACAGTTTTTTCATTTTATAGGAAGAGGATGCAAATTTATACTTTTCACATATTCCACAATCAGCGGTATGCTAGGCAGTATAGCAGTTAACAACAAAAAATTTAATACGTAACTCCTCTCTATGAAATATAATTCATTTGGGGAAATAGCATAGGGAATGCAGTGTAATTAGGTAGATTTTAGATGTTAATCAATATATAAATAACACTTCATGATACATTTTTGTAATTAAATTTTGAATTCCTAGTAAATTTGTAAGAGACTATCTATTTTATATTCCTTAGTTTGTGGATGTAGAATGAGATACAATGACTTTCCATAATTACACAGTTATCAACATAGCTAAGACAAAAACTTAGGTGTCTTGATTCCTAGGCAGAATGCTTTCAGTTATACTTCTCTGCAATACGATTTAGCACCAAAAATCAATTCTTCTGTGTATATGCTTTTGTTAATCTCATTGTTAATAACAACAAACTGATAAACTAGTGAAATTCTGTTCTCATAGTTAAATATTTGTTTAATAAAGCAATGCCTTATTCTAAGAGAAAAATTGTTACCATCCTTATTAAAAGTTTTAAATAATGATAGTCTTTCTAACAGCATAAGATATTCTAAAGGATAGAGAGTGCATCATACTCTGCATTTTACCCGCAGCACATGACACTTAGTAAAAGATAAGCATTTGTTAAATAGTAGTGCACGTTTGTGTAAGTGTTACTGACTTCTTAGGAAATTCAAACAAAATGTTCATAGGCTTTCACCAATAAGTAAATTAGTCTAACCCTCTAAAGAAAGATGTGCTTGCTTAGTTATTTAGGCAAAATATTTCTTCTACTAATTAGCAGAGTAAATGCTAAATATGCCTTGCTAATCAGTAATCTAGAAGAGTGATTTTATCAGTAGGTGGAAGAAGTATTGCTTGAATCGTGATTTCATCTGCTTAATATTGAAGTTTGTTTAGAATTTTAACAACAAAGAATTACTCTACGAAAAAAATTTCTACATCTGCCCAAATCAGCATAATACTCCATATCCATCATGCATGCCTCAAAGTCAGATCAAGAATAAACTTCATTTTGATAATTAACCAGATGCATATAAGATCGGTAAAGAACATAGGGTTTTGGAGATCTCAGTTGTAATTGTTGCTCTTTTTTTACTAGCTGCTAACTTCACTAAGTAATTTCGTATCTTTGAGAAAGAGTTTCCATATAAAACATGAAAAATAAACCTTGGATGATTTTATGTAAATTTTATTTAAAGGAGATTGATAAGGAGATCTTTGATAAGGAGATAAGGAAAACTCATGACCTGTGGAGTAAAAAGAATAGTTGATCAATGATGATAAAGAGATGCAGAAAATAAAAATTGTTGCTATCTCAGATAAACGTTAAGTATTTATTTTTTATGACCAAGGTTTGAGGTGTATATTTGAAAGACACAGTGTTATGCGTGAGGAATGGGAAAATTGATTTTGTGACACAATTTTTTAACATCTTTGTGCTGCACTGTAAAAAAAAAACACAACCAGAAACACCTCATTTGTGGGATTTAATTGGCATAATGCATATAAATAAACTTAGGACAGAAATTGATGCAGAACTAGTAAATAAATTGGTCTTCATTTTTATGTTTTAATTTACTTTAGATATACAAAGTGATAGTATTTTATAATTAAAATAAAATTAAAACTCAAACTCTGACCTTGAGGAGAAAAAAATACCTAATTTTACTATCTCTTTGCTGAACATGATACACTCTATGTCATATCACTAGTTATGTTTGCATAGTGTCAATTCTGTGAATTTTGATGCTGACAATTAATTATAAAGCAAAGTTTAATAATAACTTAGATTCCTAGAAAATCCCCCGTGTTATAGTTTTTGAGAACATTTTCGATCAAAGGTTTCTTAAATATGTCAGCACTATTAAAATAAAAAGATAAAATAATTAATATTTCTTGGAGAAGACAGAAACTAAATGTTTAAATGAATAATGAATCTTTCAAAAAGTCATGTTTACTTATTCAAATACAATTTGGGTCTATTTGTGTTCTCCCACTTAATAGCAATTTAAAATATTCTTTAATAACTTAACTGTATTAATTATATGTCTATTTATAATAGGATTACAGAAAGAATAAAGGATTTGGGGTCAGACGGAAAAAGGTTTTGATTCTGACTCATTTATTTAATGTTGTATGCACCTTGGGTAAGCTATTAAACTTTTTGAAAAAATTTATTTAAACATCATTTCTTCTAACCTGTGGAGCTAGGGGTATTAAATCTTCAAAACCCCAATTTGAGTTATTAACATTTCATATGTATTATGGGTACTTTAAGAAAACATTCTAACAAAGCATCTACCACAGAAGGGGCAACAATAATAAAGACTATGCTTGTGGGGAGTTAGCTACGCTCCCAGCAAAAAATCGGGTCCCTTAGGTAGGGGTTGTTGCAAAGGATAAGAAAATAATAGAACATGGAAAATAATGAAAATAAAAGAATACACAGAGACGAAGGTATAGTGTTATAGATTTATAGAGATTATAGGCAAAGCAGGATACTCGGGTCCTTGGATCTCTCCGTCAATCACAAAATGCCAATGCCCTATAAATGGGCATTTATAGGTACAGTGATCGGTTGCCAGGGGTAACAGATTTACAGAACAACAGGTAGTTCGTCTCAGATTAAAAGTTTTTCAAAAGTCTTCTTCAGATCCCTTAACTAACTCTATCTACGTGAACAAATGGTTGCAAAATCTTTCAGAGACTAACTTTTATGTTCTAAGGTAAATTTATCACTTAACAGAAGGGTTGAACAGAGATATAGTGGCTCCGTATTTTCTTTATCAAGTTATTGTGTATTGAGACAGGTAGTCAGGAGTTTAAGCAGGAACTGTCCCTTGGGATAATTGCTTTTAGCCACAGGTGTCTCTCTGTCAGGCAGGCATTCTTTGATCAGCTCTCATCCTGTGGCTCCTAGCAGGCCTGCTTTGCTTTTCAAAGCAAGTCAGAACTACAGGTCTGAGGATCGCGGTGCCAACCTGGGAAACAGCCGCTACTGATCTTTGAGATGCCCTCCTGAGGTGAAACAGCTTTCGATATGCAAACTAACATATTCCTTCAGGGCAAAGCTCTGCAAAGCTCCTGGCACCGTTTATATGTCTAATATAGTTATATTAATTTATGGAGCAACATATGATGATTATAAGATAACATTCATTTAGAAAATATTATAAACTATGTTGCACTATGTAAAAAATAAAACAGTAAAGTATATATGTAACATACTCCGTATTTATATAGTCCTTAAGCCTAAAAAAATCATTCTATTGTTTACTTTCTATAAAAAGACCCACAACCTCCTATATATTTCTAGTCACTTGAAATATATCAATTTATATTTAACTGAAAAGAACTTGCAATTAAAATACATAGAGAATGTTTGAGTTAGAAATAAAACCATGACAGTAATGTTCAATGTAATCTTACTGAAGAATTATAAAAAGGTGTTTCTATGAAGATATAGTTACTTAGAATTAGAAAATTCATGAAATTCTACTAAGCTTAAAAATATCATAGAACTTCCACTTCTAACTACTTCTTACTAGATAATTAAATCTTTTTTAAATAAAATAAAGAAAGAGTAAAAAATGCAGTGAGGCATTTCTCACCTGCAAATAGAGAAAATATCGTGAGGTAAGACATTTAGGATTAAACTTGCTGTGGGTACTTACCAATCCATAAGAGGTGGCTGAAAGGTTGAACTGTAGTTTTGATAGATCCATAAAACTAAGACAACAAAAGTAGATGCAAATGTCAATAAAGGGAATGGATCCTGGTCAACCACTTCCCTCCTGGAACATAAAGGATTCCATTCTAAAAGTGAAGCTGAATGTAATATAATCATTATCCATACAAAATGGAATCCAGCTCGAAATAATACGAATAGTCTAGAATATTTCAAAGCATGCAATTGTAGTAAGGTAATTAATGATTTCTAAAGTCTACAGATAATATAGCAGAAGTAAATGACAATCCTTTTCTGAAATAAACTACAATCTTAGACAACATAATCCTAATCTTTAAATTACCTCTACAAGGACTCTTTCAATGACAATATATTGTACACACGATCAAATGTAACCAGGCAAAGTGGAAAAATGACATGAGCAAGATTTTGAGAAATTAGAAAAAAGAGAATAGATTGAGAGAAATTATAAATATTGGACTTATCAAACTGAATATAAGAAATATTTAATTTTACACTCAAGGAGATACAAAAAAGCTAAGCTAACTAATGTAACTAATTGGGAAAATGATTTGGCAGCATACAACTTAGAGATTTGACCTATTATCTCTATTACAAAAATTAAAAAAAAATAGTCTATGTCTAGAAAAAATATCTCTGTTCAAATTGTGCTTTCAGATAATGTATAGTTAAAAAAAAGAAAACTCCATAATTATACAACCATAGGAAAACAGTTAAGTAAATCATAATATAAAAACATACTTAAACATTATTGATCCAAAACCCTTTATTTTTGAAGCATAAATGCTTACAGTAGATCCCTTTATCTATGGTTTCCCTTTCCACTGTTTTAGTTATACATGCTCAACTTCAGTCCCAAAATATTGAATGGAAAATTACAGAAATAAATAATTCATAAGTTTTAAATTGTACACTCTTTTGAGTAATGTTATAATTATTTTATTTTATTATTTTGGTTTTTAATGCTTTACTGTGCCTAATTTAAAAAATTAAACTTTAAGATAGGTATGAATATACTGTGTTATTCTAGGAATAAAATGAATCTTAAATGTACTCTTGAAAATATGAACATTGTCTCATAATGTGAAAGATATTTAAATTTAAGGATACATGATAAAGGGATACACTTTTTATAAACTCAGTCATAGTGGCTTTTGGTTCCATTTATAGTACCTAGGAGGTAATTCTAGATTCTCTACCTTCTTCAGTCAGTGGCAGGATGATCTTTTATAATTATGTTATAATTCATCATTTCTCTTCTATTTTTAAATTTATTTTTAATCGACATATAACAATTTTATGTATTCATAGGGTATATAGTTATGTTTCAATACATGAAATGTATAGTGAATAGATCAAGGTAATTGGCACATATCCATCATCTCCAACACGTGTTAATTTTAATGGCATTTCTTTGTGTTAGCATTCAATATCCTCTTTCTAGCTATCTGAAAATATATAATGTGCTATTATGAACTATAGTCATCCTACGGTGGTATGGAACACTAGAACTCATCTCTCCTATCAAGCTATACTTTTATATTTTTTAACAAATCTCTCTCTATTCCCCCTGTTCCTCCTATTCTTCCCAGTCTCTAGTATCCTCTATGCCACAAAAATAATATAGCATACATAGGGCTCTGTGCGATCTACAGTTTCAGGCATCCGCTGGGGGTCTCGGAATGTATCCTCTGAGGATAAGTGAGTATTACTGTATAGTGTCTAAAAAAATAAAATAGGACTTAGAATTTTACATAGACCATGATAAAATAAAAAACTCTAGAATTGTACCAAAATGTTAACAGTAGTTATCTATAGAATATTAAATTATGATATTTTTCTTTTGTCCTTTTTTTTCTGTTTTTCAGATAAATTATGGGTGGGACTAACTGAAAAAAAAAATTCTACAACTCTTAATTTCTGGGTAGCAATTCCAGTCAGCATTGCTTGTTATGTTTTACCCTCAGGTGCATCTTTGTATTTTGTGGGCACAGTATGCCATTTTATATTGAGAGGTTTCTGCCATAAATGTGTTACAGAAAGTTCACCAATAATATCTTGTAATCTAAAGGTTGATCTTCAAAGTTTATGATTTTGGCAAATAATTGTTGCTTATGCCATAAGGATTGGACATATACAATATGTTACTCCTTCTGTTAAAATTTTTGTGTGATTATTTATCGCTTTCTTTACAATCAAGGTTAAGAAATATTGGCATCCGTTTCCTGAATCCCTGCCAACAGAAACTATTTCACATTTGCTTCTGACAAATGTTCTTGTCACTTGGATTTAGATAATTTTTTTTTAAAAAAGGTGAGTATTTCTTGAACTCAATTAGAAAACTACTTAATATAATAAATAAATTAATGCACCTAATTGTGATTTTCTTATTCAGGGCACACTTGCCTTTGTTCCCCCTTTTCTTTCATAATTTCCTCTGTCCCTGTTCTGTACTTGAATTTGACTCTAGGATAACATCATTGTAAAGAAGAGATTAAAAATAAGAACATATTATGCCCAAGAGTAGTAATATGATGTCTATTGCTATGGCTTATCTAACTGTATATTTGAAGCTACAGCTCAAAAATATCCACCACATCTCAGGAACTAAGAAAATTTTCTACAAACTATATTATAAAAAACAAAAAGGGAGAAAAGCTGTTTCCCAGAGTTTAAGGGTATAATGGTAGATGGAAAATAATACAGAAGAACCCAGAAATTAAATTTAAGTTGATAACAAAGACTAGAAGAAATGAAAGGAGTGTTTTCATGGAAGATATATGCAAATGTTATTTAGAAAATGGGAGCTGCCTGCGGCCGCCCCGCCCTGACCGCGCCGGATCCCGTCTGCCCTCGAAAATGGGAGCTGGATGCTAGGATGACCAATAGTCATTCAGAGAAAATATTTTTTTAATACAAATTGAATTGGAAGTTAGTTTTTTTCCACACTCTTTAGGGATATGATCAATCCAACCTTGAAGAACAAAATTTTTAATTATATAAAGTATTCTTGCTTTATATTTCAAGACCAAAAGATTATAATTTCACAAATAAAATAACAGATATAAACACATATCTGAATTTTTAAGTTGAAAACTCACCTCCCCCCACCCCAAATAAAATGACTAAATTATGTTCTGGATTGCTCACTTTCATGTCTGTAGAAATACCTTTCCAGATGTATGTGGTGTCACAAGCAATAATTTTACAGACCAGGGAAGAGATATAAAATGGAAATGAAGTGAGAATGTGATAAATACAAATTTGACACAATCACAATAGCAAGTTTCTATTTGAGAAAAGAAGAGGAAAATCTTTAAATATGTATAAAGAAAGGATCCTCAAAACAACCATACCTCCATTTAGTCTAAAAAACTCTTAGGAATAGGGACCAGGGGAATTTATGCAGATATTTCATGAGGCTAAATAAGAGCTTATCAAAGACTGAGGGAAATTAGCACTAAAATTGTCCTCTAAACAAGCTCACAGTTCTAGAGCCCAACAGTTTTAACTCCCAGAAGCCAGTGAGAGATGTGAATGACAATATAAATAATGATGTAAGAAGCAAGGCTGCTGTGCAATGTTGCTGTTAGATTTTCATTTAACTAAGGGACATAAAAGCTAACTGAAGAATACTTTATTGGAAATTTTATTGATATTTCAATGACTACCCTCAGAAGGTGACTGAGATTTTGTAAAGTAATAATTTAAAATATTTAAACTCATGTTTCTTAGCAGGGCACTTATATGCATTTAATACATGAGAACAATTTTTGGAAAAAGTGTTTACTTCTTTTCACTTTTCTTTCTGAGGACTGTCTTTCTTCCCTAGTGGGATATTATACAATGAGCCCTACAGAAAACTAAGTTAATGAAATTCATGCTGGCATATTGTATCCTATAGCAGTGTTGAGAGTTACTAGAGCAGTATGGTTTTCAGTTACCTGGCAAACGGAAATGTACTGTAATTACATTTCCTAAGCAACCTAAAGAAATCCTATGTTCATGTATTGCAGAAAATACTTTTGAAGATCACTGAGGGAAAATCCTTCACATGAGTAGAGTTTAATTTTGTTTAATGGCAAATTTATTATCAATGAGATCATTTATTGTTATGCTAATCTTATTTACATGAAATATTAAGATAAAATGGTCCTGTCAGACTAAGAGGTAAGTTAGGACAACAAGGTTCAAAGAAAAAAAAAAATGTGCTTATGGAATGTGGGAAAGCCTTGACTCATGAGCTTTAAGTCAAGCAAGTATACAGTTCAATGCCAAAGAAAGACACAGGGGCGAACAGCTACCAAATGGCTAGTGTGATGCTTCTTTAACCATGTTAATATTTTCAAAGATGCTACAAAACTTTAAGGGTTTCAAAACATGCTGAGGAGTTAAAAGTTTGAGAGCAGTTATATAAAACCAGTGGTAAGAGTGTAGAATCAGAGAAATCCAGAAAGCAGCATTGAAAATATAGTTAGTACCAGCAAAATAAATAAAGTTCTTCTTTCTTAGGGAATTTCACTAAATAAGAGAGTCCAGGGTTTTAATTTTTTATTTGTATTTATTTATTTATTTATTGAGGAGAAAGAAAGAGGAGTTTATTAATTTGCCAGCAAATGAGCAGGTAGGCAGACTCCCATCTCAAAGTACCAACATCCTGTTTCTGAGCAGAAGTACAGAGTTTTTAAAGGTTCTGATTAATCCCATAATCCTGTCTTTGGCTAAGACAATCTCATGACCTCTGCCCAGACAAATTCTGCACAAAGAACAAGGACACTCTCCTGTCCTCCTGACCACTGGCCTGAGGCAGGGATATAGGTTTTAGTTCTCAAAAAGAGGGAGGGGGTTTTGAAGAGACAGAAAACAGAAAACACTTTCACCCTTTTCCAGGCCATTCTCTCTGTTTCAAATTCTCCACTGTCATTTTTACCCTTCCATATTTATGGGAGGAAGGGTGACGTAGTCATCAAGCTACTCCCTGCTGATTCACTCCCTGAATCGGGGTGATATTTTAGACAGAAGGTACAGATTATCAAGTGAAAAAGGGCATAAGCAATAACTACAACAATGAGGATCAACAAGGTAAAATGGACTGTCACCTTGCACACAATGTCCAATACAGGGCTGGGTTAGAAAAGAAACATGGGACATCTGAGTGCAGAGCCGTTAGTTGTACCTTGTAGGTGATCTAAGAGACTGACTTCTGCAAATTCAGGAATCATGTACAGAAATACTTGTACCAAACAAGGTTTGCGATAACACACCCAGCAGCAAGACAGATCAACAGAAAAGGCCATAGCCCCAGGGAATCCTCACTGAGGAGTTGTCCCTTTATCCTATAGACAGAACCAAAAAAGATTAGTGAAAATATCAACATTTTCATTTTTTTTTTCTTTTTCTCAGGCAGATACTTTAGATCGCCTAAGGCTGGCCCCTCCACTGGGGGCTACACCTCTTTACTTTGGTATAATAGATCCAAGGTTTCACTTCTGACAATTTTAACGAGGCAAATTGTTAGAGGCACTTCATAGGTTCCCTTCTACTTCTCTGCTTCCCTTCCAACTGAGGCGGGGTTTTGAAAGAGGGAAATTCATGTATAGTGGTCAGCACCTGACCCTCTCACTTGACATATTATTTTACTCTATTCTCTTTTATTTATGGCTATATTACCACACTTACCTCAGGGTGCTAGTAATGATCTCTCATAGACTATTTTTTGGGGTGGCTTAACTTAAACCTGCTTCTAAAGGGCTACCCTTATCCAGAGGAGGGCAATCGGCAACACCCTATCTCACTTTAGATGGGTCTCTGTATCAATTCCAGGAACTATGTAATTTCTATTCTAGGTGTAGGACTTTGCTTACTTGTTGGGTTAACTTCACTATGAAGGAGGGTCCGTTATCACTCTTGTGAAATGTCCAGAGGTCCATGGAGTGTGCCCTTGTGTCCTGTTGACAGTGGAGTGCCTGCTCACATCCTTGCTGTAGGAGGAGGAGCTGGTGAGCCGTCTCTGTAGCTGTCTGTCCATGGTGTCCATCACCAGCATGCCATTCTCTATCTGCTCGGCCTCTTCCTTGGACTGAACAATGGGCAAGCTTGCTGAGGCCTGAACTTCAAAGTGCAATGGTAGTCTCCTGTGTGCTTCACCAGGCCCTGGTATTTATCCAGGAGGAGCTTGTTGGTGCCATTCCCCCACCCCAGAGGTGAGGTTCTGCTGCTTCTGAAACAACCCCCAGTGCTCTTGCTGCTCACCCAGGTCTACCTCCTGGGCCTGTTGTGACATATTTCTCAGCCATGGCTTGTCTACAGCTGCCTCGCTCCCACCTAGCCCCTCCTCCGCTGCCCCCACCTGGTTTGCAGAGCACCAAGTGTGGCTGGTGCCAGGGATCAGGGTGGTGGCCAGGGGAAGGGCTCCCCCCACTCCACAGACCACTTCTGTCCATGCAGCTAGTGCCAATCTAATCCCGACTGTCAATTTTGCCCAGGGCTCCTGTGTGGATATTTGGAGGTAGGGGGCCCCGGGCCCCCTCCTTCACTGTCTGAGTCCTGGACTTAAAAAACACTATTTGCTTTCCTGAAGGCCTCCTGTCACCTGGAGTCCCTTACAATTTTAAAAGAAATGCCCCTTTCCAGAGCCTTCTTCTTTATGAAAAGTCAGTCTGGGCAGCTTTTCTGCCCGTTTCTTTTGACTGTCTCAAAGGACCCTTTAGCTGTTCTTGCACATGCAAGCCCCCTGTCTGATACTGCCACAAATTGCCCGCCCCAGCTATGGGTTCCCTGTGACCCAAATTGACTCTGCTGCCAGGAGAGACCATTCCAAAGCCCTAGTCATAATTTACTGGGTGTGGGACTGAAGAGTTAGTTTAGGTGGTGCCCTTCCCAGCCCCTCCCATGGTGCCAAGATGGCAGCAGTGGCAGGCCTTGCTGCATGCCACTGGGCGTTGAGCTGCATGTGTCTGTCTCTGAAGTGTAAATATAAAAAAGGCCTAACAACGGCAAAGCAAGTTATGGTATAGCCAAGGTGGTACAAAGATGAAGAAAGAAAGAATTTAGCAACTGAAAGACACACACACATGCACAGTCTCACACACACACACACACACATACACACACACACACACACACACGATCAAGAATAATAATAAGGAAGTAAAAACTTCCCATTTCAAATACCACCCCTGAATTATTAATAACTTGGCTTATACTAATTAACTTCATCAATAAGCTTCGTAATAGAATACCTGTCCTGAATTTCAATTATTACCTGGAGTGCTGAAAGAGGACAATATGCCAACTCAGCAACATTCCATGGTACTAATTACCTAGGGAAATGAATGTAGGTAGGCTGCAAAGACATGGACATCACAGCTCACAAAATAATTCCTATTTTTACTCCCACATAAATACAGAAAGATTTTGAAGCTGCTGAAATATAAAATGTACTTTGATATCATTTCATAATAAAAACAATTAGAATATCTCAATTCTATGAGTATGGTAGATCTGAGTGAGAAAAGATGAATATGAAGTACCTTATAAAAAGAGATTCCTATCCAGTTATAGTCCTTGAACCACATGAGGCTTAAAAGAAAAAAATCGGTGTTCAGGTCTGGCAATAAGTCTTTCTTGTTTTCACTTGTTTTCCTTTCATTATTATTCCCCCTCCTTTTTTCACTTTTTACCATTTCTTTGACTTCTTTCTCTTTTTTCTTCTGTACTCCCTGCTGTCTCTTTTACCCTCCCATTTAAGTCATATTAATTACAATTATCAATTACACTCATCAAATAGCACTCCAACAAAATAAAATGAGTGTATTGGCCATCTGTATAAATCAATTAATAAACGAGAACCCAACATGACCAAATAACTGAATCAATATCTATTCACACACTTTCATTTAAACAATAGTCAAAAGAAATAAAATTGCTCTGTTTGTCTTTTCTAAACCAATATATATGTTAACACCTTTTTTCCCAGTGAAATCTTAACAATTTAAGAAAAAGATCCACACGTTCCCAAAAATGACCTGAATATTATAAACATATCAGAAAAATTAATCATTACATGATAATGAGAAAAATGCACCCAACTTAATCCTAAAGTCTCTTTAAACTTTTAAAAATGTTACTATTAATTTCTGCTTCCCATAGATATCTCCTATTCCACTACAGATATTTTCTATTGCTTTATCTCAATGAAGTCTGCCCACACTGAAGCTTCAAAAACAAGAAGTCTACAACCAGGCAGGATCCTCCCTGTTATGGGTCGAATTGTTCTCCTACAAAATTAATATGTTGCAGTCTTATCCCAAAGTACCTCAGAATATGACCTATTTGGAAACAAGGTTGTTGCAGATGTAATTAGTTAAGACGAAGAGTCTTAACTCTTCATATTAGAGTAGGGTGGGCCCTTAATTCAATATGATTAATGTCATTATAAAAGGGGGCTATTTGGAGACAGATGCACAGGAAGAATGCTATTTAAAAATGAAGGCAAGAGACAAGGGAAGGAGTGCCAAAGACTGCCAGTAAGCCACAAGACGCTATGAGAGAAGCATAGAACAGATTCACTCTCACAGCCCTCAGAAGTAACCGACGCTGGTGACATTTTAATCTTAGACTTCCAGCCTCTACAACTGTGAGAAAATAAATTTTCTCTTGTTTAAGCTACCCAGTTTGTGGTACTTTGTTAGGGCAGCCCAGAAAATTTAACTTTTCCTGCTTCATTTATTTCTTGCCCTTAAATTCCCACAGTCCAAACAAAACCGTGACTTCATAAGAATTGTAAATGTAGTTCACTGCTGCTCCAATCTGTAAGACTAAATGTAACTTCATTGATATAGCAAAAAATGTAATGCCACGTGATATGCTT
>NW_012143523.1:1398156-1399714 GCF_000956105.1 Propithecus coquereli | reverse complement strand
TCAGGAAGGAGGCCAGCTGTCTAAAGCTCAGTCGAGCTGAAGGAAACATGCAAACCATCTTGGTCACATGATAAAAATTTTATTTGCTTGTTAATAAGACAGACCCGGTCTGTCTTCCAAAATATCTGTAAAATATTTGATAAGATTATCTCTATATTACCAAAACATTTTGCTGGGTATCTGTGTATATGCAGATAATTAGATTGACTAAGGTGCCCAAATCATTGTCTTTTTAACGTGTCATATAAAATTATGTATATGCTAATAGAAAAAGACAAATAACCAACATACATTCTTGTTCTTCCTCATTTTTTAAAGATAGAACACCATCTTATAAAGGTACAGGATAATATCTTCTACTTATGATCAAAAATAACACCTTTTTTTTATCCTGATTGTCTTGCACACAATGTGAATTAAATCCTTTTGAGATTTATTTTTTAACATTCATATGGGAAATTATTTGGATAAAATTGACTTATTAGATTGTAGTGACTACGTCATAACGACAAACTTCCAAAATGTAATTTACCTAATATATGTGTGTACATGTTATGTGTACGTGTGTCTATATGTGTGTGTGTGTTTTAAATAGCAGCTATCAATTTCATTGTCTTTGAAAATATGTTGAGTCTTAGAACTAGATGGACTTGGGTTTGAGTCACAAATATGGCACCCACTAGCTATGACATATTAGGCAGTTTAATCTTTCTGAGACCTATTTTCTATAAAATGGTTTTGATGATTATATCACATTTTATTTTCTAAAAAATGTCTATAATCTTATCTTTCATATTCTACATGTTCTTTGCAATGTAACCTTGCCACATTCTTGTTATAAAACTGAGTCATTTTCTACTCCTTTGTTGCTAGGTAGGACTGGTAATTGTTTTGTCAAATAGCCAACTTTGTGTGGTGCCCTCATTTTGACCGGTAGTTTTTGCTTCTTGATTCTTGGAAGCCAGCCACTGTGTAAGAAGTGGGACGACCTGGGGCCTCTCTTGCTTGAGGAATCCAAGCCATGTAGACAGGATGAGACCTTGCATGGAGTAGGAGAGTGGCCGAGGAAAATCAATGTGTCAGACTCAAGAGTAAAGAGACCATCTAGACATACCCCCATAACTTGTGAAGGCAGAGTTTACCCTTCGGATGATCTCACCCACACACAGATGTTTTTTCCATTCCAATCACAAGCAAGATGCAAAGTAAGAATTCCCTGGCCGAGTACAGTCAAAACACAGAAATATGAAAAGTAATACTAATTCTTTACTTTTCAGTCACCAAGTTTGGGGTGATTATTATGCAGCGAGTGATAATTGGACCAATGTCAAATCATTCAATTGTGTTTATTAGTCTTACATACACTTTAGAGTTTGGAGATGATCATCTTTACTGAATTGAAAGTAATACTAACATTTTTTCTCATTACTTTAATTTTCTTGGCATTGATAATAATTTTTCATCCTTCCTTATGGCTTTATAGTATACTTTGTTGCAGGTGATTAAAACTAAACAAAATAAGCATTTTGAAGACTTCCAAACAATGACCAACAGCAAA
>NW_012143523.1:1389070-1389901 GCF_000956105.1 Propithecus coquereli | reverse complement strand
GAAGGCTACATATCTCTTATGAATCAGAAATAATCAGACAGCATTGCTTAATTGACTTTCTTGAACATGTATATGAAAAATTCTGAAGTCTGTTAATACTTTTATGTAATATTAATAGTAATTATCCACATTCCTTTTTAATATTATGAGTATATTCTACCTTTGCATGTTTAATTGTCATAGAAGAAAATATTAAAGCAGTAACTTCTCTTTATCAGACAAGCTAGTCTGAACAATGGCCAGGAGTATATGCCCTGAGATTCTAGATCTAGGTTAGTTGGAATGGTTACTCAAAAGTGGCTAAAAATGGAAAGAGTAGGAGATTGGGTAAAGTCAGGGAAGAAATGCCTAAAATCAGGCACTAAAAATGTATGTTAGATACATGTCTAATCATCCTAATCATCAAGTCTGGATGGGGATGCAGAGCCAGGTAGCAAAGACAAGGTCAAGCAGTGGAATGGCAGTGGCAATCCTTAAACGAGCAGAGAGTAAGGATAGCATCAGACACAACTGTTCTAAATATAGATATAGGCTGTCAGCTCATTTCTTCCATTACCTTATGATCTTTTCCAGTGTTTAAGCTGAGTTAAATGGAATACATTTTGTTATGTTTTCTTTGTGTGTGTGTATTTTTAATTGGAAGCCCTATAGTACAGTGGCATGGCACTAGAATTTTATTCTATAGAGACTCACTTGAGGAATATTTTAAAAAGGCAGATGCCCACACTGTATTTCAAGAGATTTTTTTACTTAGCAGACACAGAATATGCTTTTTATTTAATAAACTCTTCAAAACTCTTAGTGCAGTTTTATCCATGAACTATACTTAGA
>NW_012143523.1:1388284-1388669 GCF_000956105.1 Propithecus coquereli | reverse complement strand
AGTATCTTACAGAATTGCTTTATTTAGAGATTTTTTCCCCAATTACAATTACTCTCAAACCAAATCTACATGACAAATCTGTAAATGTTTGCCACATTATGACAAGGAATACAAACTTTTCAGAGTTGGACAAAAATAATTGCTGGCATACAATGACAGCATTTGGGATTAAAAACAAGGAAACGCTGTTTCTTTCTTGTGGAAGGCCTTTGATTATTTCCCTTTGACAGGAGTAGTACTTATTCATTGTATAAATATTTGTTAACTGTCTACTCTGTTCCAGGTATCTTCCAGGTGCTACAGGATATAATGTTGAGTAAAACAGATGTAGTTGCCATTCTTACTGATGAAAGGCATATATTACTCATAGTATAATAACATAAGT
>NW_012143523.1:1386349-1386896 GCF_000956105.1 Propithecus coquereli | reverse complement strand
TTCTCTCTTTACAAGTGAATTTCCTCATCTGAAACCTAAAGGGATGAACTAAACGGTCTTTGTTTATTGTACATCTATGCTTCAGGGACACTATGCATTCACACAAGTTGTTATCAGGTGGGGAAAAAACTCTAGCTAACTGATTAGATGAGCCTAATGAGAAACTAACATCAGTAATCTGTTGTTTTCACAGAAGGGACATTGCTGGCCTCAAACTGCTTTTCCTTTTAACGAAACTTTTGATTTCCAAGTTCCTATAAAGACAATGATATTAAATCTGATTGCAAAGATACCCTAAGTATAAATCTTAAAAGCTGGTGAACAAATATAGAGTGGAAATACAAAAGAAAGTACAAATGAAAATATCAAACAAAAGTAACAAACCAAAATTATTTATTACTAACAATCAAGGGTGACACTTTTCAATTCTCATCCAAATATTATGAACATTAATAGACATTTTGGCAGCAAGCATCTCAAACTGGGGCAATATTCTCAGAAAGTACATTAAATTACAGTATGGAGTATCTTCTGAGAACATCAGATT
>NW_012143523.1:1371453-1373187 GCF_000956105.1 Propithecus coquereli | reverse complement strand
TTGAAGTCCAATTCTAAAAATCAATATATTTGCTAATTATTATAGTGATTTCTGATTGAACAAATGCAGTTTTCTGATATAAAGTAAAAGACCCACAAGATGCACAAAAGGCCACTAAGGGCATAAATACAAATATCTTTCAATGCCTTAATGAACTTTGAGTTTTCCTCATATTAGTTTCACAATCCATGGAAGATTAGAAGCAACAATTAATTCATTTATACGCTCCTTTATTAATTCAGTCACTTGAGTGTTCACCATGTGCTGTAGCTGGTACAAAAAAATGAATAATATTATTCCTTTGGTGAAAGGTACATTGACAACTCTGACAAAAGAAAGCTGATAGCAAAATAGCAGAGACAGAGGTCATTTAAGAGTGACATCAGCAGGATGGCTCATATCACCCAACAGAAACTATGATTTGGCAGCTGTCCATGGACAAAAGTGCCTTTGAGGAAGCTGTGATATCTAAATAGGAGGTTGTAAAGCCTAGACTAGCCCAAGAGGAGGACCATTTTGAGAGGGTAGGCCCATGCCCAGGTGGCAGGATCATATTCTTCGCTTAAGACTTAGAAATGACCCCATTCTCCAAGGACTTGAATTTAGCTCTCTTTAGTCTGGGTCCTGTCACCAGCACCATCCACTAAGGGATGTGGGTATAGTCACATCCACCTATGCCTCAGGTGACAGGCCCTCAGATTTCATTCCTTTCTATGGACCTTGACATGATCTGTGATCCAGCTGCAGACTCTCTCAGACATGGTCTAGGATTAATCCTTCCTGGACAGAATCTCACTGGGAGACATATCCTTCTATGGCCCTGGAGGCAACTTCAGTCCCACAGCAGAACCTGCAATTACCTTGTCACACAGCTTATGGTCCTCTCAGCCATGGGCCAGGAGCAAAAATGCCTGTCAAGGGAACCAGAGGGAGACAGGCCCATTTGTATATCCATATGCAGAACTGTAGATATTAGTCTGACTACAGATTGTGAAGCAGCCCTATAACTTGATTCTATCCCCGGTAAGCTATGGTCAAAGAGCAGCCCTTCCTACCGAGGGACCCACTAGATGGTATGCCTTTTAATGCACCTGATAACAGGCCCACCATCTGCAGAAACAACTACAAACCCTGAAGTGAATGATTCTTAGCTCCAGCCATACTGACCAAAATCTTGGAGGCAATCCAGTCTACCCAAATGTGAAACATTTACCAGGCCTGTCTGAGCTCCTGGTAACAGACCCACCAAATGAGGATACCACCATGATCCTAGCAGCAGCAACATAATCTGAATACAACACTGTTTGTTTACAATCCTGGAGGCAATGCTGTTAGTCCAGGGATCCAACAGTAGAAGGTCTCTATCTGCCAAAACAAGTCTATGAAGAGGTGCTTGTTCTTTCAAATGAACAGACACCATCATTAGGCAAAATAAATCTTTAAGAATCAGGCAGACATGGCACCGCCAAAGGAATCCAATATCAGTCCAGTAATCAACCCCAGAGAAATGGATATCTACATATTCCCTGACAAAGAATTAAAAATAATCACCTTGAAGAACCTCAATGATAGTCAAGAGAACATAGATAGACAACAGAAAAAAATCAGAAAAACAATATATGAAAAAAATTGGAAGTTTAACAAAGAAATAGAAACTATAAAGAAAGACCAGACAAAAATTCTGGAGCTAAAGAATACATGACAGAACTGAAAAATACAACAGAGAGCTTTAAA
>NW_012143523.1:1367125-1370163 GCF_000956105.1 Propithecus coquereli | reverse complement strand
AAGGATCTCAAATAAACATAACCTTACACCTCAAGAAACTATTAGAAGAACAAATTAAGCCCAAAGTTAGCATAAAGAAGATAAAAATCATTAGAGTAGAAATAAATGAAATAAAGATTAGAAAGTAAATAAAAAAGATCAAGTAAAGAAAGAGTTGTTTATTTGAAGATAAACAAAATTGACATACCTTTAGCTAGACTCAGCACAAAAAAGAGAAAATGGACACAAATAAAATTATAAACATGAGAGGAGAAATTCCTACTGCTACAACAGAAATACAAAGCCTCATAAGAGACCGTTATGAACAATTATGAACTGAGTTAAATCTAGAAGAAATGGCTAAATTCCTAGAGACATACAACCTACCAAGACCAAATCATGAAAAAATAGACAATCTGAACAGACCAGTGATGTGTGAGGAGACTGAAACAGTAATCAACGATCTCCCAATAAAAAAAGTCAAAGACCAGATGGCTTCACAGGTAAATTCTACCAAGCATCTACAGAATAACCAATGCCATTACTTCTCAAACTATTCCATAAAATTAAAAAGGGGGGAACACTTCCAAACTCATTATATGAAGCCAGAATTTTTTTTTTTATTTCAGGATATTATGAGGGTACAAACATTATGGTTACACTTTATGTCTTTGCCTCACCCAATCGAGGGTTAGAGGCATGCCCTTCCCCCCTACAATGCTCCCCGTGTCCTTTAGTTGCGGGTTTACCCCCCCATCCCCCTACTCCGTGGACAGTATTACTGCCATGTGAGTACCCTAGTGTTCATCAGTTAGTACCAATTTGATGGCGAGTACAAGTGGAGCCCTTTCTTCTGATCTTGTGGTACCTCACTTTGGATAATGGAAGCCAGCATTTTTGACATACCAAAGCAAAATAAGGACATTACAAGAAATGAAAATTATACACTAATGTCCTTGGTGAAGATAGATCCAAAATTCTTCAATAAAATACTAGCAAAGCAAATTCAACAGCATATTAAAATGATCATACACCATGATAAAATGAGATTTATCCCTGGGATGATTCAACCTTTGAAAATCACTGATACACTGCATAGCAGAATGAAGGAGAGAAACCACTTGATCATCTCAATAGATGCAGAAAAAGCATTCGACAAAATTCAACATTTTTCCTGATAAAAAACTCTCAACAAATTGAGAATAGAAGGAATGCACTTCAACATAATAAAGGCCACATATGACAAAACCCACAATTCCACCAACAAATGTTTAAAACTATTAAACAGATTTGCAGGATACAAAATAAACAGAAAAATCAGTGTAATTTTTATGAACTAGCAATAAGCTATCTGACAACAAATGATGAAAACAATCCCATTTACTATAGTATCAAAAAGAATAAAATGTTTCACAATAAATTTGAAGTAAAAGGAAGTGAAAGATATGTACACTGAAGACTATGACATTGATAAAAGAAATTGGAGAAGACACAAATATGAGAAAATACCCATGTTCAGGGATTAGAGGAATTAATATTTTCAAAATGTCCATGCTATCAAAGCAATCTACAGATTGAATGAAATCCTTATCAAAATTTCAATGACATTTTTGACAGAAAGAGAAAATAACTATCCTAAAATTCATATGGAACCACAAAAGACCCTGAATAGCCAAAGCAATCTTGAGAAAGAATAAAAAGCTAAAGGAATCATGCTTCCCAATTTCAGACCATATTACAAATCTATACTAATCAAAATGATGTTGTATTGGCATGTATACTTTTGGTGGAAATATGAATAAATATAAAATGAATTAATATAAAATAAATTATGGTTAGTGTCCCTGCCTAGGGGTAAAAATCACTTCCTTCTCCATAGTGACTATTTAGACTGGAATAAATTTCAATGTTTCCCTGAAGCCATACAGAGAATGTCCCAATATTTTGCTCCTGTATAGTAGTAGTATAAACAAGAGAAGCTGTTATTTGATATGCATGAGCAGAAATCATCAAGTCAGTATACTGAGTTTGTGGCTGGTGTTACTTCTGACTGTATAACCTTAGCCAATTAACTCAAACTCTTTGAACCTCAATTGCCTTGTCCATAATCAACTATGTTCCTGTTGCTAGTAACAGACAGGTACAGATAAAACTTTTGATGATGGGAGTTTATTGTTAGGATCTGTGGAGAAATATCATGATACAGGAAACTATGTTAGCAATTTTATAATACCTCAGGTCCTAGAGTTTCAAAACTAGAATAGTGTGGCTAAGTGATAAATAGAAAAATAATTAAACCTCATATAAGGTGAGCTCAGAAGTACAGCATTGCACACTGTCCATGTGAACCTAATTTATTAATATTGTTAAGATATATCATATGACTAGGTAAGTTTATCACCACCCAATATGGACCACTTCAATTAGAAACAATTTTGTTCCAAGCCACTGCAAAGGCAGTTGACTTTTATTAAAATTAGTCTAATCAGGTTGCCTTTGATTCACAAAACAATTATTGCTATAATCATCTCTGGCCCAAGTGGTAACTTCAAATTCTCTTGCACATGATATGTCATTGTACTTTGTTCAGAAAAAAAGCACATAAGACAATTTCTTTAGAATAGGACTGTGTATATTTTTCTTCACACATAGAGATAATATACAAAACTCATAAATTTGCCATGAAGATTAAAATATATATGTACTGGATGAACAAACACCTTAATTATAAAATATTAGGTAAAATGTGAGTGATTGTTATATCATGATCAAGAAGAGATTTTAAAGAAGTTCCTGTTTCTAATACTTTTTCAGCTGTGAGCAAAGATATTTCATTTAACTGATTAAAATATATTCAATTTTACTTATTGTTATAGTCCTAGTTAGAGTCAGTTTTTAAGTGAAAAACTTTCATGGAAATTAATTATATGATGCTATTCGATAGTCAATCCTCATCAATCATAGATTCTCTATTTGTGAATTGACCCATTGACTAAAACATCATGATGTATACCAGAAATATGTACAATATTATTTGTCAATTTTTTAATTAAAAAAAT
>NW_012143523.1:1364706-1366676 GCF_000956105.1 Propithecus coquereli | reverse complement strand
AAAGAAAGAAAGAAAGAAAAAGAAAGAAAGAAAGAAGAAAGAAAGAGAGAAGGAAAAAGAAAGAGAGAAAGAAAAAGAAAGAAAAGAGAAAGAAAGAAAGAAAGAAGGAAGGAAGGAGGGAGGGAGAGAGGAAGAAAGAAAAAAAGGAAAGAAAAGAAAAGAATTGTAGCCTGTTTTGTGCTGCTATAACAAAATTCCAAAGACAGTAATTTATAAAGAACAGGAATTTATTTCCTCACAACTCTAGAGCTGGCAAGTTTAAAATCTAGGCATTGGCATCTAGTAAGGGTCTTTTTGCTGTGTCACACCGCAGAGTGGAAAACAGAAAAGGCAAGAGAGCATGTGTGCATGAGAGAGAGAAAGGGGGGAGAGAGAGAGAGAGACAGAGAGACAAAGACAGCACCAAACTTTTACAAAGTACTCACTCTCACCCACTCCCATGATAAAGGCAGTAATGCACTCATCAGGGCTCTGTTTTCATGACCTCTTAAAGGTTCCACCTCTCAACACTGTTGGATTGAGGTTTAAGCTTCTAACACATGAAATTTGAGAGACACATTCAAACCATATCAGAAAAAAGGGAAGGAAGGAAGGAAGGAAGGGAGGGAGGGAGGAAGACAAAGAAAGGTAGAGGAGAGAAAGAAAAAGAAAAGTGGCTGGAGAACTGAGCATGAGCCATTGCCTTACTTAGGCATACTAAAGGATACCCATTAAAAAGTGGGCCTCATAATACCCTGAAATAAAAAAAAAAAAAAGTGGGCAAAAGACATGAACAGAAGCTTTTCAAAAGAAGACAGACAAATGGCCAATAAACATATGAAAAAATTCTCAATGCCACTAATCATCAGGGAAATACAAATTAAAACCACAAGGAGATAGCACCTTACTCCTGTTAGAATGGCTTTTATTAAAATGTCCAAAAACAATAGATGTTGTTGTGGATGCAGAGAGAAAAAAATGCTTATACACTGTGGGTGGGACTGCAAATTATTACAACCTCTACGGAAGACAATATGGATATTCCTCAAAGAAATAAAAGTAGACCTACCATTTGATCTGGCAATCACATTACTGAGTATCTACCCAAAGGAAATGAAGTCTTTCTATCAAAAAGACACTTGGACCCAAATGTTTATTGTGGCACAATTCACAATTGCAAAGATGTGGAATCAACCTAAGTGCCCATCAATTCATGAATAGATTAATAAAATGTGGTATATGTATGCCATGGAATACTACTCAGCCATACAAAAGAATGAACTAACGCCTTTTGCAACAATTTGGATGGAACTGGAGACCAATATCCTAAGAGAAGTATCTAAAGAATGGAAAAACAAACACTACATGTACTCTCTATTAAATTGGAACTAACCGATGAGCACACATGTGTACAGAGGGAAGTAAAACTCATTGGAAAGCAAGCAGAGGGTAGGAGAGAGGAGGGGAGTGGAAAAAACCTACCTGAGTGGTACAATGAACACTGTTTGGGTGATGGGCATACCTGCAGCTGTGACTCAGGCATTGAGAAAGTAGGATCCATGTAACCAAGAACATTTGTGTCACTTAATATTTTGAAATAAAAAAGAGTACTTCCATAAACAATATATTCTAAATGGAAATTCAAGAAGTGAAAAAATAAAATCATGAAAAAGAATTTAAAGAAGAGATACTTTAGCTGAAAAAAGACAAATAGCAAGGGAAGGAGGAGAAAAATGCATATAATGATACATATAATAAGCAAATTGAAAAAGAACTTCAATAAGGATGTCATCTAATTTGTCAAATACTATTGAAACACAATAAAATAGAGACCGAGAATTGACCATTGGATTTGACAAATAATCATTATTGATGATTTTCACAATAGTGAGTGATGGTAACAATCTTGGAGTATAACCAAGTATTAGATGATAAAATAGATACAGAAAGTATTAAATATCCTGTTAACACATTTTTTTTTTTTTTTTTTT
>NW_012143523.1:1360987-1363576 GCF_000956105.1 Propithecus coquereli | reverse complement strand
AAGATACTTGATATACATAAGTGAACAACACCAATAAGCAAAAAAATGACCAAAAAAAACAACAACAAACAAACAAAAAATACTGTGGCTTTGCTAGTATCAGCAATTTATTCATATTAAAGAATGTAATCACTTATCCATAATTTTCAAACCCCAAATCTTAAAAAAATAGAAGATTGGTGCAAACTCTAATAAAATTGGGGCCTTTTGCTAGATTATTTATTCTACAGTTAGAGTGCTGAAGCTGTATATAATGCACAATATATGGCTGTATAGCCTTCATAAAATTTAAGAAGTTATGAAGTACAAAATGTATCTGGCCCCAAGGATTGTAGTTAATTGAATGTGGACTTGCATTATGTAGTCTTTAACTGAGTCTATTTATTACAGAGGTTTTTTGAAAAATTGTTTGTTAGGATTATCATTTCAATAATCTGTGGAAATATATCAAAATTTTGTATGGCCAATGAAGCAATTGTCTAAACTTTAATTTTGAAATTCTTACATCTAGAGGTTATAATCGAGGCAATAAAAGCATGGCATCCATTTGTGATTTCAGAAAGCATTTATAGGCGTTTTTATTAGAGCAAAATCATAAACCAATTTATACTGGACATTCGTTAAGGGTTATATGTAGAAAACCCAACGATATTCCTTTATGGGGCCACTTTCCAAAGAATAAATGGTCTTAACAGAAAATACACATTATGGTGTAGAGTGGAATTGAAAAGGATTCCATATAGAAAAGATTTATTGTGGAAATTAGAGAACACCCATAGTGACGATGGCTGCTATCCTAACCCTGCAACAATTTTTGTTCACATAACTCAAGTTGTGGAGAAGGTCTTACTTCTCCTTACAACACTAAAAAAGACTTTGCCACCTGCGTCCCACTGCATATCTGTAAATAACAGATTGCACCAATTATGTTAGTGTTCTGTTGCTGTGCATTAAAATAAAATGCAGCAGTGGAAAAGATTTATAGGCAAATGCCTCCTTTAGAATTCTAAAGCTGATAAGCAGAGAAGTATATGAGTTATTAAACTGAATAGCAGCTTTATAGCAAGGCTTGTAATCAAGCTTTGCTTGCACAAAACAAGAAACCTGTGACTAATTTCAAATAATGTTGTTTGCCTAACAAAATGGGACATTTAAAGGTCAACTTTATAATGAAAGTCTGATTTCAAGGAAAGTAAAAACTGTTACTTTAGTCTTATATTTCATTTAGAATAGACATCATATCGAATAAAATAAAGCACAGTGTCACTGGAAGTTAAATGTTTCTGATAATAGTTTAGAATGACTTTAAATATTTGCTAGGCAGTAATTGAAGAAAGCCTAAAGGTTAGAACTTCAAATTTTAAGTGAAGGTTGGATAGCCAAAGTTATATAAACACATGTTTTTATCTTAATTTTTAGTTAAAAACAATTTCCCAACAAGTGTGTTATTAATTTGGTATGATTAATCCCTGTTCTCTGCATTTTTCTCCTAGGAAAAATAAACCAGAGAAGTTTGTTAATAATGAGGATTGAAAAGGAATTCAAAGTAGAGTGATCTTAGATTTCACATGGATTTAAGCACTACACATTAGGTATATTTATTAAGAGAAAATCTTTTCTCTTTCCTATCAGTGGTACAACATAACTTTCTTCTTAATCTAATACATGAAACAGATGAAATATCAATTATTTTTTAAGTACTCATGCTTTAAAAAGTAAATTAAAATCCCCATTCTTATACTTCTTTCTCTTATATTGATACTATTCACTGCAATCTGCCTCACAGCCATCAATACCCACACAATAAAATGTATTCTACTTTTAAGATATATCAGGCTGCAAGTCACTCAAGCTAATTTTGTTTGTTATATGTCCCTAAAATCTGGTTGTGGCTACAGAGGCAAAATCAATAGTTTAGAGGTATTAGGGAAAGTTAGAAGATTAATTATATAGATTTATATGCACTATTTATTCTGAAACCCAAGGAAGTCCCTTTGAATAGGGGTGCTTTTCTCTCTTCCCTCTTTTAGAAGAGGTGTGGTTTGAATGTACACGTCTGAACATAAACACCATGTGGATTATCTGATTTTGTTTTCTCTGCATTATATCATTGGACTCCAGTATTTATCTGGATCATTATAGTTTTTGATTTCAGAATTTCATAAAGTAAAAATAAAACTGGATTTGTTGAGAATTACTGAACCCATGAATGAGAATTGCATTATTACACATAAAGATGGTTGAAAAAATTACCTTAAGAGCTGGTACCAGAATTATTCTTAGAATTCTTGCTTTTGTTATCCTGCTACTATGCTACAAGAAGCTCAAGCCGTGTAGAGAGTTAACATGAAGCAGAACCCAAATTTTCTGTTCTGCAGTTCATGTGAGTTTCCAAATAACTGTCCATAGATACCAATAGCCATCTTATCCAACCACATCAATTGGTGCTCAGATAGGACTGCAATCTTAGCCAACACTGACTATACCTTTATAAGAAACCTCAAGAAAAAAAACTGGCTAGGTGATCCCAGTCAATCCAGAGACTCTTGAAGATAAATAAAATATTTGTTGGCCAAGTGTGGTGGCTCA
>NW_012143523.1:1360279-1360937 GCF_000956105.1 Propithecus coquereli | reverse complement strand
TTTTTTTGTAATTATGCTTTTTTTCTGGATTTGAGATTTGTTAGAATTTGGATTTTCTTCCTTCAGTACCATGAATACAGGATTTTCTTTTGGCTCTACATGTTAGCTTCCTTAGAAATTGTGCTCTTGGGACCCTGCATCTATGTAGTAATTTCTCTCAATATCAAACCTTTCTAAATCCTACATATATCCACCAAGAATTGTCTTTTCCTGACACCTAAGTGAAACTCTTTTTTATTATTCCAGCTTTTATAATCACACTATTATATGAAAACTTTTTTGCAGTTTTCTTATCCTTTGTTATTCTTATTACATATTGAATTTTATTATCATCTACTTGCTGACATGTTCACTCTATAAAGATCCTTAATTCTATGGTCTTCAAAATCAAATTGCCTGTGTTCAAAGTCTAGATCTGATATTACCATTTATGACATATTTGGCAAGTCTTCTATTCTTGTAAGTCTCAGTTTTCACATACACAATTTAAGAAAAATAATAGTAAGCATATACCAAACTTGTCCTGAAATTGTCACAGAAAATATGGAAAGCATTGGCACAAAATAAGTTTCAACAAATGCTAACTTTTATATTTTGATTTCATTATTATTATATATTCTTAGTTTTCCAGATCCCTGTATAATGCTTTGTTCTCATT
>NW_012143523.1:1356464-1357416 GCF_000956105.1 Propithecus coquereli | reverse complement strand
GCCACCGCGCCCGGCCCGGGACTTCTTAATATAATTTTGGATATTTTTTTTTATCAGAAATATTGTAAATGCTTTCAAAAGTTTGGATAGAGATTTGTTTAGGGATTTAAAAAATCACTTAACAACAACTAAAAATTTAATTTTTTTCAATTTTTTGGCAATATTGCATTTATTCCTGTTTTAGAAAGAAATATTTTTAACTACAAGTAGAATACTTTCCAGAAATGAGAAACTAATGTATGTATTTTTTTTAAAAAATGCATACCTTTTAGAAGTAATGTCACAGAACTTTATTAAGCTTTTTAAGAAGGGTAGAAACCTTCAGATTTCTAAGGTTCTTATTGTAATTCTTTAGTTTTATCTTTCTTTATGCTTCCAGCTTGTTTAAAGCTTGTTGAATATCTAGCCATCAAAATCTATAACATTGACAATCATTTATCATAGAAACCATAAAGAATAGGAACATATGAACCATATACCAATTCATAAGAACGCTAAGAAATAACCTCTCCTTCCCTTGCAAACCATTAAATTTTGTATTTATTCACATTATAATAACTAAGCATTTCAGCCATATTCGTATCATCTACATCCTCTATATATCCCCATTGGATTGTAAACTCCATGAAGAAAGTAACAATATTTCTGAGCTTTACATAATGTAGTTGTTCATTAAACATTTATAAAATTTAATTGATCAATAGTTTTGTCTCAATCTAGGGTGGCTAACCTAAAGAAACAGACGATATAATCAAAAGAAAACAAAAGCATTCCAAAATCCATCTGGAGTTAATCCCAAATAAATTCTTATCAACAGGGATTAAACAAGTATACTGGAATTCTCAGAGGAAATATTTTCTCCATTTATACATTCATATGCTTATTCCTCTTTGATTTCTTATTACGGATTTGGTGAGGAAGCTACTGAATTTTTACAAATTATTATTGGATT
>NW_012143523.1:1353316-1356414 GCF_000956105.1 Propithecus coquereli | reverse complement strand
TTCTTGTTGAATAGAATTAGATATGGGGATTGCAGTGTTTTCTAGAATGAGTCTAAGCAAAATGTTCATATTTACTTTATTTAGACAGTATATATTTGTAGATGGATAAACTAATTGACCAATGGAACAGAATAAAGTGCCCCAAATACACTTGTGCCATATGGAACGTTGATATATGATAGAGGTGGCATGGTTGGTCACTGGCAACATAGGGACTGTTTAATAAATAAAGCTAAAAATAATACCAGAGGACTATCTGTTTTATAAAACTTGAAACAAGAAAAACTAAACTCAAATGCAAAAGTCATAGTAGTAGCTCATTTTAGGGTGAGCGATAAGATGGGATAGGTACAGTTTGAAAAAGAAGATGTAAGGTTTTTGGAGTATTCTAACTTTTGGTTTGGGTGATAGATTAAAAAAATGATCTTTATTTAAATGAATGAATAAGTGATAAAAGAGTGTCATGGGTGTTGCAATAATGATAGTGTGTTAATTCATAATTATAATTAATTCAGTCTGTGCAACTAAGCTTCATGACAAAAAGTAAGAAAAATTGAATGGCAATTGTCATCTAATATTCTAACCCAAGTGTTTACTGCAGCAGTTTACTGCAATTCTAACAACTCATAGGGCATCTAGTACTTATACATGGTGTGAAAATTGGATAGTTTAAAAATTAAGAGTAGGCCTGGTTAGAAGATCTAGAATACACATCCATGACCTCTAAATGCATAAGGCACTGTAACTCTATTTCGGTATATTTTACTAGTAGTAAGTTGCAGCTGGCTGACAGCCTAGGACTGGAATTCTGTAGCTTCACATTAAATCAATGTCCACTGCCTATATGAAGGATTTAATTTATGTGACAATCTTGAAAATCTTGTAAGATTTGATCTTTACACTCTAGTGAATAAAGAATGAGGCTTTCTCTCTCCTTTCCCCTATAACCAAACTACACAAAAGCTTTGGGAAATGGCACTAAAGAGAAAGAAACTAGGACAATTGCCCCATAGTTTTCATACTTAATGACTTGTTTACAATAAAATAGTAATAGCATTGCAAATGAGTACACAAACATTTTAGAAATTTATGATTTAGAAGATACAAAATGACCCAAACTACTACATAACATACTAAGACTACTTTTAGTCTGCTATAGCAAAATAGCTTAAGCTAGGTAATTTATGACTAATAGAAATTTATTTCTCACAGTTCTGGAGGCTGAGAAGTCCAAAATCAAGGCACCATCAGATAAAGTGTCTGGTGAAGGCTTTCCCTCTGCTTCAAAGATGGCATCTCTTGTTGTGTCCTCACATGGTAGAAGGACACATAGGCTCCCTTAAGGCTGTTTTATATGGGCACTAATTCCCGTTAGGTTGATACGCTCATAACCAAATAACTTCCCGAAGGCCACACAACTTAATACTATCACGTTGGGTATTAGGTTCCAACATAAGAATTTTGGGGAGACATCAACATTCAGACCACAGCAACCTTCAAGTAAATTTGTACTATAATAATCATATTATTCACATACGAAATATTAGAGCACTATGGTAATGATGTCTAAGTTTATTCAATCTAAAAATATGTTTGATCAATATATTAATACTTAGAATCCCAAAGTATTGAACATAGTCCTTGACAACTTTTGTAACTAGATCAAATAAAAGTGGTTTTTCTATAGAGAAATCATAAATGCCAGCGCTGAGACACTATTATCTCCATATATGTTAATTTTAAGTTCATGAATATCATTAATTTTTATCAACCACTGAAAAATTGCAGGAAAAATGAGCCATATCATCACTGAACTAATACAGCAGTATATGCACACACTTAAACACATACGATTAGTAAAAATATGTAACTTCACATGCCAAAATATAGGATTCTGTATTTCGCTTATAGAGAAAAAAAAAATATTCCTAAATTCAAAAGACTCACCTAACTATATATAATGTACCAGATGACTATACCAGAATCTGGTACATTTCTTTATCACTCATATTCTTGACATATTAATTGCAATTATATTAAAGCTCAAGTCTGAAAACTTCAGTATCTGAGTCACTTCTAAACTATTTATGTTTATTTTTTTATCTTTTTTTCTTCCCTTTGAATGCCTTATGATATTTCATTGTGTGTCAGACATCATGTTATGAACCATTATAGAGGCTTTGAATGATGTTATCTTGATTCGAAGAACATTCACCCAATCCTCTGTCAACCTTGTAGATAGAAAAAGATCACCTTAATCTGTAATGGACAAAGCTGACTGGAAAGAAGTTGCTTTAGATATATTTAATGCTTGAACTATTTTAGGTCTACTCCACTTCAACTTACCAGGTCTTGAACTCCAGTTTATTGTCAGACATGTTAAATATTCAGCATTGTAAGACTGTCAAAAGATTCATTAAGCATTTCAGCCACTTTCCACTAGGTTTCTTAGCATTTGTCCCGGTGTACATTAAAAGTTGAAAAATTACTTGAGGGGACATACAGGCAGAGTGTCATATTTAACCTCTGCCCTTCTCTTCTCTCCAGGATCTTGGCTGTAGGTGTCTTCTCTGCTAAGAAAGCCAGGCCCCAATTCCATTTTCTTTTCTTCCTGTTTCTATGAAATTGCTGAAATCTCTGCTAGCTTCTCTGCGTCACAGTGGCTGTCCTCTGCCAAGCTCCTTAGCCTTTCACTCTGGCCACTTAAGACTTGGAAAGGGTCCCAAGGAGAAAAGTAAGGTGTAGTTTGTTGGGCTTAACCTCAATAAATTTTCCCTCCCTCAGAGATTATAGAATCTCTTGTCCCGGATGCCTCAGGAGCCCTTGAAACCTTTATTTACATGTTTACTTTTCTGTTTTATTTGTTTCATATTTTTCAACTTTTCTTATTTATAACAAAAGCATTGCCAAGATAAAAACTATGAAGACATAGCTAAAAGAAGAAATTTTGAGGATTTCTATGTTAATTTGAAGAAATTTCTCTATTCTTCAAAAATCAGTTTGAGTACTCAGATTTCAGCATTATTATATAAAGAAAATATCTTTTCCCTTATATTTTTATCAAACACTAGCCAGTTTTATAGTGACTTAAAATGCTC
>NW_012143523.1:1348236-1350736 GCF_000956105.1 Propithecus coquereli | reverse complement strand
GTTTCCACTCCTTGGATAATGGAATAACTTTCCAAGTAATTGTTGAAAATAAAGAACTCTAGTCAATCTTGACTTGAATCTTTATTTTTTTCTCACTTATATTAATAATTGAATACCAACACTACCTAGTACTATTTCAAGAATACCTTATGGATTTAGCTACTGTAGTTCTTATCACATCTCCCTTCTAGAACTTCAGTATCTTCTCCTCAGGGCTTCCCAACTGGCAATATTGATTCCTTCAGCTCTTCGAAGTCAGAAGTACAGATGGGGCAGAATGGAAGTCTGAACACAAGCTCGTATGTCCACGTGGGCAGCAAGTAACATCAAGCCTTTTTGATTTACCACACTGAGCACATCTAAGTAGATGTTCCACCAAATAGAATTCTACTTCTGGCAGCAACTGCAGAGTACATCACTGATCATGGTAGACAGGGAAGAAACTTGTTTACCAAGTGCTCAAGAGGCAGAGTTCAAAGATCCAAATACCTGACCTTCATTCTACTGAATCATTCTGATTACTATATAATCATATTCTGAGATCACTTATCTTAAAAGAAACGAAACTTCTTTTACCCACCTCTAGCTCCAGCTCTTCCACTTTTCTCTCTGCTTTTCTTCAAACAAAAATATAGTAATTCCCTCTTATTTGGCGGGGACACATTCCAAGACCTCCAGTGGTTGCCTGAAACCATGGATAGTACTAAACACTATTTATAACATTTTTTCATATACATATGTACCTGTGATACATTTTTTTTTTACTTAAAGAAAGCACTTTACAGCTTCTCTTTGGCATATCCAAATTGCCAACACCACTACTCTTGCACTTTGTGGTTATTATTAAGTCAAATAAGCATTAGTTGAACACAAGTGCTGCAATACTGTGACAGGTGATCTGATAAAGGAGACAGCTACTGAGTAACTAACAGGCAGGCGGCATAGACAACGTAGATACACTGGACAAAGGGATTATTCACATAATGGGTGGGACAGAGCAAAATAGTGCAAGATTTCATCATGCTACTCAGAAAAACCTACAATTTAAATCTTATGAATTATGTATTTATAGAAATTTCCATTCAATAATTTCAAAATGTAGTTGATCATGGGTAACTGAAACTGCAGAAAAGAAGGCACTATTATATATAATCTCCTTCTCAACTTTTAATTCATACTTTTTCCATATCTCACTCCTACCTAACTTTCCCCCTACTTTCTAATGAAGCTGATATTATTGACATCATGAAAGACTTTCATAATGCCCAGATCAGTCAATTCTCAGATCGTTTATTACCTGTCTTTTCAGCAGCATTTGACTCACTCTTTCTATTCCAATTCCTGAAGAAACGTATCTTTTCTTCACTTCATTGACATTACACCCTTCTGGTTTCTTCCTACCTCAACAGCTGCTCATTTTCATTCCTACCTCAACATCTGTCTGGTCCTTCTCTGCTATACCTCTAACTCTTGGGCTTCTTTCACTTAGAATAATCATTTCAAGGTTCATCCATGTTGTATCATGCATCAATACTCCATTTCTTTTTATTGCCAAAAAATATCCCATTGTATAGATATAACATCTTTTAGTTATCCATTTATCAGTCGATGAACATTTTGTTTGCTTATATTCTTGGCTATTATGAATAATGCTGCTATGAACATTTGCATATGTTTTTGTGAACATATATGTTTTCATTATTCTTAGGTCTATCTGGAAAGTATCCAGCCATGTAGTATGAAAAATAGAAACATTTATTGAAGAAGATACAGGAAACATTGTACATAGGAAAATGATGCGTCAGTTCCCTTCAAAGTAGGCACCTTGGGACCTCACATAGTTCTCCCAGTGTCTCTTAACCTAACTCACACAGGTTCAACATTCTCAGGTGTTCTGCTTGTTGCAGACCTTCCAGAACTTGGATCACTTTCAACAGAGTCTCGACCATCTTTGAAGTATTTGTGCCACACTTTTATTTGCTCTGCACTTGTTGCATGATCCCCGAAAACCTTCTGAAACATCTGAATAGTTTTTGTGGCATAATATTCAAGCTTAACACAAAATTTGATAAGATTCATTGATCTACTTGCTCAGTCATTTTGAACGCGTCAGCCGCCACACAGTACACATGCTCACTCAATGGCAGCTAGCACTCCACTGACTGGCACTGTGATGTCATTGTTCACACATGAGCATTGCAGTCCACTCTCCTTGGCTAGCAAGTTACATGAAAGCAGCACAAACCATTTTCATTATATTAACAGTGGCTGGATACTTTCTGGACAGCCCTCCTATACCAAGGAGTTGGTTTCCAGGGTCATATTGTAACTCCGTGTTTAACATTTTGAGGAAATTCTATGCTGTTTTCCTAAGTGGTTTATCGTTTTACATTTCTCTCAGCAATGAATGAGGGTTCCAATTTCTTCACACCTTCACCAACAATTGTTATTAATGTTTTAGATCATAGCTATCATAGTGAGCATGAAGTGACATCTTATT
>NW_012143523.1:1342661-1344050 GCF_000956105.1 Propithecus coquereli | reverse complement strand
AGGGAAATGTGTGGTTATTCAAATAACCTTTGCAGCATTTTTTGTGACATGCAAAAGACCGTTTCTTCAGACAATTAAGGGTAGGAGGCAGGAAGTGGTTGCAATGAGATGGGATATGATCACACTATAAATATTCCTTCGAAAAGACGTTCTTGCCTGCAAACATCAATAATAGTAAATACGTATTTGTAATGAGGATCTAGGGTTTGATAAACTGTTTATTTCTTTAAATTTTCTGTACACTTTGACATAATAATTTCATTAGTAAAAATAACTATCATTTTTCACTCCTTAGCATGTCTTCAATCTCATCCCCGATACTTCGTGTCATTCAGTCTGTACCCGGCAACATGAGGTACGTGTGCTTATTATTCCCACTTCAGATGATGAAAATGAACTCTGAAGAATTAGGAAACTTACCCCTTGGTCATGCATATAGCATGTGGATGACTAAGCACAGATTTGATTTCGAGCCATATTACTCTCAAGCTGCTGTTCTAAAACATCACGTTCTCCTACTTTTGGAAAGTATAATACCTGACTGAAGAAAAAATTTTTGTAAATATATGCAAATGCTTGCATATAATGACGTTTCTTTGAGGTGTAAAGAAAATTTAGAATATGGGAGTGTTGCCTACTCTAAAGCATCTCACAGGAGTGAAATAATCTGTCCCTATCTTTTTGTTGATTTTCCAAGTAGGTTCAAACTAATGTGAACTTTCTGGATCTGATCCTGTAATCTACAATGCACATACAATACAAGGAATAAAAGCTTAGCTTCACTTTTCTTCAGATGGATTTCTAGATGTGAGTTTCATGTCTTTTGGCATCAAATACTAAAACCTCCAGTAATCACAATGCAGATGTGCAACAAGACAATTTTAGCTATAGCCTCATGCATAAAAAACAGCTCAATTTTTATGAAAAAGTTTGGAAGAAACATATTGGGATGTCTGTGTATTTACATTTTAATGGGACGTGGGTCTGGGGCTATATTTTCTATTATATGGAACTAGTTTCCTAGCAAAGTATTTCGAATCCTGCTGACATTTTGCCTTAGTGGCCCTCAATCATTTAAATAAAACATTTGAGTTTACATAATATTCCAACATATTTAATTTTGTTCCGAAGCTCAAAAATTAGCCCCTAGAGTGTAAGTGCAACATGTAAATAAGTGTTTTACATAATGCCAGAAAGAAAGGATCAATGCCAATAGAATGAGAGAAGTATTATAAGAATGTTTATAACTCCTTACAAAGCAGTTTATAAAGAACAGCCTGATAGCAACCCAGCCATTTCTCTTGCATTATGATCCTTGAATCTAGGGGATATTTAAAATGAGGAGGTCCCTAAGATTTTTTAATATGCTCCACTCCAGATAGAACCTTT
>NW_012143523.1:1341140-1342611 GCF_000956105.1 Propithecus coquereli | reverse complement strand
CTTCATTTAATAATCAGGCAATTAAGTTTCCTTTACTAAATTCAAATGAGATAATATACCAATGAAATAATAATAATAATTGATTATCTCAATTTTCCCTCCCAAACTATTTTCTTGATTATAGGTTCTATACATTTAAGAAAATTTCTCAATAATGAAAAAATGTACAAAACAGCTTAGTGAAGCATCTGTCTTAGCCTATTTTGTGACACAATACAACAGACTGGGAAGTTTATAAAGAACAGAATTTTATTTTATCACAATTTTGGAGGCTGGGAACTCCAAGATCAAGGGACTAGTCTTTGGCAATTGCCTTCTCACTGCCTCATCCCACAATGGAAGGCATAAGGGCAAAAAGAAGATGAGAAAGAAAATGAAAGGTAGCCACACTCATCCTTTCCTATGGAATCCATTCGCATAATAATGGCATTAATTGATTTATGAGTTTGGTGCCTCTGTGACCCAAGCATCTCCCATTAGTCCCCTCCTGTGAACACCACCACATTGGGGAACAAGTTTCCAACATAGGAACTTTGAAGGACACATTCAAACCATAGAAACTTCCAATAAGGAATAACACTTTCATGCAAAGTTATCACTCTGAGTTGGGATTCAAACTGACCAAAGCCATTCCCCACTGGCTGGATTCTGAAAGAGAGTTAGCCTCTTACAGAATGCCATAGAAACCCACTATATAGAATAGTGCTTAAAGTAATTAGCCCTTCAGAGATCTGATATTGCATATCAGGACTGGATACAACTACAATGCTTGGATCCCAGGCTGATTACACCAAAGCAGGGTCCTATGCTCTCACAAACATTTAACAATAAGTTGGTAGAATAGAGCTCAAGACCAGTATTATGTTCTATCCTTCTGATTATGGATTGTAGTCACTGCCCACAATAAAGGAGGGACTAATTCTTCCTCAATTGCACACCACAGGGGGAGGTGTCTCATGGTGCCTGATGTCTAGGCCTGTGTTCTGTCCCAGAATGCACTTGGTAGTAGTGGGAGACCTACACAAGGGAGATGCATGTATTTGACACAGCCAATTTCCCTTGTTGACCTAGAACTTATTCGCATTCCATGCAATTTCTTAATTCTGAAATGTCATGGAAAATACACTTTAAACTTTTTTAAGTTTAGTTTCAAAGTTCGTATTCTTCATAATTCTAGAAAATGGAATTCCTTGCAATGGAAAAGAAAATATCTCCCTATGATATCAAAATATTTGGTGAACATTTTGCTCTCCATTCTCAGCCATGTATACTGTGGAGGATAATAAAGGAATGTTGTTTTAAGTGACTAAATATTGTGAAAATATGTTGTGTAATCCCTGTGTGAATAGATTAAAATGATTGAAATCTGAAAACATAATCTATTATTTAATGATTACTTATGAGATAAACAAAAATTGAAAAAAATGCTGGTAGCTCAGAATCAACCAGCACAAATCATTGACACAAATGA
>NW_012143523.1:1338641-1341090 GCF_000956105.1 Propithecus coquereli | reverse complement strand
AACATACAACCAATCACTGGGCATCTGTCATATGTATTATTTTAGTTAATATTCATGGTAGTCCTGTCAGGTGGGTATCATTTTTTCTATCTTTCTGGAAGGAATTCCTAGCATAAAGGTGTCACCAACATTCTCAGTGATAGTATTGGAAAATTAACTCTGAATTTGTCAGAAAAGATCAGAAATATGGTAGACAGAGAAGGCCTGGAAAACACCTTTTTATAACTCAGAGATCCAAAGAATTAACCTAGGTAGAAAGATTTGAGCAGGCTTAACATTTCAATAGATTTCTTAAAGCTAAATCTAATAAATCAGAGAGTACAATATAAGGAAATTGAAAGACACTATGAGACTACTGGAGCTATGTAGCAAAATTAAGGGTTCATTTATCATTTATAGGCATGATTATAAAAAAGAAATCTGGGGGTTATAGTTAACACTTACTAAAACACGTAAACAAGAATTCAAAAGCTATTTTGCCATGGAACTCAATCTGCATGTAAACTATAATTTGGAAGAAGATTTTAAGTTTTAAATATTTGTTTTAGTTATTGTTATACGTTACCTACTTGAAAATACAGGGTACAGTTGCCTAAAATTGAAGAGAAAACATAAAAAAATTAGTAGAGAAAATTTTTTCAGCTCTCATTCTTGGGAGTGAATGGGTTACATTTCCATAATCCTACAGTCACGTTGGAGTAACTCAAAGCTGAAATTGGGTTGATGAATCTGTCTTAGAGGAAGAGTTAATAACATTATTTTATAAATTCTCATATATGGTTGGATTGTATCAGAAAGTCAGAAAAATGTATCGTATACCTTATTTATATAATTCCTAGAAATATGCAAAAACACCATTCATCAAAAAGAATATAAAATATGATTAAAATTTTCATAGATTCAGAGTCCATCAGTTTATTGTACTTTTTTGGTGGTGATTATTTGAAATTCAATTCCACCTGACTTATATCTCTTATAATAATATATTGAATGTCATTTTAAATTATGCTTAGAATTATGTGGTAGAATTCCCACTTCTTGGTCTTGGAATATAGCTATATTTAAAGATTTTATTGATCAATATATACAATATATTTTATGAAATAATTTGAATTGATTTATATGAAATAATTCTAAATGAGGATAACTTAAATGTTACTATAAAAAAGAAATATTGGTTCTGTGTTGTCTGATGTAGGAAAACTCTGTCCCGAACTAATTCCAGACTCTGCTGGCTAGTGGGAAATTGGCTCTGAATTTGCAAACCTCCATCCTTAAATCCCATTGTCTGATTTATTGGAGAGTAGTGCACCAAAGTAGGCATATATTATTGCTGTTGGCTAAAGCAAGTTTAGGAAAAACTAAGAATGACAATCACCTTTTGTGAGAAAGAGAATTATATTCATTTTAGAGCTTAGTAAGAGATTAGTAAACTGGGATTCCCAAATACTTAAATGACTTATTCAAAGTTAAACAGCTGTGACATAATCATTTGTAGCTCTGAATCAAAATAATTTCTTCCCCAAATTAATATACTTGCCTTTTGACATTGTATTTATGACATTGAAATGAAATTTTAGCTCATTCTACTTTGTGCTGTAAAATGTTCAATGTAAGAAATGAAAATACTTTTGTAAAAATTCAATTAATAATCTCATGTTTGATTTTCCCTATCTTATTAAAATAGAAAATTTTGCTTAAATAATATGCAGGGATATGTTTTAGTTTTTGCAGTTAGGGTATATTCTTCATTAGAATACAGTATCCAGAATGATGAAAACTTTCTTTCCAAAGAGCCACACTAAACAAATTCTTCTTAGAGAAATGCTAGTTTAGAAATTAGTTTATAAATGCAGAGGGTAATGGGTAAGTCATTTAAAAAGAAATCTTAGAAAACATATTTTTCAGATATCTACTCCAGTTCACCATAATGAAAGTAAGTTTTGTAAGCTAGTAGCATGCCACGTTTGGATTTAACTAGAATTAAGGGAGATTTTCCAAGAGGAATTTGTAAGAATTTCTTCACTTCCTTGGTCTTCTTTCTCCCAAGGAAATACTTTTTGTTTATAGACATGAAACCAAGTGATTCCTGTCATTTGATTTAGTTTGAGCTCTTCAGTCATGAACAATGCTTACTGAACTGCAAATTCTCTTCAGAGAACAACGCCATCCATTTAAATTCCTCATTTAAATCATACATGAAGCGTACTGTTGAAGGTAGATCAACTGGGACAATTCCAATATAATGCAACTAGTCCTTCTTACAAATTTTTTAAATAACAAATTCAGACAAAAAAATACTCATACATCTTCTGGAAAATTGTCCCAGTTGATCTACCTTCAACAGTACCCTTCATGTATGATGTAAATGAATCCTAGAGAAATAAACTCAAGACAATTTTATTTTGCCCGGCTGTATGTATGTTTCTTGTTAACACGATCTTTGTGG
>NW_012143523.1:1336339-1338591 GCF_000956105.1 Propithecus coquereli | reverse complement strand
GGAGCTACCGGAATACTCTTAATTGCTTACCACCAAAATCTCATTATTTTCAAGAGTTCGCTTAGGTTTGAGTTTCCCAAATTCTGTTCTAAATAAAATCTGCTCCTTTGGAGGATCTCTTTATTTTCATGACCTGTCTCTGCATCCAGTAAACTATCTTTGAGCTACTGCTTTAGAACTGAGGTTGGAAGAAGTGACCCACTTTTTTTGGAATGACACATCTGCTTTATGGGCATAATACTGGGTGACAATGATAGACTCTGGTGTCTTAGTTTGCCTCTTTCAACACAGAACTTCCACAATACCAGCAAGCAGGGAAAGGACGAACATGGATCCAATATTCTTGGCCTGCCATGCCTGGAGTAGAGCCTCTACTTTATGAGTAGATGCTGGGTGAGATAATTGAACCCTGACCCCTCAGTTGGAAATTAACCACTGTAACATGCTATTGGGTTGGATGCATGAGCAGTGATTCAAGCCCACCCCTTACCTAGCCCTTGACTGGAGCTGAGGAGAGAAGGAACTCCTCCTGTCTCTTGGCCGCAATTCCCTAGAGCCTCTGCCATACGGTACTGGGGATAGATACAGTTGTGGGTCAAATGCCACAGACTCACACTGTTCTACCAAGATTTGGTAAATTTTCTTGAATAAATGTTTCTTCCCTTGCTGTATAACCTTGGGGCAATTTCCAGAGAATTTATTTTTATTTTTATTACTTGTATAAGTTATGGCTGTTTTTCTGGGGAGTGAGTTCAAGGAGCTTCTCACTCTATCTTTGCCTTCATCTTTGGGGGGTATTTTAGCATTTTGAATATTTCAGACCTCTACCTTCTGACATCAATTGTTTCATAAATCAGTTTTCAGTGTTTTTTGCTTCTCCTTTTCATGCAATGTGTTTTTTTCTCTATCTACTTTTAACTTTTTGCACTTGGCTTTCCAATTCATGGTGACTTACTCTGTTTATCTTCTGTTTCTGGACCTCCAATTACATATACATTAGACTACTATGACCATTATATCCTTTGTCTTTTATGCATTTTTCAGCATTTCCCACTCTTATTTTTATGTGCCTTATTCCAGTTACTTCATTACTTCTTTCCAGATTTGTAGTCCTTTTTTGCTTTATCTCACCTGGTTTAATATTACTTTGTATTTTTTCTTTCCATTAGTGTGTGTTTTATTTTTAGTATTTAATTTTTTACAGTTTCTTGTTTCATTACAAATTGTCTTACTATTTTGATTTTTCTTATGATTTTTAAAATTTGCATATGAGGACTAGATAGGTAATTATATAATTGTAGAAATAGCTTTAGACTTAAAATTTCATTATATGACTCTGACAATCAGTTGTTCTTGCTACTAGTAGGGATTCATGTTAAAACACTCAAAATTCCAAAATACATGTATCTAATTATTAACTTTCTGAGATGATTGAACCTTGGCTTTAGTCCCTTGGGGGGGCTTGTCTGTTTCCTGATCAACCTTCCTCCTAAGGTGTAACATCTCAGGGTGCCAAACAAATGCTTAGCCTGTTTTTCAGATCTCTACTCCTTAGTGAACACCAAATGCCAAATTTTGAGCTCTTCTCATCACCAGCAGCACAATACTGGAATAATACAAAACACATTTTTTTTTTTTTACCTTTTTAGCTCTTCCCAATACTTAAATTTAAGAAGAGTACCAAGGTGTTCTACTACCAAAAATAGCATATGATGCATTTTGGACCAATTCTTCCACTGAGAACAACTAGAAATGCTGTAAAAATTTTTTAAAAGCTGAACATATAAGACTTTTAACAAGGCAATAGGATTCGTGGGCTCATGTACTACAATGGTGGAAGTTCAGAGACTTGAGCTTAGCATTTGAAGATGTGTTACGTAGAGGTCTCTGCCAATTTTAACTGATAGGATAAGAAAGTAAGCATAACTTTAGACACACTCACTGAACTAGTGGTAATGGAGGGGCATAAAATATTCATATTCAACATTCACCAATGAGTAGGGCCCTGAAAAATAGCCTAATAATTTGTCTGGGTTATATGTAAAAGAGCTTGGCTCTCTTCTGTCTAAAAGTATTTTTTCTCATGTAAATTCTTCCCTCTGAAAATTCTTTGCTTACAGCTAGCCAATACATGCTTCGTGTATGCAATCTGTTAATTTTACTTCATTTAAAGTATTTACTTATCTATGATAATGTCACAAATGAGTAAAAAAAATCACAATTATTTTAAATAAGCCTCCATGGATTTCTAT
>NW_012143523.1:1335698-1336289 GCF_000956105.1 Propithecus coquereli | reverse complement strand
ATTTTTGTGAAGGTTTATTTCCAAACTTGCAATTTTATTCTGTGAATCTTTGTGTCTGTCATTATGCTAGTACCACACAGACTTTATTACTATAGTTTTATACTTAGTTTTTAAGTGAGAAGTATAAGCCATCTATTTTTGTTTTTTAGTTGAAAATTGTCTTGACTATGTAGGATCCCTTGAGTTTTAATATGAAATCTAAAATCAGCATGTCAATTTCTCCAAAAAAGTCAGCTAAGATTATGAGATAGATGATATCTAATCTTAAAATCAATTTTGGAAATCTTGCCATTTTTACATTAATAAATTTAATTCATTAACATGAGATGCGTTTCTGTTTTTTAGTTCCTGTTTAAATTCCTTCAATAATATTTTATAGTTTTCAGTATATATATCTTGTACCTTTTTGTGTAGTTTGACCCTAAATAGTTTATTCTTTTAGATACTGCTATTGTAAATGTAAAATGTTCCTTTAATTTCATGTTCAAATGGTTCCTTTATAGTGCATAAAGATACGATTAATTTTTTTCATTAATCTTGTATACTGCAATCTTGCTGACCTGGCTTTTTCATTCTAACAGTATTTTAGCG
>NW_012143523.1:1333543-1333895 GCF_000956105.1 Propithecus coquereli | reverse complement strand
ATGGTACCTCCAAAACATCCATGTTCTGTACCCAGAATCTGTTTACATGTTACCTTATATGGCAAAAGAGACTTTGCACTCATGATTAAATCAAGAATATTGAGATGCACAGATTATCCTGGGAATCTTGTACGAGTAATGCAGAATTCAGAATCAAATTAATGCAAGATTTGTTGCAAAAAAGAATTGAATGACTCAACCATGAGCCAAGGAATTATAACAGTCACTAAAAGATGAAACAGGCAAGTATCAGATTGCCCCATGGATCCTCCAGAAGGATCCAGCCCTGCTGACAATTGGAATTTAGCCTTGTAAGACTCTTAGTGGACTTCTCACCACTTCTCACCACCAG
>NW_012143523.1:1332075-1333493 GCF_000956105.1 Propithecus coquereli | reverse complement strand
GAATTGAAGTACTTAACTTTAATTTACTTATTTAATAGTTGTAAGAAAATTCCTCATACTATTAAGATATTCTGTTCTTGAACATTGAAACTTTTTTCTAGGTTTTTGATAATTCAAATGTTATTCTTTTAACTGTCTCCATGTTCATGTATGTGAAACTTTAATGAATAAACGAAGTAGACTTTCTGAATTGAAGACTATGTGACTATACTAATTCATTAGATATTGCTATACCTATATTTCTCTGCAATGTACTTAATTAAGCCAATTTACTTATCTTCATTCAGTGGATAAATATATCTGATTTCTTCTTCATGTCAGGTGACATTTTATAATGGGTTATTAGTCTTTTACTTATATGCTGTTTTTCTTTTTGTAGGATTTTGATCTGTTCTGAATATTTATCCATGGTGAGTTATAATCATTGCAAACATTTTCTGCCAAATTTGTATTTAAAACTAAAGTATGAAGTCTTATGACACACATTTGTTTCTTGATATTGTTTGAATGTAGTCAAATTAAAAATCTTTTTTTAAAGTTTTATTGTGAAATAATTTTAGGTATTTACAAGAGTAGTAAAGATATTGCAGAGAGTTCTTACATATCCTCACTCAGCTTTCTGTACTATAAATATCTTAACTACCTATGGTAAAGTTTCAAAACTAAGAAATTAATACTGGTCTAACACTATAAACTAACTACAGACATTACTGAGATTTCACTATATTTTCTACTAATTAATTTTACTTTGCCAGGATACCATATTGCATTAAGTCACCATGTCTTAGTCTTTTCCAACCTGTGACGATTTCTCAGTCTTTCCTTGTTTTTCATAAGCTTAACACTTTTGAAGAGTAATGGTTAAGATTTTGTAGAATATCTCTCAATTTGGGTTTGACTGAAATTTTCTCATGATTATACTGATTATATGAATTTTGGGGAAAGTGTCCTGACTCATTGCAACATATCAGAGATATATGATATCAATATCACTTAGAAAATTTGATAATTTGGTTAATGTGGAGTTTGTTATGTTTCTCTACTTTAAAGGGACCATTTTTACCTTTTCATAATCTATGCTTTAGAAATTCTTATCCTTTTTAATTTTTACTTTGCTTTTATTTCTTTTAAAAAAATTGCCCATACCGATGTGATAGAATATTAACCCAGTTTTGCTTTTCACTTTATCTTTAAACTACCTAAAATTGATGTTTTCTTTTTTATAACTGAGCGGTATAGACCTAATACGTTCTCAAGAGAAATAATCAGGCCCGGCGTGGTGGCTCACGCCTGTAATCCTAGCACTCTGGGAGGCCGAGGTGGGTGGATTGCTCAAGGTCAGGAGTTCAAGACCAGCCTGAGCAAGAGCGAGACCCCGTCTCTACACTAAAATTAGAAAGAAAATTAATTGGACAACC
>NW_012143523.1:1318347-1321500 GCF_000956105.1 Propithecus coquereli | reverse complement strand
TTTTTGGTATGGTGAGTGTTAGAAATGGAATATCTCTGGCAAAATTAAAGTATTCAGTTTGTTTTGAATTTATATTTTCATTGGCTGAAAATATTTGGGAGGTGTGCCTCAGTTTTTTACTAACGCAATATAAGAAACCAGTGAAGCCTCCATAATTTACTCTCAGGGTTTGATCATCATGTTTGGTTCCTCAATAGCCCTAAGGTTCACCCACGGAAGATTCTTGGATTCTGATACAAACTATAAGTAACAGAACATTATCTATGAAAATGTGTTCTGTCTGCCAAAAGCATAGAGCTCCTGAAAGGACAAAGTGTGGGAACTTTACCCAGCAGCTTGTTAATGAATATTTGTTTTATAAATGTCTATTTTAGACAGGAAATTTGTTCTTAAGGCTTTCACTTTTAATGGGGGATTGATGGGAACATAGGTTAGCCTCTTTCCTCTCAAAGATTTTTGATGGCTATTGTTTATCATTAAAAAAGAACTTCAGAGAGATACAGGCTCAAGTTGCCTTAAGGCAGTTTGCTACATTGTATGCAATGACCCATAGATGCTTTGAATATATTCAGAAGAAGGAACCAACACTAAAAAGCCTTTTGGACTTGGAGAGAAATTAATTTTTCCCCTACAGTATAAAGCACCACAAAGTTTACTATTTGACTATGAACTTTATATTTTCTTTTCTTTTTTTTTGAATCGTTTGTTTTTTATGGCACTCTTATTGGTGTAATTCCCTATTATACAGACATACTTATACCTCATAAAGCAATTTACTGACTAAAGGATTCCTTATCACTCCTACTTCTTTACAGAAGGGCTGAAGTTTTCTAATTATGACAACATGGAAAGGGAAAACATCTGTGCTGCCAATGCTGAGCAGCAGCAGCTCTCAGTAAATGAAGAAAAGAGCTTTCAGATACTATAAATATTTGAGGGATTAAATGGAATTTTCTACTGATGTCTCCTTGATAAGTCCTTTGGGAGCCCTGGGTGTACGACAAAATAAGTAGAAAATTAAGAAAATTAAGAAAAAGAAGAAAAGAGGCATTTATTGTATAATGATTTTTCATAGCAGGCTATACCTCCCTGAATAAGGTTTAACAAATCATATCAGAAATACCAAGAAATCCTTCTTTTATATTCTATATGCTCAGCTATTGATTCATAAAGACATTGCAAAATGTATTAGAATTAAATCAGATCAGTGGACCAACACACTTACTCTTAACTTGCCTGTGGCCATATAAGTATTTATTTGTTGATAATATCCTCAAAGCATGAGTACCTCCATTGTTTCCTATGTTACTTCAGAAAAATCAGAAACTCGTTAGTGTGGTATGCACAGCCCTTAATGGTTAGGCTACTCCAAACTGAATTTATTCACTACTCCAGATCTGTAAACTTTCTCCTCTTTCTACCTGGAGTCTTAGCTCTGTAGCAACTCCCCGTACTGACTTCTTAGTCATGGAGTCCGGTTGCATGAAACCTCATGCATGGAGCTGCTGGAAAGAAAAGACTACCACTGGTCAACCAGCTAGATTGCATGACTACACAGTGAGCCACTGTACTTTTCTATGTCACTAATAAGTGAGTTGTATAAATGAGAAAATGAGCAGGTGACTAATAATACCAACAAAGTTCTCTTTAAGAGAACTTGGCATTTAAAATTGCAAAAAAGATTTCATATCTCATGCAGTATTACTTCTCCAACAGGACTATATTGGTCTTATTTACAATAATTTCTAGATTTTTGCCTTGATTTCTAAGTGAGAGGTAAATCTTTAACATTGTGATAAAGTTTGGATTACCTTTTCCAAATATTTTACCTTATACTATACTTGTACTCACTAAAACATACCCATTCCTACACACCAAATCCGCATAGCCCCAAAATATAGCTATATGGTTTATTCTTAGTTACTTGACATTTCCCTATACCAAGATACAGTCTGCTGCAAGTCTGGAAATTTCTTAGTAAAATCCAGACCATTTATAAGAAATGTAAATTAAACTGCTCATATTGCTTAATCTAAAAATGACATTTTTTACATTTAGAGATTTTCTCTGAGCATACTTTAAAGCAATGCTAATGCAACAAATTAAAAGAGAGAGAGAGAAAAAAACCATATGAAATGGCCATGAAAAATTTAAAGTCTTATTCTAATGCTAAATATGATCATTATGATTATAATTATATTAAGCCTTACATATTCTTTAATCCAGTCTTATACATAGACATGACTGCCCCAGTTCTTTAAAGCACCAAATATCCAAGACTTTATAAAAGTAAATATATACATTATGTTCATTGGACTCTATTTGTACACATTCATATTTACCCCTTGACTATCTATCAAGCCTGAGTTTCCTACTAACTTCTGAGATTGTTTAATGTTCCTTCTCTTTGTCAGTAACCATGGGATATGGTGCAGATCCATTCTGAGCTCTTTCAGGAAAGAGTCACGATGACCAAATGCAGTGAGGTTATAGTAGAAAGAATACTGTGCGTAGGGTCAGAAGGCCTGGATTTGGGTCCTGAACCTTCCACTTTATGTCTGTGTGAGATAAATAACAATAACTTTACTTATCTTGGCCTCGATTTACTAATCTTTAAGTTGTAAATAATGAGGCCGAACTCATTTTTATGTAGAATAAAAAAAGATTATGCATGTTAAAATGCTTTGGAATCTGTAATACATAAATATTAGCTATTACTATTTCATTCTCCTGTTTCAGCATATATTTTAAAATTTTAGGATACTCAAAGGTCATCCAAGTCATACATCGTATAAAATTCATTTCAAGCAAATGGAAGAAACCAGTGAGTGCTCCGTATGTGTCAGACACTGAGTTAAGTACTTTACATGTATGATCTTATTCAAAGCTCATTAAAAAACTTTAAGAAAAGTATTATTATGGTTCAATGTACATCAAAAAAGCTGAGTCACAGCAAGCTTAAATAATTCACCTGAATGTTGAAACTGACATATTAAAATGAATTGAACCTTTTTTTTTTTTTGATGTAGGCAAAAATCTTGATGTCCTTTTACAGACTGGGTAAAGGAAAGCAAATACGTTAACTGCAGCAATGACTATCTTCAGAAAAAGAAGTCACATTTTTGGCACTTTAGAAAGACAAAATAGAAATAA
>NW_012143523.1:1317287-1318297 GCF_000956105.1 Propithecus coquereli | reverse complement strand
TTAAATGAGCAAAAACCTAAATAGACATTTCTCAAAATGTCTCTTATACACTGTTGGTATGAATGTAAATTCGTAAAACCATCATGGAAAACAGTCTAGAAGTACCTTAAAATATTAAAAATAGAACTACTGTAAGATCCAGCAATCCCACTACTGGGTATACACCAAAGGAAATGAAATCAATATGTCAGAGACATATCTATACTCCAATGTTTAAAAGACAATTATTAATAATCAAATTGTCAGCAAACAAAATTCAAGACATTTTACAATGGAGAACCACACTGATTCACTGTGGTTCAAAGCCCTTCTGACTTAAATGCATTTACTTCTCGCATTTGAGTTCATTGAAACATGCAGCTCTCATGTCTAGCTTGCTCTAATTCCTTTGATAATCTAAAATTGAAAAGGTTATGATTTTTACTCATGTAAATAAAATTTCTAAGTAGATATTATCTTATGTTCACCTACTAAGTTTCTTGGAACCACTTCTTATTCTCTTGGTACTTAGCAACACTTTCTATGTGTGCTTAATAATCAGGTGCTATTTCAGTTTTTCTATTCAAAAGGAAGAGAAATATATTTATTGAGCCCTATTGGGCCAAGCACTGTGTTACATAACACCAACAGTCAATATCTAATTCTCATAACAATCTTGCAAAGTGAGAAGTTCAACCCATTTCACAAGTGAGGAAGCTGAGCTTGGGGGTTAGTGAGTTTCTCAAGGTCATTTAACTAGTATTAGAATTGGAATCCATTCCATGATCATGTTGATTTCAGAATCCTTACGCTTTTAACAATACTACATTGGTTCTCAATCAGAAGAATAGATCATGAATTAGCACAGAGTTTTATAATACAAGATCCAAGTTTCTTAGTCTTTTATATATTGCAACTAACTATAAGCCCTTTTTTCTTGGTCATGTCACCGTAATCACATTCTCTCAGTTTAAAATTGGGGAAGTTTTTTGTAGTGTATAATTTATTTGGAAATATATGACTTACTATTT
>NW_012143523.1:1308664-1313907 GCF_000956105.1 Propithecus coquereli | reverse complement strand
AATTATTTTATATAAAACATGCAAGCAAACAAACAAAAAGAGAGTTCTGATTTCTAGGATTTAATTTGCAAATGCAGAAACCATAGAATCACAAGTCTCAGGGGTTGCAAGGTTTTTAGAGGTTACCTGTCCAATGCCTCCTGTTTTCAGTTCCATCCCCTCAGAAACCTTCTCCAGAAATAGGCTTCTAGATCATTCATTTTCAGCTGCTATGTTTCTCTCCACCACGCTTTATGAATGATGTTCACAGGCACAATAAACACACATGGACTCAAGAGCTGAGACAATGAATAAAATGGATATTATATGAACAAGTATGTGAAATTCTTGCCATGATAATTATTAAAATCCTTCTTTTACTCTTATTTAAGAGATAATGATGCTATTATATAAAAAACCCTATATTTTTCTTTATTTTAAAAGGAAATTCTTTCAAATTATAGTAATTCAAAGTGCAATTGAATCAAATTACCTTCAACACAACCACCTGTTATGATGCTGACGTAAGAATCCGTTTCACCCGATATTTCTGCAAGTCCCATGTCTGGTTGTATCACTTTGATTTTGGTTCCAAGTGACATAAAACTTAACTTAAATTCACATAAATACAAATTGGAAATTTACTTTCATATATTGTCACTAAGTCTAGATACATGGCTTATTTCAGATATGATTTGATCCAGAGTGCACCATGGTATCAAAGCCCTAGCTTCTTTTTTATATTATTCTTTCCTGTCTTTCCTCTTCCCTGTACCCTCTTCATCCTCATATTGCCTCCTCTTCACTCTGTAGCAAGAATACTTCCACGAGTTTCAGACTCTCCATTATCATACACATTGATTACACAGGTGATCACATTTGTCCCAAAACTCCCAGAGAAGATCCTGAGACTCACTCTGCTCCCGTGAGTTTAGGTTATGTGGTAAGCCTGAGGTAATTATTATGAAATAGAATGTAATGCATTGATTGGCTTAATCTTGATCACGTATTTTATGCCTAGAGGAGCAATAAATGGACATCCTAAAAACAATATAGACTCCCTCCAAAAATTTGAAGCTGTTAGAAAAGGAAAAGAAAGTTAATGCAGGGAATAAAAACTGAATAAGAACTCATTCTTCTGGAAATAAGTCCTTCCTTTTTTAAACAGCCTGATAGAAAGTCCTCATCTTTCTTAAAACTAATATTTTTGCCCATGGATTCCACTCATTTGTCCATGCTTTGCTTTAGAAAATCCACAGACCAGGTTGTATCCCTGCTACATACTCTCTGTGGTTGATGTCTTAGTCCATTTGAGCTGGTATGAAAAAATACCATAAACTGAACAGTTTATAAACAACAGAAGTGTATTTCTCACAGTTCTGGAGGCTAAAATACCCAGATCAAGGCACTAGCAGATTACGTATCTGGTGAGGGCCCCATTTCATTCCTCATAGATGGTGCCTTCTTTCTGTGTCCTCACATGGTGGAAGTCATAGCTAGCTGTCTGGGGTCTCTTGTATAAGAGCATGAATCTCAATCATGAAGTCTGGTAAATTGATGCCTCCCATTTTGTTCTTATTGCCTAGGATTGCTTTTGCTATACGGGGTCTTCTCTGGTTCCATACGAAGTGTAAAATTATTTTTTCTATATCTGTGAAAAATGATGTTGATATTTTAATAGGGATTGCGTTGAATCTGTGGATCACTTTGGATAGATTCTGCCGACCCATGAGGATGGTACGGTTTTCCACCTGTTTATATCCTCTGTTATTTCCTTCCTCAGTGTTTCATAGTTCTCCCTGTAGAAGTCTTTTACCTCCTTAGTTAAATATATTCCTAGGTACTACATTTTCTTTGTTGCTATTGTGAAGGGTATTGAGTCTTTGATTTGGAGGTCTCTATCACATGATCTAATTACCTTCCCAAAGAACCCAACTCCTAATGCCAACATGTTGGGGGTTAATATTTCAATATATAAATTGGGGCAGGGGACACAACTATTTAGATCATAGCAGTTGGTATTTATTAATAGGATATCTTAGTCTTATTTTACTTTCTGAATAAGCCTCCCTTGAACAGCAAGAATTTAACATAAAGTATAATTTTTGTACTTAAATAAGAATATCTCAGGAAAATAAGGGCTATATTGATATTCATTTTTTCTGCTGATTTCCAAGGAAAACTAGTGATTTATGAGGTCCTATCTTAACATTGCATAGTGAAAGGATGTTTCCCAAATAAGTATTAATTAAAATGCATTCAATATTCTCTAGCTTATAAGATAGATTATAATGAATGTGACTAGTTTCTTTATTTCTGGATTGGAAAAAGTAGTCTTTAATATCTTTAATGCCAAGTTGATAGAGGCACATTGGAGCAGCTAAAGTCCTTGGACCTTGAATACAATCACTTTAGCCTTTAGTTCTTCATGACAGATATCAGAGAAAGTGTTGCCGGTTCTCTTTCCAGTTTATTGAAAGGCCTTCCCACTCTGTAGGAGCTTAGAGATCCTCGCCTCTTTCTCGGACCACACAATGGCATTCTTTTGGGGTTAATCTTTTAAGATTCTTTATCACAGTTGAATCATTTACTTAAAATGGCTGTGCCTTTCCTGCACCAGCTTTTGTTTCTTTTTTTTTATGGAAAGGAGCTATGTATTCTTTTTCTGTGGTAGGAGAGGAAGTTGACCTTAAAGTAATCAAGAAACAGCTAAAACCTAGGAGGCTTCTGAGATTGCTGCTATGAATTACACTGGATGTTAACCATGGAAAAGTATTTAGAATTACACTAGTGATTTTTCTTTATCCTAAACTTGACAAATGAATTGATAGATGTGTCACAAATCCTTTCCTTTCTAGTTAACAGATGGTGTGTTCCAATTAAATGTTAGAACACTCTGAATTGTGACAGGTCTACTGGAAGGGAAATTTGTGGTGCCTCAACCATGAAAATAAATCTACTCTAAATTATTTTTTGAATGAAATGCTCATTTTCATTCCTACTACGGGTATAGCCAGTGGTCAAATATGTCCTCACATATACACATACACACAGACACACATATTTATACACACACAAACACACACTACATTCTTCCAATTAAATTGCCAACTCATAATAGGAAAGATTCATAATTTCCTTGTGCATTAACAGAGAACATTGAAAAATTGAATCACTTAATAACTTCTTAAGGAAGGAAGAAACATTAGAAATATGTTCTAGTTGTTTAAACTGTCATCATTGCAAATATAAATATATTTGCAACAGGCAGACAACCATACTTTTAAAAATAGTTGATTACAGCTGGTAAATGCTGATAACTTCATTAAGTGGCATTATTAGGTTAGAGTATGACTATTTAAAAGAAAATTATATAGCTGTCATATGCCTTTTGCATTATGTATTTTAAAGTATTATTTTCTAAAAGAATAGGTAAAATTATATAACTATGTTTTTTAACAATCAACTCAAATATTAAAATTTCAAGGTCCTAGAAATGGCCTCTATTATTTCTTCCTAATAAAAACAGTGAAATATATATCATAATGAAATTAATGTGTTAGACTACTGTTGAAACATTATTTACATTCATGAGTGCTTAAGACTCAAAATATACAATTTACACACTTTGTAACCACAAATTAACATTTTGTCTAATGACATGAATTAAAAGGTGTTTACAAGAAACCAGGTGTTCCACATAATGAAACTAAAGGTACACTATTGAGATTTTCAGCTACCCAATACAGAAAATAAGCTTTCTTTGTGGACTGAGTGTTGTGATATGAATTATATCCTTCAAAATGATATGTTGAAGTCCTAACATCCAGCACCTCTCAAAATATGATCTTATTTGGAAAAAGAGGTTGCAGATGTCATTACATAATTACAGGTTGGGTCCTTACTCCAATATGACTCATCTCCTTATAAGAAGACAATATGAAGACACAGGGGAAGAATGTGATTACAGAGAGAGATTGGAGTTGTACAGCTGCAAACTGAGGAATTCAAAGGATCGTTAGCTACACCAGAGCTAAGTTAAAAGGCATGGATTAGAGTCGTTCCTAGAGGCTTGGAGACAGTGTGGCCCTGCCAACAACTTTATTTTTTATTTCTAATCTCCATAACTATGAGTAAACAAATATCTGTTGTTTTAAGCCATAAATTTTGTCATAATTTGTTATGGAAGCCCTAGGAAACTCATGCAGATTTTAAATAAACAAATTTACTTTTTCCATAGTTGTTGACATTAAAAGTTCAAAACCAAGGTCATGGTGGCATCATCCTTTCTCTGTAGCCTTTAGGGAAGGGTCCTTCTTTGCCCTTTCCAGCTCCTGGTAGTCCCAGACATTTATTGGGTTTTGGCATTATGACTCTGATCTCTGCCTCCATCCTCAAATGGCTCTCTTTCCTCTGTGTCGTTACGTGGTCTTCTCCCTGTGTCTCTCTTTTCTCTTCTTATAAGGACAACAGTCATATTGAATTAGAGCCCACCTTAGTTTAGTAGAACCTCAGCTTAACTTGATTCCGTCTTCACAGACTCTACTTCCATACAGGTTCATGTTCACAGGTTCTGACCCATAACCCTAAGCAAAAAAAAGTTGAGGTTAAAATAGAATTTAAATATGTCAAGTTTCAGTTATCCACCTAATTCTAGTGTCTGCTCTTCAACACCCTCTTTAAATGGCAGTGTAATCTGGAATCTAAATCATACTTCCCAGAATACAAAATAAAATTCACTGCTAGAGTTGCATTAGTTTATTTATTGTTTGAAAGAAAATAAAGGAAGGACACTTTCAATTAAACTTTGACACAGTGCTTTTCAAGTATTTAAAGTGCATACTTATTAAAGTCTTCTTTTAGATTTAATTGGGCATAATTTTTCATATATTACTTTTGTGCAAACATCAAAAGAAAATAAAGGCAAAATAATTTGGTTAAAGAATTCTAAAACTTCTGCACTCCTTTATTATTTTGAATCAACTCAAGATTCAAATGCTTATTTTTTCTACACAAGACCATTCTCTGTGTTTTCAATAGTATTGTCAAGATAGCATCATTAGCTTACTTCAGGAATGCTGCTAAACATCTGATGACCACCTCCTCTCCTCTTCCCACAGCCATTTGATTCCCAGGAATAACACTTGGGATTATCTTTCAATCCAGGGACAATCATTCTTAAGTTTAATGCTGACATTGTCTGATGATCAGAAATGTATGGAAAGTATAATTACAATAGTACTTTTAAAACAGCATTACATGAA
>NW_012143523.1:1303285-1305435 GCF_000956105.1 Propithecus coquereli | reverse complement strand
TGTGGGATTTGCCAAGATGTTCTGACATGCAGGGGCAGGAAATGTTAATCTTAAAAGGACTTGTTTGCAGAAGTTGGAGACAAATTAAAGATATTTCATAATTATAGGACCACATTTATAACACTCTGTAAACTCTATCATAGGTTTGTATGTTTGTATCTAGGGTTCAGTACTATCTATAGTTTCAGGCATCTACTGGGGATCTTGGAACCTGTCCCTTGCAGACAAGGGAGGGGCTACCATAATCCAATACAGGGACTGACTCACAATTACTAATACTTGATATTTATTCAATGAATATTTACATGATAAATAATAACAAGTAATATTTTTCTGTAATTCCTCCCTAACTATCCATTTAGCAATGTAGTATAGACTTTTGTATGAGATATGGATCCATCTGGAAATACTTTGTATGGTGGATTCCAAATTCTTACCCTCTCCTTACTGTTACTAAAAGCTCAGCACTTATGCTTGAGGCCACATCAGAGGAATGAGGACAAATGGTTCAAGGAGAAGGAAAGAGGAGTTTATTAACCAGCAAATGAGGAAGATAGAGACTACAGTCTAAAAATGCCATCATCCTAATAATAAGCAGAAATACAGAGCTTTTAAAGGGAGGCCATTTAGTTTCTGGCAATTGCTGTTAAACTACAATTGATGAATCTAATGGTCGCATTCTGCTTCATCTCTGCCTAGGACAACCCTGTGACCTCTGGCCACCTGGGAGGCCCACCTGGACCTCCAGGACCTTTGCCTGCCTGGTGAGGGTGGAGCTGGCAGTTCCACAGAGCCATCTCCTACAGTACAAGGAACAAAAGATATTACCCTGCCCCTCCTAACCACTGGCCCGAGGCAGGGATGTAAGTTTTAGTTCTCAAACAGGAATGGAGGATATTTTAAAGAGACAGAAAATATTTTTATCATTATTTTCAGGCCTTTCCCTCAGTAACATATTCTCCCCTGTCAATTTTACCTTTTTATATCTATGAGAGGAGGAGCAATGTGGTCCTCGAACTTCTTCCGGCTGAACTGGGGCAATGTTTTAGATGGAAGGTTTATACTTATGTATGCCATTGCTAAGCTTTGGCAGTATATTTACAAAAATAGATTACCAGTCAAAAAAACTCATAAGCAACAACTACAACAGTGAGGATTGACGAGGTGAGATGAATGGGCTGTCATCTTGTACACAATGTCTGATACAGGGCTGGGCTTGAAAGAAACATGGGACCTCTGAGTACAAAACTATTGGTTGCAGCCTGTAAGTGATCCAAAAGACCAGCTTTTGCAAATTCAGAAATACTTGTACTGAATGAGGTTTAAGATGACAAACTCAGCAGCAAGACAGTTTAACAGAAGAGGTGATAGCCTGGGGAAATCCTCACTAAGGAGTTGCCTCTCCATCCATAGACAGAAAAAATAATCAAAGAAAGGTTAGCAAAAATATTAACATTTTGATCTTTCCCTTTTTCTTAGATATTTTAGATTACCTAAAGGCTGGGCCCTCATTGGAGGCTTGGGTCCTCTTCTTCCATGGGACACCTCTTTACTCTAGTATGATGGGTCCACAGTTTTATTTTAATGAGGTATGAGCTGTTAGAGGCATTTTATGGGGCCTCTTTCACTTCGTTTCCAACTGGGATGGAGACCTGAAAGAGGCAAACTCATGCATAGTGGTTAACATACATGAAGGTCCAGGCAGATACTTCTGTAAATAATTGTCATGATTTATAGATTATAACTACAGATTATAACTATAGATTATATCTTTGTTATAGCCTTGACATAGATTTGACATAGTCTTTGTGATTATGAGCATTGGAAGCTTTTGGTTCAATCCATTCTAAAGGTTAACAACTGCAAGAGAAGGCCTCAAACATCATCTAACTGCAATTCATTGGTTATCATTTAGAACAATTCTACTAAAGAGCAGTAAAAGAAATCTGTTGCTATGGGAGATTGAGAGGTGGGGTCTGTTCGCTATCCTTGATCTCTGTAAGGGCTTTCTACTATTTTGACAAATAGAGTAAGTTGGAATAACAGGGTGCCCATTTTCAGGTATGAGCCATAAAGTTGTGGCACCTTCTACTTTATGTTTTTGGAACACTTGCTCTTGGAAGCCAGTCACCAGGTAAGGAATAAAACTG
>NW_012143523.1:1291047-1291555 GCF_000956105.1 Propithecus coquereli | reverse complement strand
AAATACCTATTTAATGGAAGCACAAAAACAGTTGAGAGCAAATACTCCAAAGTATTCAAATGACATCTCTGGAATTATTTTGTATAATTCTGCTTGTTTATGTTTCCAAATTTATGCTAATAGCATCCTTTTCTCTTTAATTGAAAATATAATTTTAAAGTATTTTAAGGAAAATAAATTGCATCTTTTGCTATCTATATTTATTTATTTATATCCACCTATATGGGTAGCTTGTTGGAGTCTGATATTGACAGAATAGCTAAGCATATGTTATTTATACCGTGTAGCCAGGATTCAAATCCCATCTCTACATATTGTCCATGTAACCTTGTGAAAATCAAATTGGCTTCACAGTGCCTCTGCATCCTCATTTGTGCAACAGGAAAAAACAAAAGTATCTAAATATTAAACATGTAGCCTTATAAAGTTAATAGACCACAGACTTCTCAACCGAAAACAGTGGAAATAAAAGTATCTAAATTGTCAGGTTCTAGAAAGTGTTAAATGA
>NW_012143523.1:1286716-1290997 GCF_000956105.1 Propithecus coquereli | reverse complement strand
CAGTGAAAATATGCAGTTACAGTCATACTTAACCAACTAATATTATCAGTAATAAGTGCTTTGTTATATTTGTAAGATAAATAAAAACTCTTCCATTTGAATTTTAACTTTGGGAGAGTGGATAAGTGGGCAGTCATTACCAGGTGAAGATTGCTGAAAATCAATAATTTGAATTTCTAAATGTGTACATCAATTAAAACATTAGCAAGAACAGAGCAAACCTTGGAACTGATATAGGATTTTTAGTAAAATTGCTTTGCATGATGTTCTGTTGTGTCCTATTTACTTGAGATAAGCCTTCCAGGATGTGAGTTAAGAATAGAGATGGGTTGCCTGGTTGCAAAGAAAAATAAGAAAAACAGCAAAAACATCTGAAATATAAGACTGGTGTTATCACAGGTTATGTACAGCAGTGCCTTGAAAGGAGAGAGGAGAATCAGTAAGGTAGGCTTTTCTCTGAGTATTCAGAATACTCTTCAGACTTCATATCGTCTTCTGGAAGGATACTGCATAGCTTAGATGACAGCCATATTATCCGCATCTGTTCCTTTGGGGGCAAAAGTGTCTCTGCTTCCACAGAAGTGTGATCATGGGATGAAAAATCTTTAACGGATGAAAGCTGATTATTTTTAGATTTTCAGTTTGTCCATGAAGAACTCTACTAAGGGCACTGATATTGCAAAATTGAAACTCTCATATAAGTTACCTCAATACCATCCTCACTTAAACTGGAAATGGCTGTGACATTACTGAATAAATCACTTTCTGGTAAGAAGCAAAACACTTTGAGTGTTAACACAGTAGGCTCATGTACTCAATGGCAAGGAAAAGATCAGCAAGACTATGTAAACTGTATTTATAAAATGTGATTTGTACACCAAGCCCCCCAAAATTCCAAACTTTACACCTTGTGAAATATAGTTAGATTATTTTTTATTACAAATAGGGATATAGCTGTTATCTAGGAGGTGCCAGGTCTGTAGTTTCAAAAACTCACCAGAGGTAGGACACAGCATTTTAATGTCAGAGGGATTTAGGGGGAGATTTTTGATGAGAGAGGAGCCATCCTAGTTAAGATCTCTTTGTGAGAGATGACCTTGGTAAATAGCAATCAAAAGTACCACCTCTATATGGATATTAGGTCACTGATCTAGCATGAATCATTTATCCAAGGTTTTCAAAGTCCCTACTACTCTGGAGTTGCAGGACTTCATGGTGAATAGAAAATGAAATAAGGTTCATGTCTGATTCTCTCTTTAATACCTTACAGAGCTTTTCTTTGGCAGGCTTAAGCGATATTTGCTGGGAGCTATGGAGGCAAGGCAAAAATTGATACTTTTTAATAATGGCCATTCTGACAGGAGTAAGGTAGCATCTCCTTCCAGTTTTAATTTGCATTTCCCCAGTGATTAGTGATGTTGAGCATATTTTCATGTTTGTTGCCCATTTGCATATCTTTTGAAAAAAAATCTTTTTTCTTTTTGATTTGTTTGAGTTCCTTGTAGGTTCTTGATATTAGTTCTTTGTTGGATGTATTGTTTGAAAATATTTTCTGTCATTCTGTAGATTGTCTATGTACTGTTTTGACTCTTTCCTTTGCTGTGCAGAAACTTTTTAGTCTAATCACATACCATTTATTTTTGTTGTTGCTGTATTTGCTTTTGGGATTTTAGTCATAAATTGATGGCCATTATTAAAAAGTCAAAAAACAATAGATGTTGCTTCACATGCAATTAAAAAGGAATGCTTATACATTTTTGGTGGGAATATAAATTAGTAAAATCTCTATGGAAAACAGTACAGCGATTCTTCAAAGAACTAAAAATAGACTTAGCATTTGATCCAGCAGTCCCACTATCGGGTATCCAAAAACAAATCATTACATTGAAAGGCACCTGCACCCAAATGTTTTCCACAGCTTAATTCAGAATTGCAAAGATATGGAATCAACCTAAGTGTCCATCAACTTGTGAGTGGATGAAGAAAATGTGGTGTGCACACACACACACACACACACACACATACACACACACACACACATCATGGAGTACAACTCAGCCATAAAAAGATGAAATAATGTCACTTGCAGCAACTTGTTTGGAACTAGAGACCATTATCCTGAGTGAAGTACCTCAGGAATGGAAAAATAAATAACACATATTCTCACTTATAACTAGAAGTTAAATGATAGGTATGTATGGTTACACAAAGTGGTATAACGGACATTGAAAACTACAAAAGGGAGAAACTAGGAATGGGTTTAGAGGTCAAAAATTACCTATCAGGTACAATGTATACTATTTGGGTGATAGGTGCACTAAAAGCCCTGACTTCACCACTATACAATGCAACCATTTAACAAAAACACTGTACCCCCTAATTCTATCAAAATAAATTTTAAAGAAAAAGTATATGAGGCAAGCTTTATTCATCACTTGGCTTAGCAGAGTCTGGGAGGTGGGAGTTGTAGAGGGAGGTGTTTAATAATAAATACTATCCAGCCTCTCAGAAGTCTTGTTCTTCTTTCAATTTGTCCTTGATTTAGGGAACATAAATCATGCAACATGGGCCTATCCCTGAAACCTTAGCACCAACATCTTATAATAAATATTTATCTAGCACATCTGAGAAATGTACACTTAACAACTGGGGAAGAGAATATTTGCCAGGGAAAACAGAAATTAGACTGGATAATTTATAACAGATTATGTTTTGATGGTTACTGTATTATTCCTAATACAGTAATTTCTAATTGAATGGTATTGTCTTTTTCATTAACACTCTCCTCCTCAAATTCCTTTGGCTCATCAATATTCACCAGTTCATCCCCTCCTCCATATTTCAAACTTTTACAGGGACTATGATCACATTGATAAAATGACCATGTTTCCAGTTTACCAAAGTCAATGAAGCAAAGATGACAAATCCTACTGAATCAATGAGGGGTTATGTTAGTTCTAATGCATAAAAACCAACCAGATTAGGGGAGTAGGTTTCTGAATTCAACTAGTGTCTAAATTCAAGTGGTGTCTCCTATTAAACATATAAATATATTCAATTGTCAAGTGAGTTTTGATATTTTAAAAGACACATGAGAATATTGTCATGGTGATGGTTATTTTACAGAACAGTGAAAGCTGGAAAAATGGGAATTTTGTCTACTTTCCCAAAGTACTTCAAAACAGGATGAAAAAGCCATAGGTGGTTTCAGTCCTTTAACAACTAGAGGATTTCCCTTTAAAGGATTCTCACCTTCAAAATGAGAACTAAATGCCTAATCTCTGGGTAGAAATGTAACTCAGCTTGATAATCGGAAGTCAATTCTAATGTTGTACAATGACACAGTGGTATATAAGACAAAATAGATGATGTTGGAACTGGAGTTCTATGTCACTGTTTTAATACAATATTTATATCCTAATATTAATGAGAGTCCATTATGTGCATACTATCTTAGATAGTTTCCAAGTATGCTGACCATAACTGTTGCAATCTCTTGGTTTTGCAAGGATATGCTGCTTAGCTAGAAGTTAATGATCAAAGCATATACCAGAATATTTTCTCTTCACTGACACCTCTCATGGTTTCATTTTCTCTCTTCCAGCAGGAGAGTTTAAAACTTCCCACATTGTCTAGAGCTTTCCTTCTCTTCAGTGGGAGGAACCACATTCAAATGAAATGTTTCATTGGTTTAGGGGCTTTCAAGTTCTCTCCAGATGTGGGACAATTGGCTTAAACTATATTCAATCCTTTAAACCTCTAGAACCAAAGATAAACCTACCTGGCTACTGAACTCAAGCTGTTTCTGTGGCCCCCAACCCCCTGCATGGCATCTTTCACTCTTAGTCTATGAAAACGGGAGAAAGTGGTAGGTAGAGCAGCATCTCCTGCTGGGTTCCATCTCCATGATGGATTCAGCTATGTCCAGGCCTAAGCATGCCTTCCTACGGAATGTCAGAATTCCAAGAGAAGAGGAAACACTCGTTGACCCTTCTGACTCTGAGCCCAGCCTATGCCAAGTAGTGCCCTGACTATTGCCTTTGAAAAGATGCTCAATAGTTCAAATTCTGATAATGTTCATTGGTCTCTTTTAAAAGGATTCATGGCACAGAAGAATAAAGGGAGTATAATGCAAATGCTGCATCACATAAAACTATTCCAAATCAGGGGGCCCATTTGACCCAATAATAATTCTTCTGAAATTGATCTTAAAGAATTAGGTAGAAATAGATTTATGTAAGAGAAATAGAGAAAGACTGGTTATAATTTTCACAGAAGTGC
>NW_012143523.1:1283924-1285861 GCF_000956105.1 Propithecus coquereli | reverse complement strand
TATTAACCTTTGTTGCATATAATATTTAGATACAGATAATTTCTCATCACACAAAAATATTTAGGAAATTCTGACAATCCAGATAACTTTATGCTAAAATTTGGTATTAACAACTTTCTTCCTCAGGTGTAATTGCCAGAAGTGATTTTTTATAGCAATTTTTCACCTACAGTGCTGACATCTAAGAAGCATCATTATGATTTCAGAGTGTAATTCCCTGTCTATGCATGATAGTATCTAAAATAAGAGAGAAATGCTTCCTTAATCCTTAGAGTAAAGGAAAACTTTTATAACAATGGTAAGAGCTATGCACTGCCATAAAACATTTAGTCTTGAACATATAGAACTTCAATTAATATTTCTAGAATGAGTGTAAGCAAAGATTTCTTATTTGCTCTTTACACCAATGTTGCAAGTTAAATATTTCAAATCAATTCGATAGAAAAGAAAATGTTGACTTGGAGTGCACATTTATTTGCCCACAGTTGTATAGCAACTATGTGTCAGAGCCTGAATTTGAACCTTAGTTTATCTGGTTCTAAACCATACAACATTTTCATGGCCAAGGCCCCACCTTTTTTCAATACTAAGATATTGATTTCTTACTTAATAATTTTTGGTGGCCCAGAATATATTCCTCCATCTTCTTGAAAGGGCATCATGATTTCCTTTTGGAAAATTCCAGCTGTCCAAATTCTGTCAACAACCTGAGTGACTCTGATTTTGATGCTTCCTGCCCTGCCCTAGTCATGTTGTTGGCAAATAACCTAGAGAAACCAATCAAATACTCCGCTGGGAATTTTAATCATAAGTAAAGTTAATATTCACAAAGAGGCTTATGGAATCCAACAATAAAAGTGACCACCCACTTACTATCAGTGTGGAGAGTAATTTTTGCTATCTGTGTACACCTGGAGATAATTCAGGACAAAAAGCCATTCATTCTGTGCTTTATTTATTCTAAGAGTTTGAACAGATAGTCTAGCAATCTTGATCGCTATGGTTAAAATTATCCAGTCCATCTTTTCTCTCCAAATAACATGGGGAATGCTTCAGTAACAGAATTTTAATGCTGGGGGTAGGAAGAGAGTGTTCATGGGTCTTCTTAGAAACTCAGATTGTCAATCAATGTGATTTTAAAGTCCCATTACATTGCCTGTCGCACAATCCTTTTCCACTTTCAACGAACTATGAGAATTAATTTTACAAGAACAGGCATCCTCTCTGCTCGGCCAAACTTCAAATTAAGACCAAGGTCCTTAATTCAGAATGTATTTAATAACATCAGTTTCTTATTCCTTTTTTTAAAGTAAATTTTATGAAACTATGTTGTCTTGTGAAAGTCTGAAATGATAAAGGACTTTTAAAAGGATTTCAAAAGTATGTTTTCATCACACAGTGATAATGTATTCATCAGAATATTAATGCTAAAACACATCTCTTTTTCAAAATAATCATTTAAAGTTAAAAGAAATAGCTTCACATTTATTTGCCTATCCTCATTCTGTGCTTCTACTTCAATCACCTGCTTTTCTTTTCTCTTTTCTTCTCATATGCTCCTCTTTCTCCATATTCCTACCTCACTTCTTTATATAGCATGAATATATTGTTCTTTTTTTTTTTTTTTTTTAGACATAGCTCTCTCCACTCTTCCCTCGTGTGTGATTACTAAGCTTCACAAAAAGGACTGAAATAGGAGTGAAAATGACTTAATAAGGATTTCTTATTCAGGAAAATTTATCTTCAGTGATGTTTGATGATTTCTCCTGAGAAAAAAGGCATTCACGTCTTACCCCTAATCATCTCTGAGCAAAACATTTCAAATTGGCCAACCAGCTGCACAAAGGAGAGCTAGAAACAGACAGGAACAAAAAGATTTCCTGCAGTGGTAAATAAGATGATGCTTTTATATTGATAACATTCAGGGGGCAATTCCT
>NW_012143523.1:1280014-1282524 GCF_000956105.1 Propithecus coquereli | reverse complement strand
CAGGAGTTTGAGGTTGCTGTGAGCTAGGATGACGCCATGGCACTCTAGCCTGGGCAACACAGTGAGACTCTGTCTCAAAAAAAAAAAAATGTATCTTTGCCATTTTTGGTCAGAAGCACCCTCCTGGGATGCCAGCTCACATCCCAGTTTAAGAAGCATGGGCCAAAAAGATGTTTTTCAAGCAACTGAAGAGAAAATAATATTTTTATTTTGACCCTGATACAATCAACCCTAATTCACACATTAGGCTACTGAATGTGTCTTAAAAATTATTCATTTCTGCAGTTAGTCAACAATGATTTACTGAGTACTTGCTATGGGCCGCATTCTGTGGAAAAGGCTGCTAAACAAGACAATCAATGAAGTTGCCTTCATGGTGCTTGCATTTTATGGAGACTGTAGACAATTAACAAGGTGGATAAATAAACAAACAAGCCACCAACCAGCCCACCAAGGAAATAGTTACAGATTGCAACAAAATAATGGAGTAAATAAATATGGTGAAGATATAAAATTCTGGACTGAAGCCAATTTGTGTAATACAACCCGAGAAAGCCTCTTTGAGAAGGCAATGATTGTGATATCAAAAAAACAAATTATAGGAAATTTAGTCATAGATGTAATTGACTTTTATTTGCAATCCATGAATGGGGCAAATAGAATGAAAGCTCCCATTGGGCAATGACAGAACAGTGAGTTTTGTAAGGTGGAAACACGGAAACAGAGCAATAGGAAAAAAATTGATTTGTTTACATCAGGATATTTTAGGTTATCTTTTTTTTTTTTTTGATAAGGTTTAAAGAAGGGGACTTCATTATTACACTGTTCAAGCTAGACTTGAATATCCTGTTTTCAGGAAAAAATCTAGTCTGCTTCGAGATTTATCTGCATCCTTAAAGTTTCAGTTTGGTTATGTGGCATTTGCATATGTGGTCTGTTGGGACTTAGGACAGGAGATCAGTCCAAAACAATGGCCTCCGGTAATTTTTGTTTAACAGTGGCAATACCTAAAAGATAGGAAATAGCCAGGTGTACCAACCAGTGAATCCCGATCACATTTCTTATGGGTAAACAAGGTAGCCATTTTTTAAGTAAATGATTATTGGGTCTCTTCTGCCTCTGGACTTAGATACCAGCCAGAAGTTGGTCTCATTTATGGCTGTTCTTCTGGTTTCTATGTGCAAACCTAGGCTTTCCACTACTTTCACGGCATACGTATGTTGCACTTTCTGGAGGAATGCACCTTGAGATGACAGTTCTGTAAACCTTTTATAATAGTTTAGTACATTCTAGATATTAATCCTATTAGCACAGGTTTTATCAGAGGGTTTATATTTCAGAATCCCCTTATACTTGGTTTTGGCACATATGGATCATTATGCATGTTTTCTCAAGGAAAATTTGGAAAGAAACGATGAAGTTTTACCATTCAAATTAAAGAATTCTTTTTAACTTCTGCTAGCAAAATGTTAAGAATGTGCGTATACACTCACACACACACACACACACACACACACACGCACACACCCCTTCCATTTCAGGCAATTTTTTTTCAAATAGAATTTCACGTGCAAAACAAAAGCTACAGCAATGTAGTAACAGAATAATTCTGATTGAATGCAAATATGGAGGCCAAGTTGCCTCCTACAGGCAACTTTTTTCCTGCCACAATTCCTACTCCTTACCTTCTTCCTGCAGCTGCTGACCCTGATCAATTTGATACTTGTAATGATCCAACTGCAGCTCCTGGGAGCACAATCTGAAAGTTATTTCCTAGTCTGATACAAAGCTCCACAACAACCTTTCCTTTCTTACCTCTATGATTTTTAAGGGAAGTATAGAATCTATTAAACGTTATCAAATACAACCACATCAATGCCTTGAAATAGAGACTCTTATCATACTTTTAATTCTGCTAATAATTTTAGCAATGTATTACAGCATAATGTTCTATAAAACTTTACCTTCTATACCTTATGTTAGAATATTCTATTTTCATTCCATAAATTGCAATGCTGGTATTTTTTAGCTAATAAATCTGATAAAGAAAGTCACCTTTTCAAGATGTTAAATTATATTTAATCATTCTCCTTTCAAGGCAAAACTATCCCAGTCTGAAAAATCTACCATGTGGTTTTGACCAAATATTCACAAATGATTCTCTGCAATAATGTGTAAAAAGCACAGTTTTAGGTAGGCTTTATAATTTACAAGTCTGTTAAGGGAAAAGCTCTTCTTTGAAATGTTTCTTAAATAGTTTCATTCCATGAATAAATGTTGAGCTTAAAGAAGAAAAAAACTGTTATTTGTTCCATTATTGTATATTGTCTGAAACAGTCTTTACCATGTGGGCTAGTATAGTGTTCTATAGTGTTCAATTATTTAGCTTAGTGGACACTTGCTGTTATTAATATCTAAGGCAGACCATTGCATTTTTTTCAAGTATCTTCAAGTACCTCTAAAGCACACAAATACTTTACAGCATTTAACCTAAACTGTGAAAGCTTATT
>NW_012143523.1:1263848-1265799 GCF_000956105.1 Propithecus coquereli | reverse complement strand
ATTGCTTGTATAATACTTGTATTTGGGGGAGCCACAAAGTGTTAAGAAAACTTAAACATTACTAAAATGACTGATTTTTGTAAGAGAGATAATGATCACGTATTGACAATTTAGCTAGTTTAGGTTTGAATCAAAAATGACTTAGATAATAACGATTAAAACTCTGAACCGAGGCCGGGCCTGGTGGCTCACACCTGTAATCCTAGCATTCTGGGAGGCCGAGGCGGGAGGATTGCTTGAGCTCAGGAGTTCAAGACCAGCCTGAGCAAGAGCGAGACCCCACCTCTACTATAAATCGAAAGAAATTAGCCAAATAACTACAAATAGAAAAAATTAGCTGGGCACGGTAGCGCGTGCCTGTAGTCCCAGCTACCCGGGAGGCTGAGGCAGGAGGATCACTTGAGCCCAGGAGTTTAGGTTGCTGTGAGCTAGGCTGACGCCATGGCACTCTAGCCCAGGCAACAGAGTGAGACTCTGTCTCAAAAAAACAAAACAAAACTCTGAACTGAGCTTTCTCTAGATCAGAATGTTACTGGCCTTTCAAGAAAGTAAAAGCTCAGAAGTAATGTAGATAATTATACTTAGAAAAACGTACACAAATATTCATACATGCATTTTCATGAATCACCTGCCTGCTCCATATGTAACTCTTCCTGGTTTGCCTGTTTCTGTTATTATATAAACTGGTTTTATGTCTTTTACGTCATTTTATTTTTATTTTTCTTTTTTGAACTCTTCATCCCATGGTAAACTAATTCTTAATGGAAGGGAGCAATTTATGGTTGCTTTATTCCCTCACACAATAGACTATAAGTTGCTGACTAACTTCGCAAGGTAAAAAAGTAGGAACCACCTGCTCAGGAACCAAAATTTACCTTGAAACATCAAACACAGCACTAAGCTACTTTACCTTCGTACAGTACCTTTATTCTCAGGATATAAAGGCAACCCACATTTGACCCAGAGTCACCTTCACATATGTTTCACATGCAAGCAGAATGTGTGGCACACACAACAACATGCTTGCTTCACTCAATAAAAATTCTTGTGCAAAATAAAAAGATCTGTCAAGTAAGGCACTCCAACTTGAAAGTGTGTTGTAATCATGCAGAAAATGTGGAGTATCCAGATTCCGGGGTCTCCATATTCAGAATATATTGTTTCTAATACAAGTGGCCTGGGATCATGCCTTGCAAAGCAAAAACAAAAACAAAAACAAAATCTACAGGGTTGCCCAACTTGAGTTAGGTGGAGAAATTTTTTCTAGAATTAAGAGGCAGTATTGGATAAATCTTATCCAAGGTAACAGGCTTGTTTTCTGAAGGTTGTTTTTTGTCCAACCTTGTTTTAAGTACCATGAAAACACCATAGGAGATCTTCAATTTTCTTAAAAAAAAAAAAAGTGTCATTTGATTCACCATGATGTCTGTCTATTTAAATTAGAGTGAACTTTACTTATGAAAAGTTTTAAACCATGAACATGGCTGAAAGAGGAAAAGAACTCCAACTGGGCAAATAGGAGCACGTTAGAATGACAGGCCTGCAGGACTAACCTATTGCAAAAGCTGACTGTGGGAGGATATCCAAGGACTCCAAGACAAAGAATCCATTATCCCAAGGAAAAAGAAAGGGCTGAAACGCCCACTGTTTTTCAGTGTGGGCACATGTTCATGAGTGTCTGGAAATAGCATGACAGATCAGAATACACAAGAAAAGAGGACGATGTGTGAGGACACTAAATAACACTACTGATTTTTCCTGAAGCACGTGTGTTTCTAGACTGAAGATGAATTTATAGACATCAGTGGTCACCATGCCTTTCTCGATTCTACTGCTTTATAGCAATGAAGTAATTGTTTTAAGCATAATTTTGCTTATTGTAAAAACGAAGGAAATAATAAATTAGAGACCATTTATCTGGGTGTTTAAACACTTGAAGCATCTCCAAACT
>NW_012143523.1:1262338-1263798 GCF_000956105.1 Propithecus coquereli | reverse complement strand
TGTCACATGACACATTTATCATAATAAATTAATTTTGTAGAATTCAAACAGTGAAATCTTGTTCTTATCATTTAATTATGTAATCTTTATTCTTATCTATATACTTCATTCTTTTTCTGTCTATATTAAGTATATTTATACAATATTCTTTTAGAATAGCAAATATGGATTTTTAGCAAACTCTGAAAGCAATGTGTTAAGACTTTCCCCTGCAATTTTGGCAGCCTGTCAAATAAAACAAACTATGAAGATTAACTCTGGAGGGAGCAGAATGACCAAGGACAAAAGCTATAGAATGTAAAAGAACAAAACATTGCGATGGGTAATAGTAAGAGCAGTGGGGACTAAAAGACTAGGGAGGGTTACAGAAATGGGGGGACACAGCAGAAGTGAAGAGCAGGTGAGGTGGGTGGGAGATGTGGAAGCAAGGAGGTGTAGGTCAGAACAGAGGTGCTCTCTCTTGGAAAATCGAAAGTTTTGTATTTCATAAACAAAGGGCTCAGTCGCTGCTGATAAGCTGCTCAAGGACTATAGTGATCAAGCAATAAAATATCACTGTGACCAGGCAAAATCATTTAAAGAAAATGAGCCCCTATGCCAGATTTCTCAAGTGTATTATAAAAATGTTGGATTATTTTTTGGTGATAATTCTTCCAGTGGTGAGTCATAAGCTTTATCACCTAGAAGCTCCATCTTTCTCTTAATTTTTTTGTTATACTTCTCTTATCTTCCTTTTCTTTTCTTCAATTCTTTTCTCAAATTTAACTACATCTGGTTAAATCATTGAAGATGCAGATGCACTAGGTTTTAGATAAAGCTGAGATGATATTTTACCTGTCTTTTGGGGTTTCTCAAGATTTTGCTCTTCATCTTTCCTGTTTTTTTGATCACTGTGAAGAATTGGGCCAATGTCTCCAAGGAAAATATTATAATGACTTATTGGTATAATTCCTGAGTTATGAGTGACAGCTCACAGTTTATCATTTCAAGGGAAAACACTGAAATACAGAAAGGCTTTGTGGCTGAAGTCTTTCAGAGAGTGTCTCAAAGATGTCTTTAACCTTCAAAAATCCTTCTAATACATCCACTAGCATCAAATTAGACATTGTCCATCACCTCTTTTAAGAGAAACTTTTGGTTCATATACTTTAAGAAGAGAGCCACAGAAGAAGAATTCTGAAGATATCTCTATTTCCCTTTCTTCTTTTAATATTTACTGAACTGGTAGGCAGAATAATGAAATCCAAAGAGGCCCACAGACTAATCCTCCTCAGAACCTATGAAAATATTGCCTTAGAAGGCAAAAGAAACTTTGCAGGTGTAATTGAAGATGGAGGACAGAGCTATAAGCCAAGCAATGCTAGAGATCTCTAGAAGCTGGACAAGGCAAAGAAATTCTCCCAGAGCCTCTAGAAAGAAACACAGCCCTGTTGACACCTTGACTTTAGCTCAATGAGATT
>NW_012143523.1:1248538-1251053 GCF_000956105.1 Propithecus coquereli | reverse complement strand
GGATGCACATTCTCTTCTTCCTTTCATGGGGAGAAGTCTCAAGTTGCATGCTTTCTTCCAATCTTGCACAGCTATGCTGGCCACCATAAGCCCTCCACCCCTTGCTTTCATTCTTAGCTGCCTCCAGGTACCCAAACTATGTTGGTTCTATCAGAACTGCAGGTGAGGAAAGACAAAACCACATCCTTGGGTGGCATACTGAAAAGCCAGGAAGTTGAAGGCACACCCCACTCCTATTTGCCTCTCCTGGAGGAAATGCCTCGGATTTTGTGCCTTCTCCTAATCTCGCAGAACTATGCTAGTCACAAGAATCCACTTTCCCCTTTCCTTTGCTCTTAGCTGCCTCCAAGCATCCAAACTAAGCTGGTTCCATCAGCACTCAGAAAGAAGACACAGACAAGTCCCTTGGGCAGTACACCAAACAGCTAGGGACTTTGGATACATGTATTACTCTTTCTTTCCTGTGGGCTAGGAAGAAGTCATGGGCTAAGGTGGTCTCTCTAGGGGCTGACCTGTGTTGGCTAAGGGGAGGAACTGATGTGGGTAAAGTGAAATTGCTTTTCTTATTTATTTCAATGTGGCTGACCTAGTTTTATGCTCATCTGGGATACTGCCACTTCTTAATTGAATCTTGATTTGTGATAAAGTTGTTTTGGTCCACAGATTATTGTCGATATGATATTTCTGTGGAGGAGCAAGAGTTAGACTTCCTATTCTTCTATTTTTTTTTTCTTTTTTACTGTCAATCCGAAATGAATTCTAATGTTTCCTTGCAAGTCAAACATTCGTTGATCCAGACAGATGTAAATATTTTAACAGTCTATACTAACTCACCTCGCTTCTGGCTGTCTATACATTTTCTACTTAAATTTTTAGAGTGCCTCAAATTCTATCAATTTGAGATTTGATGTGCTCTTGATTTAAAGTAGAGGATAATTCAATAGTGAGAGGTTGCATGTTTCACTCTATGTAGGAATCAGCTTGCCTTATTTTGAACCCTACTTGTTCTTGTAAGCTTTTGGTGTTGTGAGATATAACAAGGTTAATCAGGAGAAGTAAAAGGTATCAGTGCATGGTGTTATTTTCAGGCAAGCGGCTGGGATGAGCCAGTATACACCTGAATATAGTCCACTAAGTAGAAAGAGCTATAATGAAGGGCTTAGGAGAAGAAAAAAGTATAACCTAAAAGTGTACTGATATGAGTAAGGATCAAAGACATAAAATAGCTCCCTAGACCACAATCTCCCCAACAACTGAGAGTGTCTCTGAATTGTTCATTAATATATTTCCAGCAATTACCACAACATCTAGCAGGTGGTAGATCATCAAAAAAATATTTGATCAATGTTTAACACCTTGCAAATTTTTACAATATGTAGTTCAAATGCCAGGGAGAGCCAAGGTCTTCTGGTTATAACTCGAGTGCTTTTTGTTTTACACCATTTGCACATTGTTGTAGCTCCACAGCCTAGAGCACTAAATTCCTAATGAATGAATGAACCAATACATAAATTAATGAACATTCTGTTCTGTTTTTTTGCCTGTGTCATGGTAGAGACAGAATAAGAACAACAAAATGATAAAACAGGAAAAAGAGAGCCATCTCTCTTCCTCTGCTACCCCCTCATCTTTACTTTCTCTGCCTCAGCTCACCCCAACACCCACACACAATTTAAGCTCAATCCAAAAAAATTCTGAATCAGAGCATTCTGTGCAGGAACAACAATGAGGCATTTGGCCTTGGTATTTTTATTTTAATATGTGTACTTGCAAAGGACAAAAGAAAGGTCAGAAAGCAAGCAATGCAGGAAGCAGTTGAAAAAAAATAATTATAGGGGAGAGCAGAGCTCTTTCTGACAGTAGTGACTAAGGACGAACAAATGTTGAGCAGCTGTTGTCAAGGGGATTCATTTGAACCACGACTTGGAGGAGAGCACCAAAGCTGTTTTGTCGCTTAACAGATTAAACATGCACAGAAAAGGATGAGGGTAAATCGTGCCTCATTGCAGGGGTCCTATACTGTGCCATCAAGTGCTGCCTGAGTCAGACAAACTATGAAAACCACCCAGAAAATGCTGCAAGAAGTTAAAGAAGTTGAATGATTTCTGTGCCTGATTGGGTGGAAACCAATTTCTACAGGAACAGGTTTTTAGCCAAAACACATCAAAGTAGGAGTTGTGTGCAACACGATCTTGCAAAGGAGTAAAAAAAAAAGAAAAATAGAAAATAAAAGGACAGCTTTTGGAGAGGAGTAAACCAATTCAGAACAAATATAAGGCTGTTTCAACCTCAAGCACTGAGCTGCTGGAAAGTGCAAATTTTCTCCCAGGAATAGCCTGCCTTTCTCTCCATCTGCAATAGGTTCGGTCTCCAGCAGGCTCCAGTCCACTGTAGTGTTTCACTTACTGTTTGAAGCTGTACTATAAAAGACAGTATTTTTTCTTTAAAAAAAAAGATTTGGATGGAAAGAGATTGAGGGAATTCCAAGTTCAATATCTCTTTCTAATTTTTAATA
>NW_012143523.1:1244748-1248000 GCF_000956105.1 Propithecus coquereli | reverse complement strand
GTATTTAATTGTTCTATAAATCCTATTAAGTTAGAAACTTTATTAGCCCAGTTTTGCAAATAAACAGATTAAGCATTACAGTATTTGATAGGCAGAACTCTAAGATAATTCTCAATGACTCACATCCTCTTCATAATTGAGGGTAGGCCAGGATATGATGGGTTTTCACTTCTGTGATTAGATAACTTTATATAGCAAAGGTGAAGGCATTTTGCACATACAACCAATAGCCCAAATCAGTTGATTTTGAGTTAATTAAAAGGAAGATTATCCTGGAAGAACCTAACTTATGTAGCAAAGACATTTTCCTGTTGCCTTTGGATAAGCAAACTGCCCTGTTGTATGTAGAGAAAGCCAGGTGGCAGGGAATGATAGGCAGCCCTAGGAGCTGGTCTTCCCCCTACAATTGCAAGAAACTGAATTCTGACAGTTATCAAGGAGCTTGAAGAAGACCTCAAGACTCAGATGGGATTACAGGCTTGTGAGACTGACAAAAAAACTCAGCTAAGTTATACATGAATTTCTGACCTACAGAAACTGTGAAATAACAAATGTGTGTTGTTTCAAGCCCTGGGCATATAATAATTTATTATGCAGTCTATTTATAGTCTAGAAAAATAATACTGAAATATTAAAGTTTTAAGTACCTCAATATGAGTAAGACAGTAAGTGTATTTAATAGCTGTACTATAAGCTTTCATTTACATAGATATAATGTAGATTTCTCAAATTGCCACATCAATTTTGTTTGCTGAATTTTATTTCACTGCTTAGGTGTATGTTTATGTAGTGAACCAATAGTCCACTGTTAGATATTTAGCTTCTTTGCTATTTAGAAAAAGTGGTGCAATAAATATTCCTCAAACTAAATCTTTTCTTGCATTTCTTTAGAAAATTATATAGGATCTAATTCACACAAGTACAAAGTCTGAATTAAAAAAACATACGCATTTTAAAAATATTTACCCTATTTCTAAAAACATTAATACAACTGACAAGGCCACTGGGATCCACATGAGAATTGAGTTCATTTCCTCTCTAGAATATATTAGGTATTAAAATGCATGTCATATAGAAACTCCTAAAAACTGACTATAAGAAAATAATTTATGAGATTCAGGAAATGTAACTATGATGAGCTCTGCACATACACACCAAAATGCTTTAAAACCTTTTTATGGCAAATAGTGGAAAACCAAAAACATACTATTTTATCCCTTAATGGGCATCTAATAATCCCAGGGCAAGTGGGGCAGCCAATTAAATACCTTTGCTAATTTTTGGAATGCTATCAGTCAAAAGGAAATTTATGATAATCTGAAAATTCTATTAGGACAAAAAGTCTAATCACTATGCCTCTACAAATTCTGAATAGTTGATAGATTTTTCTAACACTTATTTTCTCTTTGTTTTTCCCTGTCTTTTACTGGTGGAATGCAATTAAAGAAAGGGGAGGTCAGAGAGAGAATAGCCAGACTGAATTAAAGAAAAACATAAAGAACCTTCAAACTGAAACCAAATTATTAGCACACCAAGTACCAAAAATGGAATCTTTCATATCTTAATAAGAAACAGTTTAGATAAGTAGAAACTGCTGAAGTATACAATGTTAAAAAAAAGAAGGAAGCAGATGTTGTTACACAAAATCCAATGGCAGGAAATACATCTAAAATCTAAGAAGAACCAAAAATATTAATTGAAGAAGAAAAAGTCCAAATAACATTATCTCAGGTCTTCTGCAATTCTTTATCTCATTCTATTCACTTTCTCTTTTGGAGACCTGCTGCCTGCCCTGCTTTTGTGTGTTTCATATAATTACCTGTGGCCTAGAGCTCCATGATCAGGGATTAGCCTGACATGGACCAACTAGAGTTTCTGTGACAAATTTCAAATTGCTAAGTGCTTTTAATTGATGTGATTTGAAGCAATATTATATCCTATTCTTACAGGTATGGTGCAGGCATTCAAGGTTACAGTTCAGCCTCCACTGAGCAAGAGAGCAGACACTCTCATAAGGAACAGAGACAGATAAGTTACCAGAATTCATATTCATACTTAGAATTAATATGGACTTAAAGAAAAGTTACAAACTCTGCATTTAGGGTTCTTAATAATTGCTTTAAAAGGTTTTGGTTTATTGTTTTTTTTTTTTCGGTAAGAGTGAGGAAAGGATGATATTTTAAACCTTTTTAAAAAGTAATTATAGATTCAGAGGAAGTTGCAAAGAAATGTGCAGGGAAGTCCTGTGGAGCTTTTGCCTAGCATCCTGAAAATGTTAACATCCTAACACAAGGATAGCACAATATCAAAAACAAAAAACTGACATTGGTGCAATCTATGAAGTTTTTTCAAAATTCACCAATTATACATAAGTACGCATGTATTCATTTGTGTTTGTTTATGCATGTGTGTAGCTCTGTGGAATTTTACATGAGTAACTTTGCATAACTACCACCCCAGTCAAGACACTCAACTGCACTGTCACCACAGGGTCCCCTGTTATAATCCCTTTTAGCAACATCCATTTCCAACACATTATCCCCAACCCCTAGCAGCCAGTAATATTTTCTCCACAAAACAATTTTATTTTGTGAGTGTTACAAAAAATGGACTAATGCCATATAAACCATTTGGAGATTGACTTTCCTCATTCAGTATAATTGTTTTAGGATTAATCTAAATTATATCAATAGTTGCTTTTTTTATATATTGCTGAGTAGTATTCCATGGTATGGACATACTAAAGTTTGTCTAACCATTCACCCATTACTGTAAGGCTTTAAGAGAGTTTCCAGTTTGAGGCTCTTATGAGTAAAGCTACAGTATGCATTCACGTATAATTTCCTACATGAAAATCAGTCTTTATTTTTCTGGAATACATGTCCAAGAATGCAGTTGATGTGTTATATTATAAAACTGTTTTAATTCTAAAAGGAACTTCCAACTATTTTCCTGAGTAGGGCTGTATTATTTTACATATGTGACCATCAATACTTGTGTGACCTACTACTTATGCATCCTTGTGAACATTTGATGTTATCACATTTTTTAAATTTTAGCTATTCTTACAGCTATGTAGTGATATCTAATTGTTTTAGTTTGTATTTCTCTAATGGAGAATGATGCTAAATATATTTTTCTGTGTTTTCTTGCCATCTGTATATCATCTTCATTGAAAAGTCTATGCATGTCTTTTGCCTATGTTCTAATTGGATTGTCATTCTTTACTATTTAGTTTTGAAAGTTCGTTCT
>NW_012143523.1:1223554-1225107 GCF_000956105.1 Propithecus coquereli | reverse complement strand
TAGCTAGATAAATAATAGGAGAGACTACAAAAGGTGAAAACACCAGGATACATAGCAATGTGAGAGGCATTTTGGAATTTGTCCACTATAGAGTAAAAAATCCAATAGAAATTTTACAAACATAGGTAATTACAATATAATTCCATATACATCCTACTTACCATTCTTAACGACCCCGATTTGTGGGCATTATTACTTTATTTAACAGATGGAGACACTGAGCCTCAATGTTATACTTAATGCACACAGTTAACAGCCAATGAAGTCAGTATTTGAATACAAGTTAACTTTATTTGAAGATATAGATATGTTCTAAAAATAAAAAGAATGAAAGAGAATACACTTAGAAATCCTACAAGTACTTAAAAGATAATATCAAATAATATAAACGATTAATATTTTATGCTAATGAATTCAAGAAATTACATAAAATTGGCAAATTCCTTAAAAAAACTTGCTAAAAATGAAACAAGAAGACATACAAAAGCTAAGTATTTTATACCTGTAAAGAAATTAAATGTATGGTTTAAAACCTATCTATAAAAAAATATAGACCCATGTAATTTCACTGGTGAATTTTATCACATATTTAGTAAAGAAATAACAGCAGTCTAAGACTAACTTTTTCAGAACAAAAAGGAGGGAACCACTCAAAATTCATTTGATTAGGACAGAATAACTCAAATAATGAAGTATTAAAAGTATATCCTATAAGGAAACCATACAAAGAAAGAATATTATAAACTAATATCCTCTAGGAACAAAGACACAAAAAATCATTATAAAGCGTTACCAAGTTAAATCTGGGAATAAGCAAAAATGTAATATATGATAATTATAAACCATCAGGGTTTATCTCAAGGATGCAATGTTTGTTTAACATTTGAAAACCAACCAATGAAATTGATAACATTAACATAATAAAAAATCCATATGATCATATCAATAAATACAGAAAAAGTTTTGACAAAATTCAATATTAATGATAAAAATTCTCAAAAAACTGAAGATAAAAGGGAACAACCTCAATTTGATAAATGATATTCAAAAAATCTACACTTAACACTAATTTTAATAGTGAAATAGTGAACAATTTCCTATTAACATTTGGACAAAGGCAAGGGTGGCAGCTCTTACTACTCTGTTTAACATTATACAGCATGTCCTAACCAGCTCAATAAAACGAGAAATAGGTGCAAAGTTTGAATAGGAAAAAGGAAAAACATCTTATTTTTGGTTAACATGATGGTGTAGGTAAAAAAAAAAATCTATCGAAGAATTACTAGAATAAAGATATTTAGCAGGATAGAATGTAGTCAATATATAAAGATCTTTTGTGTACTTATTTTCTTATGAACCATTAGAAAATAAAAATTCTAACAATTACACATAAAATAGCACAAAAACTCATAAAATCCAAGGAATAATTTTAACAGAAATTGTGCAAGACTTGCATACAGGAGTCTACAAAACATTGCTGATAAAAATTAAAGAGAACTTAAATAAATGGAGAAATCCATCATGTTTATGGATTGGGAAATTCAGTTTTTTTA
>NW_012143523.1:1219900-1223504 GCF_000956105.1 Propithecus coquereli | reverse complement strand
AAAAATTATAAAATGTTTATTAAAGAAATAAACAAGACTTAAATACTTGGAGAAACATATTGGGTTTGTAGATTGGAAGATACAATGTAGGTAAGATGTCATGTCTCTCTGAAATGATCTATTAGTTTAATGCAATTCTTATCAAATATCAGCAAGTTTTTATAGGCATAGACAAGATTATTCTAAATTATATAAAAGGGGAAATGTCCAAAATAGGCAAGGGGCATCTTAAAAAGAAGAACCAAGTATTAAGAATCATTTTTCCTAATGTTAAGATTTACAGCATAGCTGCAGTAATCAAAATCATGTGGTACTAGTGGAGGGATAGATATGTTAACCAAGAGAATAGAATAGGAACTCAGAAATACATCCACCCAAATACACTGAATTAATTTTTGACAAAGAAACAAAAGCATTTCAGTGGAGGAGAGATGGCTTTTTCAATGAATGGTGCTAAAGCATTTGGATAGCCATCAAAAAACAAAACAAAACAAGAACCTTGACCTAGACTTCACACCCTTTATAAAAATTAATTCAAATGGATCACAAACTTAAATGTAAAATGCAAAATTATAAATATTCTTGATGATGTGTTTTTAATCATAAAAATCTAAAATTCCTTGCAAACAGATGAAGTTAAGAAATAAGAATACATTGCTTGAATAGAGTCAGAATATTTTAGGCTGCTTTGAACAGCTGCATCATCATTTAAACATTGTAGAGAATGTTAGTAAACGCCTCCATAAAAGACGAAAAATAGAATAAGTCCATTCTTTGATACAGGAATACTCTAGTCAGACAGATTCCTGATTATGACTCAGTGACAAATTTTTTTTCTTATTTTTTTCATAATTCTTCTCCAAACTATACAACATGGCAGGAGGAGATAAAGGCCACGCCATGTAAATGGTTTACTTTGCCACAACCAATCTATACAGAAAGAAATGGAACACCAGCTGCATCGTGGTAGAATAGCACTAGTAGACTGGATATTTTCTTATCAGTATCTCTTCCTTTGCTGTGTTTGATAAAGTAAGATGCCATAACTTTCCTTATGTAGAAATTATTCAGAAACCGTGGGTGGACCCTTCCAATAGCCATGAAACATGTTCAGTCCTACAGCCTACTAGGAACTGAATTTTGCCAATGGCCACATCAGCTTGAAAGTGGATCCTTCACCTTGAGAGTCCTGAGGAACTGACAACTTGGCTTTCAGATGACACCCCAAAGAAGAAAACCAAATCCAGACTCCTGACACACATAAACTGACATAGTAAATCCATGTTATATTAAGTGACTAAGTTTGTGGAAGTATTGTTATTTAAAATTGAATAGATAAGTATACATACTTTAAGAAACCAGAGATCTTGTCGTATTGCTCATTGTTATATCTATTACATAGAGCCCAATTCTTAGGCAAATATTGATGCTTAATCAATGTATTTATTGAATGAATGAATACAGCAGGTACACAATTGTTTTCATCCCTCTTATCTGTGTAGAGAACACTTGCAAATTATATGAAAAGATGTTCTTATAAAGAGCCCCATTTTTTTAATCTTTCTGAATAAGCAGATGAATTCATTACTCCAAATGAGTAATTTAAAAATGTCACATTTATGGGGCCAAGTGATATGTCAGAGGATACCTTAGGATTTCTTTCTTCTGTTTAAAAGAAACTTGTTAGCAAATGAAGAGCAATAACATGGAGGAGAGGGAAAGATGCTGTCATTGGGAGTTGGAATTTTGTGGTAATCAGAGCAATGTCTTGGAACCTCGCACTCCAGTGCTTTACAAAGCTGATATATGTTAATTTTAGAAAAAGTTGAAAATGGCATCAGGGAATTATGATGGCCAGGGGAGCTTATAAATTTGTCAGTTCTTACAGCTAGAGCAGTAGAGAGAGAAATTTAAGTCTCAGAGTTAGACTTGCTATAGGCATGTGGGTAATTAGCACTCAGCTAGAGGGCAAGTGAAGAGAAAAAAGGTGACAATTAAAGGCATTCTTATGGTAGCATCTTAACAGGTTCTTCATGGCAAAAAGATTTAAAATATGATTTCCTTAAGATTTCAACGACAATATTATCTATACCTGTAACCACTGTTCATTGAGTGCCAACACTGTGCCAGCTCTTTACACTTCTCACTAATCTTCACAAGAAGGAGATATCATATTTCTATTTGTCAATGAGGCAACTGATGCTCAGATAAATTTAATGATGTTCCAAAGATTACAAGGCACAGCTGGAATTTGCTTTTTTTTTTCTTTATTTTATTTCAGAATATTATGAAGGTACAAACATTTTGGGTACATATGATGCCTTTGCCTCACCCAAGCCAGAGCCACAAGCTTGCCCTTCCCTCATGCAGTGCACACCACACCCATTAAATGTGAGTATACCCACGCCCCACCTCCCTCCCACCTGCCCTGCACCCAGTGAATATTACTTCCATGTGAGCACCTTAGTGTTGATCAGTTAGCACCAATTTGATGGTGAGAACATGTGGTGATTGTTTTTCCATTCTTGTGATACCTCACTTCGAAGGATGGGCTCAAGCTCTATCCAGGATAATGTAAGAGGTGCTAGTTCACCATTGTTTTTTGTAGTTGAGTAGTATTCCATGGTACACATATACCACGTTTTATTAATCCACTCATGTATTGATGGGCACTTGGGTTGTTTCCACATCCTTGCAATTGTGGACTGTGTAGCCATAAACATTCAAGTGCAGATGTCTTTATTATAGAATGTCTTTTTTTCCTTTGGGTAGATGCCTAGTAGTGGGATTGCTGAATCAAATGGTATTTCTATTTTTAGCTCTTTGAGATATCTCCAAATTACTTTCCACAGGGGCTGTACTAATTTGCAGTCCCACCAGCAGTGTAAGAGTGTTCCTATCTTCCACATCCATACCAGCATTTGTTGTTTTGGGACTTTTTGATAAAGTCCCTTCTCACTGGAGTTAGGTGATATCTCATTGGTTTTGATTTGCATTTCCCTGATGATTAGGGATGTTGAGCACTTTTTTATATGTTTGCTGGCCATTATTCTGTCTTCTTTTGAAAAGTTTTGGTTCATGTTTTCCCAGTTTTTGATGGGGTTGTTTGATTTATTCTGGTTAATTTTCTTAAGTTCTGATTTGGATGAGGAGTCTGGACATGGCTTTGTTTGGTTCTGCTTTGTGCTGTCATTTGAAAGTTGAAGCACAGTTGTGGTCATGGTCTTTCCTCAATACTCTGATGGTGAAGGATCTACTTTCAGGCTGATGTGGCTATTGGCAAAACTCTGTTCCTAGCAGGCTATAAGACTGAAGGCTTTAGTTTCTTGGCTGTTGTGGGGCCTGCCCACAATTTCTGAACAGTCTCTCTCCATAAGGAAGCTCACAATATAGTAGCTTACTTTATCAAATACAGATACTGCTGGCAAGAAATAAATCATTATTTTGTACAGCCTGAACACGGATGTGGCATCTACCACCTATGCCATATTCTATTGATTAGAAGCAAATAACAAGTCTCGTGTACACTCAATAGGAGGAATTAAAATCTAAAAAGTTTCAGTTGGACTGGAGGAATACATTTTAGTGATCAATTGTGTCACAT
>NW_012143523.1:1207476-1210245 GCF_000956105.1 Propithecus coquereli | reverse complement strand
GATTACATCAATGTTGTGCAAACCGTTCTTGTTACATTAACAATGGCTGTATACTTTCCAGACAGACCTCATATTAATATATTAATCCAAAGAGGAGGCTTATAAACAAAGATTGAGTGGTCAAGAATTTTCACTATTATTTCAGTTTCTGATGGTACTTAAGAGTCAGAAAATGAGAAATATTTTAATCTCTGGCTTTGTTCTAAGGTGTTTATAATACAAAATGTCACCCTAATACTAAACCTACAGCTGGTCATTTAAGCACTTTAATTCACCCAGGTAGGTATTAAGCATCCATAACATCAAAAAATAAAAAGCAAAAAAAAAGAAAATCACTAATTCTATATAGAGTTTATTCTCTTCAACCTTTCATCATTATCAATAGGTGTACTCAACTCTAATTGCCTTTCAATCCTCATTTAGACCTTCTCTCTTGATTTTGACCGTGGTGTATTGACAACTGATCTACTTTGTACTTGACTTTCCCCTTTACCACTGAACTGTGACCGATGCCCCCAAGTTCTCAGCAACCCTGTTGCCAATTCTACGAAGTTATCTCAAGGCAGGTATAAATATACCCCAAACATTGCATTGATAATACATATACTAAAAATAATTTATTTGTTGTTTATCATAAAATTCAAATTTAACCTGATGTCCTCTGTTTGTATCATCTAAATCTGGCAACCCTACCGTGTGGTACTTGGGGTCATGGGGAACCAACACAAACACGCAAGAAACTCAAACTGGGTTTGACCACAAGAAACACAGCTCTCATTCTGTGTCCCTACACATTGCACCTAAGTGGATGACAATATCAACAGAATGGCTCAGGCCAAATTCCACAGATTCTTTGTATCCCTCGCAAATAAAAGCGTTCAATAACTCAGCATAGCACAGATGACATAAACGCATAAATCCAAAACAGACAGAAGAATATATCTTTTTGATGGCATTGTATTTACATTAGATATTCCCCCTTTTAAAATGGTCCAGATCAGTGGTTTCTAAGTAGTGAAGATAAAATAGAATTGTTTTAAGAAGACTGTGAATTTGTGTGTGCAATAGACAAATCTATAACTACACTAGATATTGTGTTGCATATATTATTAAAATGTATGTATATATAATAAATGCAGCACAAAAATCATTAAATTTATTACTGAATTCATAATAGGCTTCTTTTTTTGTTGTTCTTCGAGGTGAGTTGAAAAATTATGATGTCATGTGTCCACCCAATTCGCTGATTTTTTTAAGAGCTTCTGATAATCTAATACATTAAGACACCTTCTTATGGAGTTATTCAGAGAGGTAGATACAAATTTACAACTTTGTAAATATCACCTTTTAATGTTATAGGTCCAGCCATGACATTAACTGTCTAGGAAAATGAGAAAAGCAAGGATTCAACTGTACTACTGAGAAATTATGCATAAAATAATATTTGTTTTCAAAGAAATATGTAAGCAAGAGAGGGCAGGATGACACTGCATCTGTTTCCCATTGTTCTTTCCTTTTATAAGAAGCCCTACTCCAGCAGACACAGAATGAGGACAGCGAAAGTAGAAACATGAGGGTGTTTAGCTTTAAAGCTATGGCCAGCCATACTCTTACTTTTAAAAAAGGAACAGGGCAGACAGCAGTCAAAACAAAAAGAGCAAAATAAAAGGCAGTCTTCTTTTTAAAAAGAACTGCACTCTACCAGAAAGATAAAGATGAAATCAATTCTGAGAGTAGCCAGATTCACTTTGTACAATACTCTATTTGAGGCCAAATTTGCCAATCATAATAGATAACTACAAACAAAAAGATATACTTATTTTACAGAAACTGCCTTCTCTCTCTCCCAAATTCTTTAAGACTATCTAAAATTTTAAGTGTCAAGATGGGGGTGATGGGAGAAACTTCTGCCTATTTAAGGGACAGTGATAATTCGAGATGACCCTCCAGCTTCCCTAATAAAGTCTCACTTAATAAAAATCAGTTGTCCAGAGACAAGGAGAGACTCTCAGGAGAATTTGTGCCTCAGTTCACTTGGGGGTCTCTAAAATAAACAATCTGGATTTGACACCACCCTTCCCCAAAGCAAGAAAAAGAGATTGTTGTCAAATCTATTATTCCATGGCGGAGACAGATGTGTTCCAGATCCATATATAACAATCAGTGTAAAGCATCTTGATAAAATTGTAAACCTCAAAAAGAGAGGAAGCAAAGAAGTGAAAAGAATGGTATTCAATGGTAACCTTTATTTTAAAGACTATTCCATGTTTAAATTTATCAAGAGAGACCACCTTGTCACTATTTGAAAGCTCTGCCTTACAGAGGATACTAGGAGATACAAAACGAGTCAAATCTTGTGAAGGCCTGTCTTTTGAACATTTTGATTCAAAAAACTGCAAAAACCAGAAGCATCTTCAACTTGGAGAGTGTATTAGTTTGCTAGGGCTGTCGTGACAAAATACCGCAGAGTGAGTGGCTTAATAACAGAAATTTATTTTCTCAAAATTCTGAATACTAGAATTCTAAGATCAAGGAGTTAGCAAGGTTGGTTTCTCTTGATGTCTCTCTTCTTGGATAGCAGATGGCCAACTTCTCACTGTGTCCTCATAGTTTTCCCTGGTGTGCACATGTGCCTGGTGTCTCTCTGTGTTCCAAATTTTCTCTTCTAAACAGGGGTGGGGAACTTGCGGCCTTGGGGCCACATGTGGACTTCTGGATCCTTCTGTGTGGTCTTTTGACTGAATCCAAATTTTACAGAACAAATCCTTT
>NW_012143523.1:1204357-1207426 GCF_000956105.1 Propithecus coquereli | reverse complement strand
ATTTTATTCATCTAAGGAAATCATACAGAATATGAAAAGGCAAACTATAGTCTGAGAACAATCTATCATGATAAGTATTTCTGAAAAAGGGTTTGTATCCAGAATACTTAAATGTGCTGAGAAATCAATGTTAAAATCAATAACCTAGGTTTTTCAATGGGCAAAAATGTAAACAAGCACTTTGCAAGAGATATGAACTGCCATTAATCACAGAAAAAGGTGTACGAACTCATTAGTCATCAAACAGATAAAACTAAAAACCATAAAAATATGACATTTTGCAACCACTAAAATGGCAGAAATTTGAAAAAGGGACAACAAATATAAACAAATATGTTCACTGGCAAATATTTGGAGCAAGTACAACCCTTATACTTTGTTGGTTAGAGTGTAAAATAATTAAAACATTTTGGAAAGCTATTGAGTAGTGCTTGACAGGCTGTAAAATAATCCCCAATGATCTTCTTGTCTTTGAATTTATGCCCTTGTGTGAAGTGTCAACTGGACTTAGTGACTTGTGTCTCATGAACAGAATACAGCCAAAGGGGTGAGATGGCATTCCTAAGATTAGGTTACAAAAAGACTGACTTCTGTCATATTGGTCATCTCTATCTTTCTTTCTCTTGGAGCCCTCACTCTGAGGGAAGCTAGCTGGCTAAGGAAATAACAGGGTGTCAAAAAACTGATGTCTCTGACTAACACTCAGCAAAACCTAGGTGTGTGAGCTTGGATGTAGATTCTGCCCCTTTTGAACCTCCAGATGACAGCAGTTCTGGCCAACCCCTTGATTTCAGCTTTGCTTGAAATCTTAAGTGAGAGGCATCCAGTTAATTCATGCCTAGATTCATTGCCCATATAAACTATGAGATAATAAGTATTTGTTGTTTTTAAACCACTAAGTTTTAGGATAATTTGTTACATAGCAATAGACAACTAATACGGTTATAAAGTTTAATATACACCATTGCACAGACCTAACAATTTCATCCTTAGGTATTTACTCAAGGAAAATAAATGTGTGTGTGTGTGTGTGTGCGCGCGCGCACACACACACACACATCCCTCCAAAAATGTTTGTGGAAATATGTTCATAGTGTCTTAATTCTTACAAGCCAAAAGTGAGGGAAAAACAAAAAACAAAAACAAGTGTCCTTCAAGAAGAAAATGGATAAATAATTGTAGTATTGATGAATGTAATTCAACTCAGCTATAAAAAATAATTACAGATACATGAAATAACATGGATTGATTAAAATTTATTAGTTAAAGAAAGTTCATGTATCTTTTGCCAAAGATGTCATGGATTCTATCAGCAGAATTCAGTACAACTACAAAAGCAATTCCCCCAAAGAATTGGGAGATATCTCTGGGAAGAAAATAATACATACATTTTCGTTATAATGGTGTATTAGGCAAGTAACTATGGCACCTGCTACACTCAACTTCATTTCCAGCTAATAATCTCTAAACAGTCCATTATAGACACCACAAATCCTCTTACTTATTAATTAATTTTAAATGAGTAGTCACTTTTTGGAGCACCAATGTACTCTGGCTCAAGGATTATTTATGCAAACCTAAAAAGTGCCTGATAAAAAATCTCGTACAAAAGTCCTCACACAATAAAATTATAGTAACCAGATTAACCATCAATATTTATCTGGAATCTGAACTGAAGAATATACAGATAATTGATTAATAAGAAGTAGAAACAAATAAAAACTGAGATGCTGTGAAGGAGGATGTCTAGTTTAAAGTTTCCCTAATCATGTTATGATACTTACTGGGGATCGTTTAAAATAAAGAATTAGATTTTGTAGAACCAGGTTGAGGTCTGAGATTTGTGTTTGGAACACAGTTCCAAGTGATGTCATTGTTGCTTGTTCAAGGACCAAACTTTGATGAGCAAGAACCCAGCCCACAAGAGCTGTCTGCCTTTTGAGATTCTTCTGATCTCCAAGACTTTCAAATTCCAGTTCTAGTCTATTTATATCCCACCTTTGTTTCTTAAGATTTCCTGAATCTGTTCCTTGCAACTTAAGCAGTCTGCTTAACATAGAAAATGAACATATAGCCCATTTCATAAAAAGTCATTTCTGTAGTTCGCTGACAGCATCAAGGTTCCAACAATACTGTATGTCTCTCCATCACTTCTTTTTTTGGAGCGATTTGCCTTTGCTACCACCTCTTGCTAAACATTTCTAAGAGAATTCCCATGTATTTTAATATTGCAAAATACATGGCAGCTGGAAAAAATTCTGGAGCTGTGTCCTTGAAGTTTAGACTCACATTCTTCCTCTACTTGTGTCAGTACAAATTTCTCAACTAGGAGATGTTTTCTATATGGCATCTGCCATAGCAGTAGTTAGAGAACTAAACAGAGACACTAGGATTTTTTTTATTTTGGTCCAAGCTCCCGTACTGTCTTTCAAGGTGCCCCTTTGCAAAGTATTTAACTCTTCCCAAACTTTAGTTGCGACCCTTAGAAAGTATATACAAGATCTGTCAGGAAAGTATCCAGCCTTGTATTATGAAGAATAGAGATATTTATTGAAGAAGAAACAAGATACAAGAAACATCATACATAGGACAATGACGCCTCAGTCCCCTTCAAAGTAGGCACCTGGGGACCTCACACAGTTCTCCCAGGGTCTCTTAACCTAACCTGTACACATTCAACATTCTCAGGTGTTCTGCTTGTTGCAGACCTTCCAAAATGTGGATCACTTTCAACAGATTCTCGACCATCTTTGAAGTGTTTCTGCCACACTTTTGTTTATGCTGCAATCAGTGCATCACCCCGAAAGCCTTCTAAATCATCTGAATAGTTTCCGCAGAGGAAGGTTTAAGCTTAATGCTAAATTTGATGCAGATTCATTGCTCTATGCGCTCAGTCATTTTGAATGCAATGGCCACACAGTACACATGATCACCCAATGACACCTAGGGCCTCACTGACTGGTACAGTGAAGTTGTCATTGTTCACATATGCACATTCCAGTGTACTCCCTTGGCTGCCAGATTACATCAATGTTGTGCAAACCGTTCTTGTTACATTAACAATGGCTG
>NW_012143523.1:1198994-1199563 GCF_000956105.1 Propithecus coquereli | reverse complement strand
ATTCATGAGTTGATGGTTGTTTCTATCATTTTTGGCTATAATGAATGATACTGCTAGAAACATTCACTTGCAAGTTTACGTGTGGATATTTGTTTTCATGTTGGGGAGGTATATATCTAAGATTGAAATTGCTGAGTCAAACGGTAACTGTGTTTATCATTTTAGTAATAGCTAGACTGTTTTCCAAAATGACTGCACCATTAAGGTTTTTACCAGCAATGTATGAAGGTTTCGATGTCTTCATATAGTCAACACTTGCTAGTATTAATATGTTTTCTTTTAATCATAGATAACCTAATGAATATGATTTACATTTCTCTGAAGACTAATAGTGTTGAACAGTTTTGCATGTGCTGATTGGTAATTTATATATCTTCTTCAGAAAATGCATAGTCAGAACTTTTGCCTATTTTTAATAGGATTATTTGTCTTTTTATTAAGTTGTAACTTTTAAAATTTATTCTAGATATAAATCCCCTATCAGATACACTATGTGCAGATGTCATCTGTGTTGTCTAATATAGTTGTTCTAGTTGTTCATATTATTACTTTTAATCATTTTCTTGTAT
>NW_012143523.1:1193171-1194708 GCF_000956105.1 Propithecus coquereli | reverse complement strand
TGATTTTTAATCTCATTCTATTGTGGTTTGAAAACATACTTTGCATAATTTCTATCCTTTTAAATTTATTGAGGTTTGTGTTGAGCCTAATATATGCTTCATTTCAGAGAATTTTCCTATGCACACTTAAGAAGAATATATATTCTGCTCTTGTTGAGTATTCTACAGATGTATTGTATATAGTATTCTGTAGATATCTGGTAGGTCTAATTGCTTTATAATGTTGTTTGTCTTCTGATTCTTTCCTGATATTCTCCCTAGCTATTCTATCCATTATTAAAAGTGGGATATTAAAGTCTCCAATGGTTATGGGTGAATGGTGGGTCTACTTCTGCTTTCAATTCTATCAGTTTTGACTTCAAGCACATTGGAACTCTAGTTTTCATTCTTTTTTAACAGACTTTACTTTTATGGAAAAGTTTTAAATTTATAATAAAATTATAAGGTATCAAGATTTCCCATATAGCCCCTGCCTCCACATATGCATAGCCTCCTCCATTGTTAACATTCCCACCAGAATGTACATTTGGTACAAATGATCAACCTGCATTTATACACAATAATCACCCAAAGTTCATAGTTTAACTAGGGTTCACTCTCGGTCATGTGCCTTCTATGGGTTTGGGCAAAATTTATGATGATATGTATTCACCAGAATAACATGTATCAGGCAGAATATTTTGTTGCCCAAAAAATCCTCTGTGCTCTATCTATTCATCTTTCCCCCTACCCCCAAACCCGAGGCAACCACTGATCTTTTTATTGTCTCTATTCTTTTGCCTTTTCCAGCATGTACTATAGTTGGAATCATATACTATCTAACCTTTTCAGATTGGCTCATTTTCTTTAGTAATATTTATTACTTCATATCTTTTCATGGCTTGATAGCTTATTTCTTTTTAGCACTGAATATTATCCCATTGTCTGGATGTAAAACAGACTATTTATCCATTCACCTACTGAAGGACATCTTGGTCGATTCAACGTTTAAGCAATTATGAATAAAGCCATTATAAGGATTTGTGTGCAGGCTTTTGTGTGGACATAAGTTTTCAATTCATTTGTGTAAATACCAAGAAGAGTGATTGTTGGTTAATATGATAAGAGTATGTTTATTTTTGTGAGAAAACTCCAAACTGTCTTCCAAAGTAGCTGCACTATTTTACATTTCCACCAGCAGTGAATGAAGGTTCCTCTTGCTACACATCCTCATCAGCGTTTGGTGTTGTCAATGTTTCAGATTTCAGCCATTCTAATAGGAGTATAGTGGTATGTCATTGTTGTTTTAATTTGCATCCTGATGATATATAATGAGGAACATCTTTTCATATGCTTATTTGCCATCTGTATATCTTCTTTGATATGATGTCTATTCAGGTCTTTGGCTCATTTTTTAGTTGGGTTGTTTGTTTTCTTATTACTCAGTTTTAAGTATTCTTTGTGTATTTTAAATAATAGCTATTTATCGCATATGTCTTCTGCAAATATTTTCTCCCATTCTTTGGCTTGTCTTCTCACTCTCTTTACATTGTCTTTC
>NW_012143523.1:1190874-1191315 GCF_000956105.1 Propithecus coquereli | reverse complement strand
AAATATTTAGTCAAAAGAAGCAATGATGAATCAAGAATAATTCAGCACAATTCAGCAGGGTAAGAATATCCTGCTACTTTGTATTAGCAATAGCTAAAGTCATAAAAAGAAACTTAACATTCATTAAACACCTCCAGTTAGTCATATACTATGCTAGCAGATTTCATACACAGCATCTATTTGTTTTTCCCAGTAAGATAAGTTTTGTGGTCCTCATTTTTTTAGATGAAGAAATAGACTCCCTGAACTGTGGGATTAAGAAACGTTTCCCATAACACTGACATCTCCAGAGGGGCAAGGTCTGAGTCTATCTTGTTCAGAGCTTCGCTTTTTTGACTTAGTAAAAAGTATTGTTTATAAAAATAACTCAATAAACGTAAGTTGATTCAAAGTGAATTAACTGTAATAGAGCATGTTCAAGTCACAACCAGGAATTAGATG
>NW_012143523.1:1189565-1190571 GCF_000956105.1 Propithecus coquereli | reverse complement strand
AGGCATTTCTTCCTCTTTCTGAAGATTAGAGTATTTATCTCTGCTGAAATAAACTGGCAACAGAAAGATTAACAGGAGAAAAAAGCATTCAAAGTTACTTACATTCATGGGATCCACACAAAATAGAATTCTCAAAGAAAAACCAGATGGCTGAAGCATAAATAGAACCTTCTTCATAGATGAAAGGAAGATAAGGGAATATAGGCAATTTTGAGGGCTATTAAATGATTTTCAAATTTCAGGCCCAAAAAACGGACAATAGTTTGAAAATGATTCTTTTTGAAAATCGAATGGGACCTAAGAACAGACTATAGCTAGATTGTAGCTAAGTCTGTCTAGGTGTGGTCCATTACTCAGTCTTTCTTCCTGAGAAATGAATTTAATCTTCCTTAATTAATAGAATTTCAGGGAAGGGATAAAAGGCAATGATGTTCCTTCTGGAAGAGTTTAGGGAATTTTAGAGGGTGAATTCCACCTGTACTTGGCGTGGGGGATGGTGGAGAGGCAGGAGGAGGTTAGAAAGTCCTTGGTTCTGAGGTTGCTTCTTAGGCTTTTTATTTCTTTTAGCTCAAAATACTCAGCGTGCCAAAGTCCCATACTTCAGAGCATCATTTTCTGAACCCCAATATATTATTCTTGATCACTGTCCATTTGCAAAAACTATGCTTATCTCTTTGATAGATACTATTAGATGATTATTTTAACCCTTTTTATAGATAAGGAAACCAAGGGTGAGAAAGTATCAATTCATTCAAGAGTCCATGGCAGAATCACGCAATGCACTAAAGTCCCTTATCTAAAAGTCATTGCTTATAACCAATTCCCTGAGTTATGGGCCAATATTAGTATACAAAACTTGAATAACACAGAGATCAAGTATCCTCTCTAAAATTTTCAGCTGTTAAATATTAAAATTAAATTTTGAATCATGAAATCAGTCTTTGGACCATTTATCTAGAGTACTTTTACCTAAATTGTAATTGCTTTCTGTATAAATGTGTGCCCT
>NW_012143523.1:1185220-1187081 GCF_000956105.1 Propithecus coquereli | reverse complement strand
CTAATTTGTTAGTTTACAAGTTAGTTTCAGAGTTCTTTATGCCTACCCTGGCCAAAATTACATAGCAGTGTCAAAACTCACTGTTTCAAATGAATACTTACTGAGATGTATGACCTATTTTTTGAGACATACATATTTTCCTAAAGCCCAAAGTCACTTTTTGGTGAAGATTTACTTGACTAACTTGGAGTTAGCACTCAATAAATAATTATTTATAGCATTTTGTGCTTGTACAAGATAAAATATTTGCTATCTTATATGATTCTCAAAATAGATTGAAAGTTTTAACAGTGTCCTAAACAGCTTGTAGAGATAGATTAACACATAAATATAAAGCAAGAAGGTGGACTGGAAGCAAGCAGGGATGATGCAGGAAAAGGATTACAATGGGGTGTGTTGTAATAGAGAGTAACTGAGGCCATGCCTTCAATAAGCAACAAATCAAACCCACATCAACCCATGGCAAACTCAATCCCAATTGTTGAGCTATTCTCTGGAGTGTAGGTTAGGTTTTGGAATGGGAAGAGGAATGAGATGCATAAGATACAAACAGTTGCCTTCTCCAGGAAAGTAAAGATTAGAAGCAGGCCAGGTGCTTTTATTACTATATCATTAGAAACAAGGAAAAAGAAACAAGTTGAGGACATAAAATTGATCTTTTTAAGGTTGAGAGTACTAAAAATACAAAGAAATCTCAAGAATTCTAGAAGGAAAGAACCAAATAAGGAAAGTATTTTTCTCTACCGACCTTGTTCTTTACATGATGGTAATATATTTTAGAAGAATCCTTGTCCATAACATCATAATCGTCAGTGATCCCATTCGTTCTAGAAATTGGCAAGGCATGCAACATTCATTTGGATTCAGATATATCACTGCAATACCTGTGCAACAGGTAGAATCAAATGAACAATTAACACAGTTTATTTCACTCAATTTGTTGTCCCAGTGCCTATGTTAGTTCTTGGCATAGAACAGGCACCAAATATGTTCCTATTGAATAATTGAGTTAATTTATATTTGTGTTGAATAAGAGAATTTCATATGACAATGAATAGAAATTGCTCCAATTATATTAACCCTGCCTGAAGCTAGATGTACTTTATTCAATGTAGAGATGCACATTTTACTGTCGTAATAGAAAACATTGGCTTCTATGTATAGCAACACAAAAATTACTGGGTGACATTGTCAGGGGAACTCACATATAACTTGATTATCTAAAAGAAATAGCCTGTCATATCCAGAGTAAGATATTAACAGATGTACATCAGAGCTCTGGTGAGACAGTCTCTTTGAATATTTACAATATTTATCTATTGTTGACATTTTATAGTGACTTTTTCTTGCAAAATCCATTAGCTTGCCACATTATCAGGCAAAAAGAAAATCTGTCGACATTAAAAATAATTCACAATATCAAGATAGATAACATTGTAGTAAGGAATAAAATAATGAAGAAAGTGACAGTAGAGAAGATTGTCTACAGAGAGTTAGCTTTTTTGAAGACTTTACACTCTGGGTACATAAATATTTGAGTAACTCCCTAGAGATGTGAAATTATATATACACATATATATAGATATATCACATATATAACATATACACATGCATATATTTTTTCATCTTAGATCATATTCTCCAAGATAAAAAAATCACTATTTCTTTGATAAAGTAAAATCTTGTGAAGGATGATCTACGTGAATACCTATTGTTTCTTAGCAGAAAGTAAAACAAGCATATTTTTCTCTAATTCTTGGTCTTTCTCATATTGAAAGACTGTATTTTGTTTACTTAAATGTACACGACCTTTTCTTTTTTGCTTGAATATAAAAATTAAAGAAATCATCAGTGCCATCTA
>NW_012143523.1:1184699-1185170 GCF_000956105.1 Propithecus coquereli | reverse complement strand
CCTCATAAATTACTGGTTTGTTTTTATTTTAATAACAATTTTAATAATGCTACTGAGTAAGTTTCATACAGTACTGAGCATTTTAGTGAATTTATACAAATGCTAACTTACTTTTAGATATCTTTTCAGTGAGTCATCTGTCTACAAGGAGTTTCTGGAGCCATTTGGGCTTTTTTCAATCTTGGAGATAATGTATTCTAGTACAGAGTAGAGCCAATCATTTTGACTTTTAAAATTTTTATTTATTTACTTTTATTTGTTCATGGTTATGTTAACATTTGAGTGATACTTCAATATCCTTAAAAAAAAGCCACAGCAATAAATCTAATATACACTCATACTATATCAGTAGATAGATGGTAAGTCTTACTATTTTAATTCCACTATCCATGATTCTACATAGGAAAATACATATGAATGCAGTTAGGCAGGACTAAGGGCTTGCCTGGAATTTACTGCTCACCAACCCCC
>NW_012143523.1:1183799-1184649 GCF_000956105.1 Propithecus coquereli | reverse complement strand
TATTTGGAGAGAGACAGAGAGAATTTTGTCATTATTATCAGAAACCCCAGACATTGTTCTTGCCTCTCGACTTTTCACAGGTATAAACCCTTTACCACAGTGATGATATTATTATTCTAGGTAGTAAAGCTGGTAGTTTTTGAATGGGATTAGACATTTTGATAGATGAATACATACAGGAGCAATGCAGTGATGTAGAAAGCCAAGCAAAACTTTTATCAGTTTTTCATTGTTGTGAACAGATTTCTGCTGGTCAGTTTGAAGCAGCCATGTAACCAAAAGGATACATCTGACAGATTAAAAGAAGCATAATACTCTTCTCAAAGCCTCTTTTAAAGGAAAGTGAACTTGTTTTGCACTGTTCTGAAAATATAAAAATTAATAGTCAATAGTGTGTGCTTCCAAGAGTTTGGAAATTACTAGGGTCATATTCTACTTCTTTATCAATGTACTTTAACACTTGATTCTGAGGTCTTTATTCTACTGATTTTCAAAGATTGTCTATGGAATACCCTTTGATGGGCAGGTATGCTTACTGTCAGAATAATAAGATACCGTGGTTCTTCAGAACAAAGAATAGACATGCTCACTACCAGTTATAAAAGATTCAGGTCCCCTAAACTCAGGATCCTTTTCTGTAAAGCATCCTTCTCGGAAAATTATTCTCTGATATTGCTACTCCCGTAAGTAATAAATTGCTATTAATCTCTGATTCAGGAGTGGAGTGTCTTCCCATATCTGTGAACTATGGCATGCTAATTTGTTAGTTTACAAGTTAGTTTCAGAGTTCTTTATGCCTACCCTGGCCAAAATTACATAGCAGTGTCAAAACTCACTGTTTCAAATGAAT
>NW_012143523.1:1182070-1182504 GCF_000956105.1 Propithecus coquereli | reverse complement strand
AAATGTACACGACCTTTTCTTTTTTGCTTGAATATAAAAATTAAAGAAATCATCAGTGCCATCTATTGTTGGAAATCCATTTTGTGAGCTTTATTGATTTACCCTCAGTTGTGTCCTGCAGGACACTGAAAATCTAATATGGAGAACCAAACCAGAGGTAAGCAAGGTCTACACCTGAGGATCATGCATCACAGAGTAAGGGATGGCCATGATGAGTATTTTACCTCATTTTATCCTCAACTCTGACACTGCTGTGCAGGGAATCTAATCCCCATTTTTCAGAAGAAGAACCTGAGGCTTAAATATATTAAATACCACTTTCTTCAAGATTCTATGTGATAATTAGAAAAGTTGTGATTTAACGTAGAAGCTTCATGTTCTTTTAACTAGATCAAAGCGCTTCCGTAAAAATATCAATGAACTTTAACCTTATA
>NW_012143523.1:1170180-1170775 GCF_000956105.1 Propithecus coquereli | reverse complement strand
TTGTATTCAAACTATATAAAGAACTCTTAAACCTCTGCAAGAAGAAAATAACTCAGTTAAACATAGACAAATGATCTGAGCAGACACCTCACCAAAGAAGACATACAATGGCAAGTAAGCATACAAAAACATGCTCAGTATCATTTGTCATTAGGGAATTGCAAATTAAAACAACAATGAGGCACCACTGCATACCTATTACAATGGCTAGCATTGAAAAATCTAACAATATCAAATGCTGGTGACTATAAGCAGAAACAAACTCTCATTTACTGCTGGTAGGAAAGCTTAAATAATACAACCCTTTTAGAAGACAATTGGGCAGTTTCTTACAAAGCTAAGCATTACTATACCATATGATCCAGCGATCATTCTTTCAGTTATTTAGCCAACTGATTTGAAAACCTCTATCTACACATAGTGTGCATGTGAATGTTTATATCAGCTTTATTCATGGTTGATGAAAACTGGAAACAACCAATATGTCCTTCTATAGGGAATAGAAACTGTGGTACATCTATTCATGGAGGACATTATGTTAAGTGAAATAAGCCAGAAACAGAAAGTTAAACACCGCATGTTCTCACTCATATGT
>NW_012143523.1:1168271-1169535 GCF_000956105.1 Propithecus coquereli | reverse complement strand
CTCCCTAAGTGTGGAATGTGTATGGCGACTTTCTTACAAAGACTCCGATGTTAAAGGGATGTGGGGTGGGGAAAGGAGAGTAACGTTACAGTGGAAAAACATGATAAACATATTCTCAGTGAGGTCATCAGGTCAACATCAACAGTAAAAAAATCATGTTGTATATACCATTGATAGGATGGGATGAAAATTGAACTTCAAGCTTGTCTCCCTTCCCCCCAAACATAACCACAGTCTAATCATGAGAGAAACATAGACAAATTTCAATACAACACATTCTACAAAATACCTGAGCAATAGTCCTCAAAACTGTCAAGGTTATCAAAACCAAGAAAAGGCTGAGAACCAAGAGAAACTATCACAGTCAAGAATAGCCTAAGGAGACAGGACTGCTAAATGTAATGTGGAATCTTGGGACAGAGAAAGGACAACAGGTAAAAACTGAAAATCTGAATAAGCTGTGGACTTCAGGTATTAATTATTTGTCAGTAATGGTTCCTTTATTTTTAAAAATGTACCATACTAATGTAAAATGTTAATTACAAGAGAAATTTGGTGTAGGATATATGGGAATTATTGATACTATTCTCTATATTTTTTGTAAATCTAAAACTGTTCTAAAAATACTTTTTAAATATCTGACATAGTCCACAATTATTCCCATTTTCTAGGAAGTCTCAAGACCTTTCATCCAAAATAGGAAGGGCAAGAGTCCTGATGTTTCATGTGACCTTTTCCTCATGGCCACAGCTAATTGGAATAGTAGTAGACATGGCCAAACTGTATCAGTTTCTTTCCCAGGAATTTAGTCAGAGCTGAGATATAGTTAGTAGGAGTCTCAGGTAGACCAATACAAACATATGGAACAGAAAATCAGAGAAAAAAAAATATATCTATAGAATGAGATGAAAAAGAATGAGAGACAGTCTTTTTTGTTTATTTGTTTGATTGTTTAGTTTCTCATTCTAGTTGCATCCTGTAAATCAGTTGCATTGTTGCCCTTGAGTTCTACAAGACACTCTTCTATTCTCATCAGTTTTTTTTTCTTCCAAGTATTAATTAAGCATTGAGTATCAAGCTTGCAAACCTAAGCAACAAGGATATCTTCTCTCAAGGATTTTATATCTCAATGTACTACACTCTCCTTACTCACCTCTGGCCATACTGACCACCACATCCTTATCCTCAGTTTCTTTAGTATAAGTTTCCTTCCATCTTCAGATATTTATAGACATTTTTATTCCTATGACTGAGATACTTTAAT
>NW_012143523.1:1156070-1157016 GCF_000956105.1 Propithecus coquereli | reverse complement strand
TGGAGGTACTGACTTCATATAACTTAAATTCAATTGACTTAATGCTAGTGGTCAATGGTCCTCAAAATGTAGCCTCAGATCAGCAGCATCAGTGTTACTTGGGAACTGTTAGAAATGCAAATTTTCAGGCTCCACCTGCTAAATTTGAAATTCTTGAAGTGGAGCCTAGCAGTATGTGTTTTTACAAACCCTCCCAGTGATTCTGATGTACACTAAAGTTTAAGAATCTTCTGTTGGTTCAGCTGAAGTTCAGTAATCCATGTCAGCATCCTATGAGATCAAGAAATGAACAATTGACAGAAAAAAAAGGAGATGTAATCCATCTCAATTTCACAAAGACCTCTGATACCTTTTCAAATTACAGTCATATCAGCAACATAGGAAAACAGGTTCATCACTTCACAGAAATTAGATAAATATCTGCCTTCAAGGACATAGTTAGGATCAACTCCAATTTCTTACCCATACTCTTCTCTTCTACTGGGAGACCTGCGTTACTTAAGTAAATGCCTAAAGTAAATATATACCACCAACTCTATGCCTATTTCTGTACTAGGCTGAATTCGGGAACTGGCCTGTGTCCTGGAAATACAAATTCTATCTAATGATTTTGCTCCCACTGCCAGTATATTATCCTCATTTACTCTTTGCTTTGCCTCATAAATGATGAAAGTATCTTTTCCTGAGAGATTACTATACTTCACTCTTAATAATATGCCCTGAAAGAGGCTGGCTTTCTCCAGATTCCTAAGCATGTAACTAACTTTAGCATACTTCCTTGTTCTAACTTATCCATACAGAACACCAATTTCTAAAATAGTCATTTGTGAAACTCTCTGAATTATGTTTTCCACATGTGCAGGAGAATAATTGTGTCATCCTTCCCCTTCACTGTTCTGTAGTGCTAAAATCCAGTCAGTGATATTAAATAAGGATTATGTCCTTT
>NW_012143523.1:1153901-1156020 GCF_000956105.1 Propithecus coquereli | reverse complement strand
ATTATTCTTATTTTAAATTTTCTAGCTCCTGGAATGTGATAAAAGAGGAGGCCTTGGGATTAAATTTCTATTCTACTGCTTTCAAGCTAAATAGTACTTGGCAAATTACTTAACTTCTCATAGTGCCATGTTTTCAAAATTGGCATAAAAATGCATGTTGTTGTGAGGAGGAAATGGAGTCTGTAAAGCACCCAGAAATACACTTTGCACACAGTTGGCTCTCAAATACATCAGTTCCCTTTCCCTTTTTCCACATTGATGTGGAACAAGACATAGCATGTCTATATTTCTAATATCGCTGGGTAACCCTGAACCGCTGTCTCCTTGACAAAAAAAGCTTTTGAAGCTTCAATTCTGTTCTGGCTGCCATGTCTGGATTGCACATGGCTGTTGATGACCTAAAGAAGCCTTTATTCACTGACAATTTTTTTTCCCCCAGTTTTACTGAATTCCCAGAGGTGGCAGTTATATGAGGCATGGAAAGAAATTTTTTCTGAAGGACTTAATGAAAATCAGAGAATATGAACAAGTGTAATCTGCTTAAGAGTCTAATAAGAAATTTACGCATATTTACATTTCCTTTCATAGAGTATTTCATGAGTTCCTATGGGACTCTAGTGTGCAGGGAATTTCTTTTTGAGGCAAGGATGAGTATCCTTTAATTTATTTATCAAAGAACGATAGACATTGGGAAGAATTAGAAATACACACATGGTGTATATTACAGTGCTAGTCAGCTCATTCACCTATTCTATCATTACAAATTTAATAACATTTGGAATATTATTAAATAACATTTACATTAAACATTTATAACATTAAACATTCCTTTGTTTAATAACAAAGGAATAACATTTGAGCTGAGAAATGAATGACAAGAGGTGTAAGCCACCAACGGATTTGTGATGGTCCAGGAAGAAGAAATAAGCTTTCCCAGAAAGCAATCGGGCACTAAGGAATTCCTATAGGTAGTATGTTAAAGAAAAGAGAAGGCCAGTGTGGCTTCAGATGCATAATCAAGGAGAAAATTAATAAAATATGTGACTGGAGACATAAGCAGATGTCTAATTATGTGAGTTATTTTGGCTTTTTATGAGTAGTTTGGTTAATTAAGTTTAAAGGGATATGACTTAAAGTGGGCACACAATATATTTGAGGCTGGATCATTTTGTACTTGTGAATCGAACTTGGCTTTTGCAAATCTATCAATAAGATAGAAAGATTATTCCTTTGTAGTATCACAGAGACATAAAACTTCAGCAGCGCATTTAATTCCAGAGATAAAAGTCTCTATGGAGTTATAATTTCTTTTGATTAAAAAGACAGCAATTTCCAGAGGCATGCTGTGTGCAGCTCCTTTTCCCTGACTTAAAGTTTGGCATCATTAAAATCATCTGGGTGATGTGATTATGGCTGATGATGCAGTTGTTGTGAGACGTGTCAGGCAGTCCCCACTGAGAGCTGTGTGCTCTTATTTCAGGAGGTTGCCTCTCATTCAGCATACTTTTTCTAAACTCAGCCACCTAGATATTAATCCTCAGCAATTAGAAAAGAATAATTAATGCTTTCTAAATCTGTCATATGACCTGAAATCATACAGCTTGTGTGTCTGAAAGGCTGTATTTAACCAATGTATTTCCACTGGAAGGCTGCGTGCAAAATCACAGCTGGAAAGTCAGACTGAGAAATCAAACGTAGAGTGACTACAAAGAAATGTAACTGCCTTATGGTAATGGATCGTTTTGTTTTACGGTTTCAGCACATACTCAGAGATAGAATGGACTGATAACTATGAAAATTAAAATCCCATCTTCCAAGGTTCATTTATACAGCTTGAGTGAAGCTTTCTTGTCAGCAATTCAACAAATACTTATTGAATCTCGCCTAGAAGCCATGCACCAGAGAACACAATATGGAAAATAGAAGTTCCATCTCTTCAGAATCTAGTTGGGGAGAACCATGTACAGAATTTTTTTAAAGTGTGCTAAGTACAGTCATAGAATTACAGATGCAAGTTGCTACCAGTCTAGGAAAAATCATTTTTATTAATTTGCTCCATCTTTAAAGAACAAGAGAATACAGGTAAATTTTAAAAATTATATTATCACATAATATTTCT
>NW_012143523.1:1144335-1144746 GCF_000956105.1 Propithecus coquereli | reverse complement strand
AATATGTAAAACGGAAAGTCAGCATATTTTATACTATGTAGATGTAAGTTCGGTGTTATTTGAAGGGTGGAAGTTGCTAGCGTTGATTAGACCAGTTCAAATTGAAAGTCTTTACTATAGACCAGCACAAGAAAGATGGGATGAATTAATCACCTACAGATGGAGGAGAAGAATATCTATTCAGTCCATGACTAAATTTCAGATTATCTATAAACTTCCTGAAATGGTGTGCAGATTTACATCCTTATGTATTGGTGGGAAACTAAGTGTTGCTGGATGACTGTGCATTTTTTAAGGGAGAATGTACATCATTATCACCAGATACTGAAAGTGTTCATGGCCAAAGGAATGCTAAGATATCCTTTTATAAAAGACTTCCTGGACAACTTCTATTTCTAGGAGTATCAAAAC
>NW_012143523.1:1140041-1144285 GCF_000956105.1 Propithecus coquereli | reverse complement strand
ACATTTTCTATCTTTATTTATTAATTTCTCTTCTTGTTTTACATAAGTCAGCAGGAAGCCTCTCATACTCACAAAACAGAGAAAAATCCTGACCACAGAAATCAAGTGAAAGGCTTGGATCTGGATCTCATTCAGTAAATAGATATTGAGCATTAAAACACAGCAATAATAAAAGAGTTTTCTAAGAAAGCATTAGTGATAACATAGAGTTGGCAGTGTATACAGGAGAAATGTAATTAATGTCACAAGATCATAAGTGTAAGATTACTGCTTTACTGGGATCCACATAAAGTCACATATCATCTATTAATATATTAGTTTTCTGGTTTTGCCCTAACAAATTAGCACAATCTTAGCAACTTAAAACAACACACATTTAGTTTCTAACAATTCTGTATATCAGAAGTCCAAGTGGGCTTCACTGGGTACTCTGCTTAGAGTCTGTCATGGAATCAAAGTCAAGATTTTGGCTGCCTTGTGCTCTTATCTGGAGGCTCTGTAGAAGAGTCCACTTTCAAGACCACTCAGAGTGTTGAAAAAATTTAGTTCCTTGTGATTTCAGGGCTAATGTCCTTATTTCCTTGCTAGCTATGAGCTGAAAGACCTCTCAGCTCCTTGGACAACGTATATGCCCTGTTCTGTTGCCTCCTCCATCCTTAAACCATGAATGGTGCATCGAGTCCTTTTCAGGCTTTATTCTCTCCAGTTTCCTTTTTGCTGAAACACTCTGACTCCAGAAAATGTTCTCTACTTTTAAGTACTCATGTGATTAGATTAGGCTCAGCCAGAAAATTGAGAATAATTTCCAGATCTTAATGACTATAACTTTAATCATGTCTGCAAAGTCCTTTTGCATGTAGCATACATATTCACAAGCTCAAAAACAAGGGGCAAAGACCATAGTGGTTGAAATTCTTCTCACCACATACTCATTAACTGTCAAATGCAATCTACAGAAGGGAATGAGACATGATGCTGTGGGAGCACAGAGGAGCCTGAGAGGGAGACAGAGGCTCTGTCTTATGGGGAGATGAGAGCCAACTCTACAATGAGCATCTAACAGCTGAAGCAATATGAAGACAACTCATGTTTTCAGTGAAAACACAGCAAGGAGCCATCTTCAGTAAAATGTCATGGACAAAGAACTAGAAAGTGCTATAAAATTCAATTTGAAGGAGCAAAATATCTTAAAGTCTCTGAGGCAATATGGAAAGCCAGCAAAGAAAAAAAAATTCTATTAAAGGGCTGTATCTCCACCAGCCATATAATTTTGCAACCATTTTGTCTAATGAACTCTACGTATTAAAGCTTATCAAACAGAAATTGGGATGAGGAAAGTAAGGAGTTCCCTATTCAGTTCGCAAAAGTCTCTGAAGAAAGAAATTATGCCACATACTTATTAACTATTGTAGTAGCTTTTACTGTAAAATACTTGTCCTTATCTATAATTCGATCACATCCTGGTGCAATTTAATCTTCCATTTGCTCCTTGGGTCAGCCTCTGATTAATACAGTACAAACCAACTAAAGTTTAGAATAACTAGAGAAGTCAAAAAGCTAAATTTTATTCTTCAGCCAGAACCACTGAAAACAAGAGTACATTTATGTTGTTTTATACTTGGACACACTGTTATTACTACAAATCAAGTGACAGATACTGGAAATGAAGGCATCTGTGTTCTTCTGTTTACAGGTATGTAGGGAGATGTGGTACACAGACATTCCTAGGAGATAATATCTGTGCACACAGATGTTGAACATCAGTTTCTTGATAATATTTAACATTTTTCGTGATGTGAAGTAGACTTTTAATAAAAAGATCTTTAATTCACCTAAAGAGATGAAAAATAGCTTTCAGAAATTAAAAATAGTAAAATCAAAAAGCTCTTCACTTAACTTTTAACTAATGGAGCTGTGTGAATTAATAAGCATAAAAATCCAGTAGTAATTATTGCTGAGATGCTAGATGTCAGCTGGAGGTTCATCACTAGATATAGCTTCAGGTTGAAAAATATTCAGGCAAACAAATGGGTATAGTAGCAGGTGCTCTTTATTAAGCAGAAAGATATGCCTTCTTTATACTCTTTGGTGCCATTGATTGTGAGTTCTGTGTCTAGTTCTGGTGACTACGAGAGATCACCCAGCTTCCCATGTGGGTGAGAATGTAGTAGTCAAAGATAGATGAAAAGGGTTTATTAATTCAGTGTTTTATAGAAGAGAGAAGATTATGTTGTAGATAACCACTTCCTCTTCTGCCTATTGAAATATAAATATCCAAGAGTATTCAAATTAGGTGGTGAATTTTTAAAAACAAATGGAGTAATTTATCTGAAGCTAAGCGAAACACACATGTGCATATATACACACCTGCCACTCTTTGAAGAGAGCTCCCTGCCTCAGCTAATCACCTGGTGATGCAGCTGGGTTGTAGAGGCCCAGACTAAACTCAAAGCAATGGATTCTAAGCTTTGCTCCACATTAGAATTACATAAGGAGCTTTTAAGGATGTCAATGCCCAGATTGAACTCCATGCCATTTATGTCAGAATGTTTGGGAGTGGGAGACAGGCATCAGTATTTTTTAAAGATCCCTGGTTGATTCCAATGTACCGCAACAGTTGGGACCCACTGAGGTAAAGGTGGGAATCTAAGTAACCATGGTAACTCCCCTGAGCATATTCATATTAGGCACTATAGAACTGCAGGTGGCTGTAAATGAAAATGATAGCTAATTAGAAATGTAAAATTAAACAGAGGATGGCTGATGCTTATGCCACTAAAATGTTGGAAGATAGTAACATTCTGGGAATCCCATAATTTGGCAGGTTTCAGAGTTATAGTAATGTCTACTGTAACTCTTTATGTCCTTCTTTTTTTCTTTTAAAAATCCTGATTTCATCTTGCTTTCCAGTTGAAAGTTCTTTGAGACAGTTGTATCCACTAACGTGAAAGTCTTGCCCTAAAGCTCAATATAAATTTGGTAATACTTTTTCCACAAAGGGTAAGATAGAGGTGTAAATACTCAGCTAGTTTGAGCCTGATAAGATATACTAAGTGATAAGTTTCTATACTTATTAAAACGTAGGCAACAATTCAATCTTCCTTCCCACCTTATCCACTTACGTTAGTGTGATGCTTCATAGAATTTCTGTTTGGAAATGCTAAGTCGTACAAAAAGGACTGCTTACGATGCACTTGTTCCTTTTCTCCAATTTTCTTCAGGCCTTCTCCCCACTAAAGAAGGAGTAATTGAGTCCAACTAATTGGATTAAGTGGAGCACATCTGCTAGTGGAAGAACCATTATATTAAAAGATGTACAGGTGTTCTCTACCTCAAAAAAGAAAAAAAATTAAAATTCTCCCTCCATGGAGCTAGCTCAGTTTGATCCAGGGACTACCATTATTGCTTTGATTTCTTGTAACCTGTGGCCAACCAAAATACATGGAACCCAAAACTTAGATTGAAATTCAGGGAGAATAAGAGCCATGATTATGTCCAAGAGTAAGCTTCCTGGTCCAACCCAGGTATTACAGGTAGCCTCTGAAATGGTGCCCAGTGATCCCTACCTCCTGGCATTTATGCCTTTCTGTAATCTCTCCCTTTTGAGCATGGGTTGGACCTAGTGACTTACTTCTAACAAATGTAAAACTGCAAAAGTGACGAAATGTCACTTATGATATTGGCTTGGAAAAAAGACTGTGGCTTCCACTTTGGATGTGATCTCTGGCTTATTTTGGGGAAACCAGCTACCACATCGTGAGTTGTTCTATGAATGTTCCGTATATTCCATGTGGTAAGGAACTGAGGAAAGCCTTCAGGCAACAGCCAAGGAGAAACGTAGTCTTTCAGTGAGATAACCAGGGAAAAACTAAATGCTGTCAACAGACTCCTAAGTGAACTTAGAAGCAGATGCTTACTTGATGAGCCTCCAGATGAAAATATCCCGGCCAACATCGTAACTGCAACTTCATAAGAAACCTTGAGCCAGAAGCACCCAGCTGAGTCATGTCAGATTCCTGACCCACAGAAACTGTGAGATAATGAATGTTTCTTGTTTTAAGTCTCTAAGTTTTATGGGAATTTGCTATCCAGCAGTAGATAAGTAATATGTTAGGTTTACCGTAGCTCCATATCCAGAGTCATTTAACATAGCAGAATTAGCAATACAGTTATTCATTCCTTTATTTTTGCTTGCATTTAGCTGCATTTCCAAATATCACTGACAGGGGGCAGGATAAGATTCA
>NW_012143523.1:1137030-1138851 GCF_000956105.1 Propithecus coquereli | reverse complement strand
AAGAGTGCAATGCGCACCACCCGAAGGATGGACATATTTGAAACTTGGACTTAGACGGGGAGGGGGGGCAAGGGCAACATACATAACCTAAACATCTGTACCCCCATAATATGCTGAAATTTAAAAAAAAGTGTATTTTTAGATGCAATGATGACCAGATACAAATAAATAAATAAGTAAATATGAAAGTTAGAAATTTCAAGAAAGCTGGACGTGTAGATTTATTCACCAAACACGTGTTCAGGAATATTCTAAACAATGTTATTTGCAACAGCCCCAAACTAGAAATAACCCAAATGGTCATCAATAGTAGAAAGAATAATAATTTTTTTCTCTATTTTTCTTAAAAAATGCATAAACAAAAGAAGCCAGACACTAAACAACACAGGCATTGTGATTTAATTTATAAAGTTCAGAAGCCTACAAAACTAAACTGTGACCATGACAAATGACAACTCTCTTAAACTTTAAGAGAGTTGTCACCCTTAGAGGAGGAGCCCTGAGGGATGGGTTCTAGGGTGCTGTGGAGCTTATAGTAATGTGCTTTTTTAAAATCTGAGTAGTATTTAGGTTCCTCGAGTTGACTTACACGCTTTATTCATTGTTCTACATGTGTGCTGCACTCCAGTATGTGATTTTGTTGTTGTTGTTGTTGTTTAATTATGGATAGAGTTAATAGCCAATAAAACAAAACTGAAGAAAAATAATGAAGTGGAAGATAGCCCTAATGAAACTTTCCATAGTAAAGGGTAAAGAGAAAATTATTGAAAAAAATAAAATAAATTCTGACTAAAACTAATTACAAATTCAAAGGAAGAGAGAGAAAGGCATGGAGTTAATATTTGGGAAGGTAATGGTTGTGAATTTTCCAGGTGAAATAAAAGACAGTAATACTCAGTTTTAGGAAACCCAGTGAATCCCAAGCAGAATGCATAAATTAGGATTCCAGATCTAGACACATCAAAGAGGTACTCTAACTTTTATGGTAATGAAGCATTTAATTATGCCTTGGAGAAATGATGGAAAAGAAAGAAGAGTGAAATGTGCCAGAGGTGGTTAGGGAAGCAACAACTTGAAGGTCCAGAAAGCAGACATTGGAGGCCTCTGCCTGAAGCATCAGAGCCTATAGTTCTCCAGAGCTCCTCCAGGAACAGCAACAACTCTCAGGAATCTCTGAAAAAGTTCCTAACAATTGTCAAAGCAAAATGGTTCTCAACCACTTACTTAGAGATCTTTCTAAATCTCACATGCTAGCCAAGTGTCCTGCATCCGTGTAGGAAAGGGAATTCTGGCAAATGCAGTTTCTAGTTGCCAAAGAGACATTAGAAGAAAGAGACAGTGATAACAAGTTAATAGCAAATAATCCAGCACACTAGATAAAATTCTAACGTTTGTAGATGATAGGTGAAGGGATTATCTTTACGATCTTAGGGAGCTTGTGTTAAAACACACACAAAAAAATGTGAACCACATAATTTCACAAATCCTACCACTTAAAATGATAAAATTGGGCATCCAAATATACCAAAAACAGTGTGAAAAGGCAATCCATGATTTGGAATCAGGTATTCAGAACACATATGGTTGAAAAAGAAATTGAACCCAAAATATAAAAATAATTCTTTTAAAGCATTAATAACAATCCAAATAATACTCTTAAAACAATGTGAAAAGTATTTGAGGAAACAATTGACAGAAGAAAAAAACTAAGTGGCATTAAAGTATAATTGTCAACTCATTAATTAGGGAATTCTGAATTAAAACCACAATGAAATATTATTTTACACTCAGCAGTTTTAAAAATGCTTCCAATAATACAAG
>NW_012143523.1:1131232-1132405 GCF_000956105.1 Propithecus coquereli | reverse complement strand
GAGGGTCTAATCATTAGGTTATATCCCTTCTCTTTTTTTTTTTTTTTTTTTGAGACAGGATCTCACTCTCTTGACTGTCCCCGTGTCATCATAGTATTTAGTTTATGTTTTAAAGGCAATTTTTAACATTTATAATTGTACCACCCAAATCTCTTTCTATTAAATATACCCTTTTTTGGTGTTTTGTTGATAGGGCAGGGATCCAAGCCAAGGTCCAGTAGTTTCAACCTGTAACCTTCTTTTCTTAGAACACAGAATCCTGGGGATAATAAGTGAAGCATGACAGCCACACAAGAGCACTCATGCAGCTGTGTCTCCTCCTACTCTCAAATATTTCAGGGAGTCAAATATTTAAAGGCTTCCTTATAGTTCCATGCAAGCTCATTGTTTTGGCTACCACCAGTTCTTCCTTATTCTTTCAAGTTATTTATGCTCATAAGTGCTTCATTGTCTGCCAAGGTAAAATGTGATAAACGTACTAGTAATGTCCATCAAAGGCACTGGCTTCCCCAGTGAACAATGTCTGAGGCTAAGTGCAGTGACCCCTCTCCCTGTCCCAGGGGCATATGAGGACAGCGAGGATACACTTCCACTGCTGGGTTAGTGCCAACACAGATGCCAGCACTTCCACATCAGTGTTTTTTTTTAATATGCTGCCACCACTGTTAACAGGAGCCTCTCCAATGATGCCATAGACGATATGATAAAACACTGAAGTGAGAAAATTAGTGGAAGTAAAAATTTAAAAATTCCAGGATTTTGATGTAGTGTTTATTTTAACCTTTTTACTATAAAAGATTTTAGGCCATTAGGCTTGGTGTATGGGAACAATCTGAAGGCAGATAGTTGAGTTGAACCGGTAAGCCTCGATTTCCTTAGATATTCTTCTCCAAAAGTCCCCTTGTCTCTGGCTAACACCACCCAGGCATGCTCGCCACATCACATTCTCCTGTGTAACATATTTCCTCTGTTAAATATAATTTGAGTCTGAAATACAGATAAAGTATGAAAACAATCATTGGGAAAGAGAATATTAAGGCAATGATCAACATGTAAAAAGCATTTTTAAGGTCAATATATGATAAAATGTTTCTAATTTCTGAATTGCTTTTGAGAAAAATATTCAATATCTAACTTCCTACTCATTGTTGAAATGAAAATATTCCTAAATAG
>NW_012143523.1:1126560-1130122 GCF_000956105.1 Propithecus coquereli | reverse complement strand
GTTTTGATTTTTCATTCTTCAAACTTTTATTTAAAGTGTCTGTATCATATTATTAATTCAAGCCAATCTCTGAAAAATATTTTCCAGTGTGGCATAGATTTTTCTGTGGGCTAATTTCACTAGCATGTAATAATTTACCTGTCCAGAACTCTGTAAAGCCTTGGAAAGGAAGGGCAATAGACAAGAGAGGTAGGAGATATAATCTCCACCTGTCTTAGCACAGACTCTTGTAATAAAATACTATGGACTGAGCAAGTGAAACAACAGATATTTATTTTTCACAATTCTGGAGGACAGGAAGTCTGTGATCAGGGTGCCAGTATGGTTGGGCTCTGGGGAGGGCCCTCTGGCTTGCAGGAGGTGGTCTTCTTCCTGTATCCTCATATAGGTAGGGAGAGACAAAGACACAGAGAGAGACAGACAGACAGAGAGAGAGAGAGACGGTGAGATCTCTGGTTTCTTTTAGGGGCATGAATCCCATCATAGGAACCCCCACTTCATGATCTCACTTAAACCTCCAGAAGTCTCCATCTCCAAATATTATCATATTAGGGGTCAGGGATTCAACATATGAATTTTGGGAAGGACATAATTCAGTCCATAATACCATCTTAAATTTGTACAGCTTTCTGAGATGTAGAAAAAGCACATGAAAAACAATAAAGATGCATTGGAAACAACAGCATAGGCTGTAGATGCTGAAACATTTTGAGAAAGAATAATTTAAATTATATAATCAAAAATATTTATTGAGTGCCTCATGTGTAACTATGTGCCACACAGGGTAGCAATGACAGGAGAAAATATCTAACAGGAGGAAAATATTGGCATTTGAAAGACCGTTTGACTATAGGTTCGGCCAAATGGAGCAGCAGCATGAATGAATACTTGGAAGCAAATATGCTTCAGAGACCCAGTGTGCAAAAGGCATCTAAGATTCCAGACCCTTAGTCTTCTTGCTTGTGCGGATGACAATGCTTTTAGTTTATTTACCATTTTGTAGACCCTTCATACTTAATCATTCCTGTATCTCTAGCATTATTTTCTTTGAGCATAACCATTCCATGCCCTTCCTCATTTCTCAATGGTATCCTGCACTAAATATAACTACTTGTCTGGCACGTGGCCCATCAAAATCAGGGTCTCACACATTTTCTCCCCACAGGCCCACTTCTCCTTTCTTATCTGCAAGTCTAAGTTCCATTTCTGAGCTCCCCATCTCTCTCTAGCATCAGGGCTTTATTTTAACTGACTATTTACCAATAAACATCCATCTCCCAAATTTGCCTTTATCGGCTCCATCCATTCTTGAGACCGCAATAAAATGCCACCTATTTATTCTAAGAGGTCTTCTCAAATTGTGTTGGACTTGAGCTAAACCCTTCCTCCTAGTCCTAGCGGTATTTAACTGGAACACTTGAAAGCCAAGATACTTTTTGGGGTTTTATGGTACCTTCATAGAAATATTTGTTGAATAAATGAAGTTGAATAGACTCAACTCGAATCAAATTGCATTAAGCTGAAATGTACTGAATTAAAATGAATGGTTCCTATAATACTTGATCACCAGATAGGCAATAAGTCAAACAACTTCTTTCTTTGTATTTTTTCAGATTCTCTCAATGTACGCATCTCTAATAGAATAGCCGCACAGAATATTCTACACATAAGCAGTAGAAAAGTTTGAGATGATTCAGACTTAATAGTCACATTCATGTACAGATAATGACACTGTCAAGTAAGTGTCATCTTTGACTAAGAAACAGCAGAATCCATTAATACTATACTAAAAAATAGGATATCTTTAAAGCTAGGCTAAATAGCCTATGTTTTTAATGGGCTAACTTGTATTTAAAGTTAATTGGATATTGAAAATCCTAGCTTATGTTTAATATGTATCATTTTTCAGAAATCCCAAGATAAAGCTGCTAACTATTAAAAAAATGACAAAACTATACATTTACTGAACTGTGGATTTTAGCAATCCTCATTCTAGCAATAAAGCCTTCTTTTGAAAATACTCTTCCTCTATTTAGCTTATAGACAATGCTATTCTTTCTTATATAATCTACTTAGTACATTCATCACTTTTAAATACCTGGCCATTAGAGGGTAAGGAATATTTGCAAAAACACTTTAAATAGAAAATTATGGATAGACAGTTGGATTGAAAAAAGTTGCTATTTCCAATTAAAAGACTGTATGATATATCATCTTGGTGCATTTGTAAACAAAAGCAAAACAATAAAATCTTTATGTCACAGACATCATTATTAACACATTGTTTGGTCTGGTCCAACTTTCATTTATAAATTTTAACTTGCAAAAGCAGAGTGAAAATAAACCCTATCACAATCACAAGCATTGGTATATGTGACTCAATAGAGCAAACGATATTTGCTCAGCATTTTATACAGGTTTCTTTCCAAAAGCCTCCAAAAGCCACGCTTTTTTTTCTCACTGTCCCTGGCTTACTTGAAAGACATACACACAGACACACACACACATACACACACACATGCGCGCGCGCGTGCAAATACACACGTATATACACACAATAGTCTTTTGATTAAAAAATTTAAATAAACAAAATAATATTTTAATTATGAGAAGGAACTTCAATTAGTATTCTAAGAGTCTTAGTTTGATCTCTTAATTTTATAAAATGAAGGCTATAGTGAGAAAGGATAAAAGAAAAGGTATCTGCCATAATTCACTTTCTTTGTTTTTTTCATTAGCTGTACTTTATTGTTTATTATGTTTCATAATACCTTTGTCTAAGGTTTTACTTGCATTATCCAAATTGATTCCCACAAAAATCCTGAAGTTATTATCCCCATTAGTCAGATTAGAAAACTGAGGTTTAGGAGGTTAATTAATTTGCTCAAGATCCCACAGTTAGTGATACACACACAATATGACAGCAAAGCCAAGATCCCTTCTAATTAGCAGAATTAGAATGATGTCTTACATCTCCTGATTGTACATCTTCTTGAGCTTTCCCACAAGTCGGGAGCTTCTTTTCAAGTTTTTCTTCTACACTTTGCATTTAAAAAGATTCATACAGTTGCTACTTGGATGTTTATCATTTCTAGTATTTCACATTCTTACGATGTATTTAAAGCAATGCCAACCAAATGCTGCATGACTTTGCTGTCTCTCTCTCTCTTCCTACCCACATACATACCCACCTACCTACCCATCTACCTACCATCCATCTTTCTATTTTATTCAGAAATTGCCATTCTCGCCATATTTTAACTCATTCTTATACCTTTTAAAATCATTGAATCAGATAATTTTAGAGGTTCAGCTCCCTCATATTATCCAAATGAGGCACTGAGAAGATTTTTTAGTTTTTAAAATTCAGAGAGAAAACCTAAACTTGTCTTTGTTATTTATGTTCCTTCTCTTATTATGCAACAATGCCTAAGGGAAACCTGTATTCATTACATTCAATCTGCTTTAAATTCTTTCCTTACTATGAATATTTACTTCTAAATATCATGAAAAAAGGGGAATTTTAGCTTTTTAGTAGACCTCCGACAGGATATTCTGTACC
>NW_012143523.1:1115263-1115770 GCF_000956105.1 Propithecus coquereli | reverse complement strand
AGAAATATATGTAGCAGACCCAAACTAATCCTAGTGTAGATTGTCCACCCCAATTTGACCCCTAGAATCATGAGTGACTCCAGGTGAGATTGGCAGAGCCTCCCAGCTGAGCCCAGTTGATTAGCTGATCCTGAACTGACCCACAAACTAGAGCTAGCAAGAGTAGTTTTACACAGTTCAGTCTCTCAGGAATGACCTTCAAAGAATAAACATTAAACTATATCCTTGGATTACTTTACTATCATGGTCAGAAAAATGTAAATGGTAACTTTTTTTTATTACTTTATGTATTTCTTCCAATGTCTCTCTGAATTTAGTGAGTTAATATATTGTATTTCCACCAAGGAAACTGAATGTAATTCTCCCTTAAATATATTTTAGATTTCCCACCTGATCCATTATGCTTTATAGAAAGACACAAATTTTTAAAAAATAACTGCAAGAAAATATAAGTCCACATTTAACAATCATAGTACAGAAAAATATTTCTAAACATTTTATTGAAAG
>NW_012143523.1:1113097-1115213 GCF_000956105.1 Propithecus coquereli | reverse complement strand
ACACACACACACATATACATATGAGTGTGTGTTTGTGGTTTGTATAAATATAAGCAAATGTGATATTATACTACAAAAGAAGTCTAGAGTTTCTTAATATTATAGAAAATGATGCTTAACTTTTTAAAAATGTAATGAATAACATACCTATTACATATAACACACCCAAATTAATTCTTAATTATATTGATTGAATTAAAAAAGAAAGACTAAAAGATATTGCAATTTTTAGGGTCCCAGCAGAAAAGAAATGCATCCACAACTAAGGATAATTTGATGAGTTTTTAACAGAAGCACTTTTTTTAAAGCTTTAGGCCAAGTACAGAGATATTCTAAGGGTAACCTTAGGATTAATAAGTGATAAGAGAAGTGAGAAATTACACAGACTTTGTGAGGTTTAGAGGGTGCACAAAACTTCCCCCATTTCTAACACCAATTGTGAAGTTAAAGGGTATCTAAAACCACTGTTAGACTTGAAAATTCATCTAAAAGATTCACAGACTCACTGAAACTTGTTACACGCATAGTTAATCTATTATTATGGCTAACTGATAGAGATTAGAATCAGCCTATTTGTTGCTGAATGAAATGAAATAGGGCATAAAACACATAGGGCAGTGTCTGAGAATCGAAGATTCATCATTCTTTCTCTTCCCAAACCACTTCTTTCAGTGAGTCAGAGTTTTTCTATTGAGTCAGACTTTGAATGCCAACTGCAAAAGTAGCCAACTGCAAATTAGGGAACAATTTACAAGACCATTCTCACTTTTGGCAACAATTCCAAGTTCAAGGGATTCCTAAAACCACCCCTCAGTTTCAATAACTTCCTAGAAGGGCTTACAGTACTCACTGAAAACTGTTATATTGACAGATACGGTTTAAAGCAGCGGTCCCCAACCTTTTTGGCATGAGGTACCAGTTTCATGGAAGACATTTTTTCCACAGACTGGGGAGGGGCAGGGGACAGGAGATGGTTTTGGGATGATGTTTCTAGTGCATTACATTTATTGTGCAGTCAAACCTGTCTGCTAATGATGATCTGTATTTGCAGCTGCTCCCCAGTTCTAGCATCACCACCTCAGCTCCACCTCAGATCATCAGACATTACATTCTCATAAGGAGCCCGAAACCTATATCCCTCACATGCGCAGCTTACAGTAGGGTTTGAACTCCTATGAGAATCTAATGCTGCAACTGATCTGACTGTAGGTGGAGCTTATGCAGTGAAGTGAGAAATGAGGAGTGGCTGTAAATACAGATGAAGCTTCACTCATTTGTCCAATGCTCACCTCCTGCTGTGTGCCCTCCTAATAGGCAACAGACCAATACCAGTCTGCAGCCCAGGGATTTGGGACCACAGATTTAAAGGATACAAATCAAAAACTGGGAAAAGATACAAATTAAAATCATCCATGAGAAGAAATGTATGGAGCACAGTCTAGGTGAATAATAAACTAGAGCTTCCAGTTGTCCTCTTACCATGGACAACAGGGCAACAATGTGTGACAGTATACATGGAATGTTGCCATGTGTGGAAGCTCACCAGAGCCTTAATGTTTAGAGTCCTCTCTGGGGCTCCATCATATAGGCATGGCTGACTGTCCAAATGGCTGATCTCAATTTCCAGCCCTTTAGGAAGTGGATCTGATACCACATGATCCAAAACCCCCATCTTAATCAGATTTTACTATCTGGCTAGCCCAATGACCCCAGGCAAACAAAGACCTTCCTATCATGCATGTCATCCTGGTCATCCCGGTGGTTTAAGAGATTACCTCCCAGAAACTAAGGGCAAAATCCAGACTTCTCTTAGGGTAAGGTGTTTTACTACACAGATTCCCAGGAGAGAAAATCCTGTAGAGAGAGCTGCCATGAGAGGAGCATTTAATTTAAGTTGAGAGAATAGTGGTTCACCCTGCAAAATAGGAAAGAAGAAAATACACTAAGTTTACTTTCTCTCCATCTTTCCGATTGGTTAAACCCATGTAGTATCAAGAAGGTAAGATAGCTGTCTGTGTAGGCCATACATGTCTGCTTCCTAGGGAAGACAGAATGGTGTGGAAAGCTTAGAGTGGCAAAGCAGGGTATCCATTACTTGCCACTTATCCTGACCTTA
>NW_012143523.1:1100000-1102886 GCF_000956105.1 Propithecus coquereli | reverse complement strand
ATATAATATATAATGAGCTTTATATCATTATATAATAAAAAGCCATTAACAAACAGGAAGAGCAGTAACAACAGCAACAACAACCAAACCTTTATCAGAGATGAATTAGTTAAAAGCTGCTTTTAAGAACCTTTTAGTAAATGAAAAGAGGTAACTGAAGACCTGAACTCTGTTTAGGGTCTCTGAAAGAGTAGAAAAACAAAGAAAAATCAAACAGAGATTCTGACCTTTTCTGTCCATGTAAGCCAAGTTTAACTAAGGGACAATTTCTAGAATTGAATAAGGTCAAGTTTGACTCCTGGTGAACAAAGCATGGCCATTCTGGGTTTACTTGATTTTTGGTTTCACACTCTCTGAGTACAAAATTGTTATAGGGATAAGAAGTTTAACGGGAGTAAGGCAATGAAACTAGCGAGAAACACTTGTTTCACATAGAAAAAGTAGTATATTTTCCTAAAACATTTATTTTTCAACTCCATGCTTATAGCAAAATAAAATTTGATGTTTTACTGTCTTATATTTTAGGGAACACATACAGAAAACTAAAAAAAACTGAAATACTGGACACAATATATAGAGAGGAACACTATTATAAACATCAAAATAGTTTCCAATTTGAAGCTCCCCTTGCCTGTGACCTGTGAAAAGCGAGGCTATCCCACTCTTACAGGCACTAAATCCACCCCTAATGGGTTAAGGACCCCTGAAAGAAGGAAACTACTCTTAGGTGAGTCTACCATCTCATACTGCTGAAAATAATCATCAAAACTCATAAGGATTTATAGAGAAAGCAAAATACAAGTCATTGAATGCTGAACAACAGAAACCTACTTTATATTTATAAATGATTTTATACAATCTACAAGTATTTAATTTGTGTCTGTTTACAACTCCTCATTCTTTCCAACAAATGCCCCATGAAGAGTTAACGTTATGGTTTTGTTGTTGTTTTCCATCCCTTTTCCTTCCAATGGAATTTAAGCTCAATGAAGACACTCTTGTTGAAAACGCTTTTATCCCCAACTGTTCTTTCAGAAACTTGCACAAAGAGTATATAAAAAAAAAAATCTCTTGAATATCGTTGAATGAACACAGAAAGCAAGAAGCTGAACTAAAATAAGAATGAAGGCCTCCTGAGTTCCTTTCTTACATCATGTAATAGGTTCACAACAGGCAATAAATAAACAAATGTAGGAAGAAAAGAGAGAAAGGAAGGAAGAAAGAAAGGCAGGCAGATAATCAGTTTTCCATAAAGTATCAGATTAGTGCAATACTTCAACACATATATAACTGGGTAGAAGTGGGCAAAAGACGAATGGCCATTAAAGTTATAGCAAAAATTGAAAATTTAACAGACGGAAAATTCTCTGAAAACAGAGAAATGTTTTCACCTATAAAAATTTGAACCAAAATGGAAAGGGAGTATATTACCAAAAAAAAAGCTTTTTTAAAAGTTAATCTTAAAATAGAAATGAAAGTATAGAAAAAATGATGATTTAAGAAATACTTATACTTTTTATAAGTGGAGAAAACTTCAACATTCACATAGATGACTTTTCATTTTTTTTAAATCTCCTTATTAATGATGATCTTTTTCTCCTTAGAAATCCACTCTTATGGTTCTACTTTACCAAAAAATAAAAATCCTCAATTTTAAATACAGCACCCTTTAATCATAATCTCTTTTCCTCCAGTTTACTTATTCTAATTCTAGAACTTCGTCCTAACATGTTTTCTTGGCTACTTTTTTTTCCTTCTTTGACATGTCCAGTTAGTGCTCATGGAATATCAGTTGCTTCCCTGTATTTCCCTGCTGTACTGTTGCTGTTAAGTTGAACATGTGACTGGGTTCTAGCAAATAGAACTGTGAGCATAGGCTGGGCACCGTGGTGGCTCATGCCTGTAATCCCTGGTGCTTTGGGAGACCAAGGCTGGAGGATCAATGGCTTGAGCCCAGGAGTTCTAGGGTGCAGTGAGCTGTGATCATGTCATTGTACTCCAGTCTGGGTGACCATGTGAGACCCTGTCTCTAAAAACAAACAAACAACAAAAAATTGCGAGCAGGTATTATACATCACTTCCACTTCCCATCCGATGCATTACTGTGTCTTGGTCCCCTGCCATGGCCTGATACAGCCATGTGATGAGAAGGCTGGAAGCTCGTATCTTTGATGATTCATCACTTGCCTCTGCTTCAATGAGAAATAAACTTTGGTGGTGTGAAGCCATTGAAATTGTATAGTTAATATGTTGCTACAACAAATCTACGGTTAATTATCCTGATGTAACACTCTGCCTGGGTCCTTCACAAAGGCAACCAGAGGGATCATTCAAAAATATAAATAGCATATTATTTCCCTTCTTAAAGATATTCATTTTTTCCATTAAACTTGGATGAAATTCAAATTCCTTACTAAGTCCTTCAAGGCTTACGCCATCTGGCCTCTTCAAACACTCAGAACTCACCTTTTTCTACTCATTCACTGGCTTTCATTCTCCTTCTCAATTCGGTGAACCCTTTGTACTTCCTGTGCATTCTTCTTGCAGTGCTCATTTCCAAGATCTTTACAAATTCAGATCCAAGTTTAAACACAATCTTCTCAAGAGTTTGACCCTCGCCTCGTTAAACAAGCATTCCTAATTTCTACATTCTTGAGGGTTAGATTCAGAGTTACGGTGGCTACTTTTAGTTAATTAATTAAATTAAATACACTAATTTATTCCTACAAGTATTTGTTCACATGCTTATCTTGTGTATACAATTTGAATTCTTAATGGCAGGGGCATCATTACCTTTTAATCCCTCTATTCTAGAAACTTGGAACAGTACTGATTGCATAGTCGTCACTCAACATGTATTTGTTTAATAATTAATGTATCGGTAGG
>NW_012143523.1:1098539-1099950 GCF_000956105.1 Propithecus coquereli | reverse complement strand
AGATAGAATTAAATGTCTCTGAACCCCATCTAAAGTAAATAATGTATGCTTTTCTTTATTGCACTAAAACTAAAAAAATACTGAAATTACATACATTAAGGGCTTTATGGTAATTATTGTAAGTATTAAAATTATTGGAAATTATTTTTTTTCTTCTCATGATTTTCAGCTTTTTACAGTGACCAAAATTAGGCCAATTTTTATAATTGGAAATAACATTTATATTTTAAAAATGGTTTCCTACATGAAGGTGCTTCGTTTTGTATGTCTTTAATAATAAAACATATAATTGCAATATTAACACCATTTCTCTCCATAAATAAAACTTGCATGATGAGAATTACCAAGCTAGTTATGTAAGAAAGTCAAATAGCTCTTATGATTACATTTACAAAGTTTAAATATAGCGACAGTACACATTTTGGGCAGAACAAGTTTTGGTATTAAATTTTACTAATTTTTGTATGACTTGGCAAGTTAATTCACTTAACATTGTTTAATTTCTGCATCTAAAAAACAGGAGTAATTATAACTGCTTAAAAGATTTGTTCTGAAGTCTAATGGAATAACAATGTCTGCCATAAACTACTTTAATTATTTATCCTTACTTTAAAGAGGATTACAACAGAAATATTTATTTTTACTACTTGAGTTTGGTAATAGTAACCTTAGACTTTTAGTTACTCTGCTGAACCTCTTGAAATTAATCAAACCTATATTTCAAAATGCTGAAAGGGTTCTCAGAAAACCATTGACTTACTTCTGTACTCAGTTTTATTAGTAGGTAATATTTTTTGTTCTACACTACTGCCTGATTTATTTACTGTGTCTAAATTAATATCAATTTATTTGACCCACTATTCATGTAGATATTCTATTTGCATTTGTGCTTCTTAAAATCTACTTCTAGATTTTTTACTAAATAGGCAGAAGCAAAATTTTTTATCACTGAGCAAAATGTTTAAAGCATACAACCTCCTAAGTGCTCTCATGTAGAGACTGAACCAACCTTAAAAGAAGAAAATATCATTTCACAGAACTCTTCAAAACATGGACACCCGAGTTTGTTTTAAATCAAGGTGGCACTATCACTATTCCAACATTTTTCTTGAGCTAAATTGTGGACAGAATCTATATTAAATTGAAGCAATCATTTCACTTATAATTCAATTGGCTACCTGAGAACTAAGATTGACCGTGTTGATCTTTCTTCCTTTAACTAAGAAAAGTTAGTGGCTTTTTCTTTGGAGATATTCTTCACAATGTCAATGAGGAAAAATAGAAATAATACTATCTTCACTGCACTTTTTTGAGTAAGAACTTATCTGGAGTGTTTCTTGTGCTGATTATGATTAGGCCAAAGATTATGTAGGAAAAGCAATAGAAACAAAATAAGGACATTAAGTAAAAT
>NW_012143523.1:1089191-1095389 GCF_000956105.1 Propithecus coquereli | reverse complement strand
AATTTTTCAAAGAAATTAGTGTATGAAAAAAATAAAATCCAGAAGAGGTAACATCTGAGATGATAATTGAATAGTAAGATGTTACTGACTTGCAGTGTTTTGGAAACAGAACGTTCCGGGGAGAGCAGATAGCAATTATAAGATCCTGAAGGCCAGAGTGAGCACAGTGTGTTTCTGGAAGAGAAATCAGGTCAGTGAAACTAGGGAATAGGCGCATTGTTTTCTTTACCCAGTGTTGTGCCTTAACCTAGGGGAGGAGAACTGGTCCTTCCCAGAGTACACAGAGCAGTTACGTAATTTATGCCCACACCTCTAGCCTGGGATGAGGGTACAGGGTTCCCTGCCCCTGGCTTTCTTGCTAATACCCAACCTGACCCTAGGCCCAGAATCCAGAAACTTATACACAATGTCTAAACAAGAGAGATTCTCAGATATATTATTGTTTCTAAAATGGATTTCATTAAAAAATATATTTTCTCAATATTTAAATAAGACTTTTGAACAAAGATTTTTTAAAAAAACTATTTTCAGGACAGGTCTACTGATGAGATTAGCCTGAGGAAGAAAATAGAAATTCCACTTACTTCGTGTCCTACTTTTCCAGACATTGCGATAGGAAATAGAATAGTCCCACTTTATCTGCAGGAATATATGGTAAGACCCAAGACCAGTGAATGCCTGAAATGGCAAATAGTATTGAGCCCTAAATATGCTATGTTTTTTTCCTATACTTGTATACCTATGAAGAAGTTTAATTTATAAATTAGGCACAGTATCAATAATAACCAATAATAAAATAAAACAATTAAAACAATATGCTATAATAAAAGTTATGTGAATTTTCACTCACTTTCTCTCAAAATATCTATTGGACTGTACTTACCTATTATCTGACTATGGTTGACTGCAGGTAAATGAAACTGCAGAAAGCAAAACTGCAAATAAGGGAGAACTACTGTATCAAAATATGGACATCTAAGTCATGGGATGTCAGAAGATGTACGTATTCCACAGAAATCATGCATATTTTGATGTGAAATGGACAAAAAAGAGATTGTATTTTTGTTGACATTTGGATAAGACAGTGAATAGGTAATAACACCTCATATCTACAAGGTGAAGACTAGCAAGGCACAAAAAGTGAGTCTGTACAAACAAATTTTTCTTCACTAATGTGCTGAGGGCCCAATTGCACCGCAGAGGTGGCTATTTCTAGGATGTGAAATCTGCACTTTTTTCAGGCCACTAGGAAAACTATTTAGAGCAACCCTCAATTATGCAATGCCTAATTGCCTTATTTGCTTTTCCTCTTTCTCTTCACCCTTGTTGTGGGCACTAATGGAAGCCAAAATCAGTTTTAGGCCTAAGGTCCCAAGATTCAACTCTTTGATATGTCTTAAATGATTTAGAATCTCGTTTTTATCTTAGCAGTTTGTGGATTTTTATTTTATTTTGGGCAAGATTAAACTCTGGCATAATGATTTGCACTAACTAATCTCAAAAGACTGTTTTCCACTAGAATGGCAATTGATTCATTTTCACTTGGAAAACAGCCAATTGGACCAAAATGCTATGTCAGCCAGAAGGCCAATACTGCCTTTCCTGAGAAGAGAAGGCAATGAGAGATATAAAAATAAAAGTCAAAAGAGAGAGAAAATATCCGGGTGAGGGAACTGGGAGATCAGAAGAAATTTGTGTCATCAATCTCAGTCTAAATGCAAGTATATCTTCTAGAAGCATAAACCTGCTAAGTTGATGAAAATATTTTTTTTTTTCTTCTTAGGGTCAGAAAGCCCCAGGCAGTCTCAGTCCAGAAGTCAAAGTGACAAATTCATATTTTCCACCTTTTCTTTTTCTAACACCCACAAGAATCATCTCCATTGCCTTCTTACTCATCAGTTTCAAAACTCTGATTCTTAACTTCACCAAAATTAGGAAAAATTGGTGTAGCTTTTGTGTTTGTATATTTCTCATTGACTTAATATAAGGGATACTTCTTACTGATTAGGAAGGCATTCTGATTTAATAGCAAATAGCAAATTTTTATTTGCTATTAAGTAGCAAATTGTTATTTAATTTAATAATACAGAATGGATTATTCAGGGGACTATGTCCTGTACATTGTTAACAATAGCTCAAGAATGTGAAATCTTTCTACCTTCAATATTAAAAGAATATTACTTGAGGAATATCAATATAGACTAGAGCCTCTATTTGGTATGCATTTATCAATTTATTTAAGTCATTTATTGTCTAGCTGTTATTTACCAGCTTCTAGTAGTGCGACCATGTATATAATCTGTCTTCTAAAAAGTAACACTGTTGACAAATAAACCAAAAAAACAGGCATAAAACATGACAAATCAGGAGGAACGAGCACTCTAGGTTCTGTGGACACAAATACTAATTCAAATCCAAGAAAAGCTGCACATGCAAGGTTGAATCTGATATGATTCTTTCCCTCAGAGACACAGAAAAACCATACAAGAGGCACACTTGAGGATGCTACACATGTCTGTCTTTAGGTTTGTCCATTGAACATTTTTTAAAATTCTTTAAATGTTCTCAGTGGCATTTTCTCTTACGGATAAGGCCTCAATAAGCACTGTATACATGTACCTATTTACTATTCTGTTACGGAAAGGATCAATAGCACAAATTCAACAATGAAGGCATTCCTATTCACAAATTATCAATAGGGTAGTAAACAAGAAAACTGTTCTTGGGTTTTATTTTGGAATTTGTTTTCAGAAAAAAAAAGTTAAGGGATGAACATAATTGGTTGTCAGAATTTTTGGTTTATGATAAATCTTATGTTTAAGTAGAAAGTTTGAACTGCATATTATGCCATAGTGCTTCCTGGAATTGTCCTATTGACCTCCGCATCTGGAGAATGAGAACCTAGGTATGTTTGCAGTCAATCCTCTCACTTCTCGCCTAGTACAGAAGACAAGCCTTCATTGCTTAGTTTGTGGTTCATAGTTTGTGAGTGAGACAAACTCAGGAGTAAGTCCTTTTGATTTTATTGGAATTTAGTACATTATTTGTAACAGCATCCAACACAACATTGCATAGAATAGATGCTCAATAAAATATGCTGGTTCTATACATTCTTTTGAACACAAGTAAATACTTCTATATCTACAATATCCATAATTCTTGTTTTAACCTGAATAGTCATGTTTTATGTCTGTTATCCCAGTGTCTGATCCAGACAGCAACCTTTTTCACCCTCAAAAGTGTTCTGTTTTATACCATAAATTCTTAGGTTGTCCAATCTAAAACTTCTATATTGAGATAGCTAATGCCTTTTCTCTTTACTATGCTTCAAACCTTTCAGTTCCATATGACCTAAAGAAGGGAGTGTCCTCATTTCTTTCTAACCATTATCATCCAGTTGACCATACCGGATACTTTATTCATTTATTTATTATTCATTCAAACATTGTACATGTGCTTAACATTATGTTAGATCCTGGATGTAATGGTGAACAAGGTGCATATAATTCTGCTCTGATAAAACACGTGGATGTCTGGTGGATAAAGCTACAAAAAAATGAAGACCGAGGAAAGTCTAAGAAAGCTATGCTACTAACTACAAGAAAGCAATTTGCCAGCCTCAGTCAGGTTCTCAATCAAGCAAGGGAAAGGAACTCTGGGTCTCTTGGTTCTCAGCAGAGAAGCTAAACATTTCAGGTTCAAATGGGATCAAAAGAGCTCACATCCTGCATCATCACAGAACAATCTCATTATACCCACTCACGGACGGATTGTTCAATCCTGGATTTCGGTATCATAATACGGCTTTTATGGTGTGAGAAAGAAAGCGTTTCATTTTCTAATCCAGATAAGATAGGAATTGAATTAGTGTGGTGACTTCCTTTGAAAGAGCCTTTTAATTCTTTCTTGAGCAATCACTACAGAGTGGAGCTTAAGTGGCATATTGTGCTGCCAACTACCTGCCTCTGTGAGACCCTCTTACATCTCATGTAATTTAGGAACCTATTATGGCCTTTAGTGAGCCATAGTGTGGTGACACCGGAAACAGCATAGGCTCCTGGGAAGTAGTAGACAGAGTATTAGGGGAAGCCTAACTGCCTGGAAGAGACACCTTTGTGCATCAAGAATTAAAATGTTGAGGTATACCTTTCTGTTAATTTAAAAAGGGAAAACGTGTTAATTATAGCTTTCTAGCTCTGACTCATTCAGATTTACAGATCTGTCCAGATATGTATTCTCACTTAAATCTAAATGAATCCTTTCATTTAGTTTAAATTTGTACTGGATCCACAGTGGATTCATTCAATCGTTATAAAACAAGAATCAATGTCTATGTTGGGTTGAAGAAATAAAGGCTTCCTCTGATTTTCCTTATTATAGAAACTGGAAGTGAACAGTAGCAATAATACTACTACTACAGAAATAATGAGATTTGGTCACTGGAAAAATTCAAGTAGAGGTCAGAATATAATTTCTTAAACTAATGCCTAATACACAGTAAATGAATAAAAATTGTAACTGAATGCTAGGATTTCCTGTACTGATTGAAAAGTTATGCTAAATAAACTGTTAAGTCTTTCCAGATCTAAGGCCATTTGATAAATTAAATTAATGGTACGCTTAACACACCCACCTTAAGACACATACATATTTTCATAATACACATATTCTTGTGTCTAGAAAAATTATTAGGGTTAAACAGACAGTATAGTCCAACAACATATGTACAAAATTTTCTCCTACTGTGCCTGAGTTAACCAACCATATTGAAGTAGATCTTCCCAGCTACAGAAGATAAAAAGAATCTGAATGCTAACATAATAAGTACTTTCAGACTTGAATTATAACCTATATATTTTAATGCTGGTGTCAATACTCCCTAGCTTAAAGGATGATTAATTATATTTTTCATTTATAAGACTTTGTTAACAATCTAGCCATTTCATATACTCATATTCATAATGCTACCAATGTCAATATTATTTTCACAGTTCATATTTTTTCAGCTTTACTATATCACTTGGTGGTCACAAATCTAGAAAAGTAGACTGTACTTTTTCCCATTATTTCCATTTTAAAGGTGAGAAAATTGAGGCTTAGAAGTATTGAGTAACTATATACAAAGTTATAATTATACAAGTATGAAGATAAGCTTTCACATTTGATCTTATTCTACTTGCAGAACTGAGGACATTAAACACACTCTTTCAAAATCAAATATGTATTCCGTCCTTTTCTAGAATTATTTTTCAGAGGAGTGAAAACAGAACCATAGATTGAAAATGACAATCATAATAATAATGATTAATCATGACTGACATTTTGAGTGCTGTTGTCTTAAAATATAACTGCATCAACAAGAGTTCCTGCAGTTTAATTTCTGCTGCTGAAGGGAAATACCCTCATTTGCATTTCCTACAGGCAAAAGCTTGGAGAGCACTGCCTGCAAATCCCAGCCTCCGGGCACGGCAGTGTCCTATCTGGGGCTTTCATGCAAATGTCTCATTGTACTCAACCAAAATTACAAATTGATTACAAGTCACATAAACAGGGATCATCTTAGTCATCATAGAAGTTTAGCTGCCTCTAGGCTGAAACATGGCAGCTGTTTAATCGCAGAATACTATGCTCTTCAACAGGGTAGGACAGTATGAAAAATGGTCTCGCAAATGCTGCTTTCAATAGTAGTTGCATAAATGTCAAAACAATGTAAATATATTAAACGTAACCCAAAAGAAGATTAAAATGTAGACAAATAATGAATTAGCAAACTTCTATACAAAGAGAAATTAAAATGTAATGATCTTAGAGACAAAACTGAAATATAACATAATCCGGTCAGCTGACTGCTGACTCCATTAGCCATGTGAGCTTGGGGAAGTTACCTAAATGTTGTGAAGATGAACTTTCTCATCCAGGAATGTATTAAGACCAATTATCGCTAAAGTCCTTTCCATGAGTAGAATATTTCTCATTCTAAACATATATTTTAGACGCACCCTTTTTTTGGTAAAATAATAGTGTTAAAATAGGGCAGAGATACAAATGCAACCTCCACAAAAAATGAAAAATTCCTAAACTCTATTAAATGAATTATTAATCCATATATTTTACATTTTCTCATATCTTGAGAGATTATGAAGTCATCTGCAGCTGTTTTTAAAATCTGTCACTGTACCTTACTAAGTAGGTCTGCCA
>NW_012143523.1:1080390-1087961 GCF_000956105.1 Propithecus coquereli | reverse complement strand
CAGCCATTTCATGGAGCATTGCTAGCCAGACGGTGGGTTAATCTTCCCCACTTACCATCATGTCAATTGCTATGTGAAACAGTGGGGTATACCGATTTTAACAGAAAAAATAAACTCTATTTTCCCCCACTGTCCATCCACACCTGTATTTCTGCAATAAATGTAAATACCCTAGTTCTCCTACCGTGCTCTTAATTAAATTTTGGGCTGATTCTATGTCAGACTCCCACAGAATCCATTTTCTTTTCTATCTTCGATATTCAACCCCATCCATTGTAAGTACCTTGAGGTGAGAAGCACTTCATGTTAGAGTGTATGGAGCTTTCACCTATTGTTGTAAGCCCCACCTCAAAATAGATATCCTCAAAATTCCAATTAAACCTCAATGTCACTATTCATGCTTGCTTCCCTCTGCCCCTCCTCCTTTCTACCATTCCATTTGACCATTTAAGTGATGAATAAACCACAGTATTAGTTTCCTGAGGGTACTGTAACAAATCATCACAAACTTGGTGGCTTAAGATAACAGAAATTTAGTCTCTAGAGGCTAAAAATCCAAAATCCAGCTGTCAGTAGAACCATACTTCCTACTGAGGCTTCAGGGGGGATTCTGCCTCTTCCAGCTTTTGGTGGTTTCTGGCAATCCTTGGCTCGAGACTACATCACTCTAATTTCTTCCTACATCTTCAAACCATCTTCTTCCAGATAATTCAGGGTATTTTTACCATCTGAGATTATTAACTTACATCTGCAAAGACCGTTTATCCAAATAAGGTAAAATTTACAAATTCTAGAAATTAGGACTTGCTATCTTTGGGTGGTCATTATGTACTTTAACCTTAAGCCATGGATTGATAAGAGATATCATCTAGGCACAAAATATCAATGAGATTAGTCCCTATAAAGTGTTTTGTTTCCTTAACATAAAATGCATACCAATTAGAGACTTAAAGAAGAAGGTGCTTAGTAGAAGTATATGGAGGGAAGATGGCACCAGATGAGAATTTTACCCCATCAGTGCAGATTCTCATTAGCATAGTATTTGCCATTATTTGAGAGACTTTTCTGTCCCACATCACTAATAACTTTCATAGTACTTTTAACCATAGGTATAAAGAGAAATAATAGATTTAGTAAACTAAAACTGTCTCATACTAAGGTAATATTAATGGGAACAATAAAAACCAATATTTGCATTGTTTTGGGAAAATGGTATAGAGAGAGTAATTTAACAATTTTCATACTGCTATGTATGAATTGTCTTAAGTTATATTTTAGCCTTTATCAATTGTGATTTTTGTGTTTTTCCAAATTGTCCATATTGTTATTACTGCGTTCACTGAAAATATATAGTGATTAAGATTCAGACATAACTGAATCTCCTCCTCATAATTTCTGTGTTGCCAGGACAATGTAAGATTCCTCTCCAAAGATAAGAATGCTATGTATACTTTGTAGAGTTACTGAGTATTTGAGATAATGTATGCTAAGTATTTGGTATATGAGCACCCAATAATGGAGCCTGGATTGAATCTGGAGGTGAACTGCCTGGGTTCAAATCATAATTTTTCTACTTATTAATTTTGACAGTTGACATTGAAAAACTTAATTAACCTCTCTTTACATTAGTTTCCTCATCTGCATAATGAGATGATAACATGTCTGATAGGGTCCTTAAATAGATTCAATGATTTAATTTATATATAGTATAGAGGCTGGCACATACAAATCCCTGAACGAGAATTTAGCTATCATCATTGTTATCATCATCATCATCATCATTTCTACTTATATTGATATTAAAAAGATTTCTCAGCAACCCTGAGCAGTCCCAAGAATGAAAAACCCTAAATTTAAATTTGATTTCAGAAAAAGTATTATAGGTGTTTTAATAAAAAGATGAGTAAGATATTTATAATTTGCATTCATGTAATGCCTATGTTATAACAAGTAAAGAAATGAGCAGAAACTCAGTTAAATGAATCAGAACTATTTTAATAACTAAGAAACTTAGAGTTAACATAATTAACAAGTGAATGTCTAAGGGAATGAAGGTCATTGCTAAAGCTATTGGAAGTAAAATATAAGAAACACTGTTATACTTACTATGATTCATGGGGTGTAGAAAGAGACCGCTTTAAGCAAAGTGCTTCACTGACAAAATGGCATGAGAATAAGATTCTTGTCAATGTCAACCTAAATTAAACAAAAAACAAAAACAAGGCAATAGGGCTTAAATGCACTTTCAATTACTTTTATAAAACAGCAGTAAAATTAGAATGGTGAAATAGATAAATTCAAGTAAAGCCATTTTAAATAAACCAATAAGGTAGAGTTATTTGATGAAGGGGTATTCTTGTGAATAAGTATATGTAGGGTGTGGGGAAATAACTTCACTCATGGGAAATGTGCTAGAGAATGTCTCTTCTGTGGAATGGTTGCAGAAAACCTAAAGGCTCCTGAACAATTAACTGAAATTTTTTGAGTTGAAAATAAATGAAGATGTCAGAAAGAAGCAGAATTTTTTAAAAATCTGCTTTTCCCAAAGTTAGATTACATTTCCTTTTTTCTTATGCTTCAAACTGCTTCGTGGCCTTTTTCATTTTATTCTAATCGTCATCTTAAAAAACAACACTAATGAAATTGCTGAAAGTGTTAGAAAAATATATAGAGAGAAGTAAGGTGCTAAAATCATCCATTATTATGAAACTGTGAACTGTAAACATCAGATAGAGCACCCATCACTGCAGAGGCAAATTGAAAGCTGAGAGAGGTTTGTTTTATTGTCTCTCGGATTTAAAATTGATTGAAATGCATATACAAATGGAAAAGCTGTCAAAAGCTGCCTTTGGTAAGTTGATAGCTCATCTTTTCCTTCTGACCCAAAGCTTTAATGGAATTTTTCTCAGGTGGGGAAAAAAGAAGGTAGGTTTTGAACTCTAGAAGTATAAATTGAGATCTGGATACTGGAGACAATCACTTCTTGGTATCTTTGTTGATCACATGAATAATGAGCATGGTATATTTGCCCAAGTTGATGAAATCAGTGCATATTCCACACTGCCTGTATTGTTTTTTCTCTTGTTTTTGTTGCTTACACACAAAAAAAATTGTTCTCAAGTAGGAAGGGTATCCAAACATCATATGAAAATAGGCCGATATGTTTCTAACACATTAACTGCCATCTGAGTTGTATTTAACTCATGCTAGTTTTGAGCCTGTGTCCTCATGAAGCATGTATACTGTCCATGAAATGGCACCATTGTTTTGTCTATACATATTTCTTTATCTGGAACTATAGCAACCTGAAACCTTTCAAGAAGACAGTTAAGAAGTGACTCGATCTTGAAGAGATGGTCACCAGGAGCACATTCTTCATTGTTAGAGAAATGCCACCTTCTTAGAAGCATTTTGAAGCAATTATGTGATATAGCTTTTTCACTAAATTGTCATACAAAATGTTTTTTGTCCAATAGTCCATAAGTCTTGGCTTCTTGCTAAATCCTATCCAAAACAATACTTCCCTAAATTATTCCATTTCTTGAGAAGGAATATCATATCACATTTTTAGTTGGGAGTGGGCTTTGATATTACCCTTTTATAAAGTCTGACTTGCATAGATATTAGTTTCCTTCACCAAGTAGTCAATAACATCATCTTTTAGGAAGAATTTGAAAAAATCATAAGGTGCTTTTTCATGGAGATTCACTGCCATTTCAGTTGGAACACCAGGGTTACTTTCAACAAAGTCAAAAATCTTCATATTACTTCCTGAAACTGGACCCAAGGTCGAAAACTTACACTAGTCCTACAGGTTCTTCAGAAACATCTGACAAAGAATCACTCTCACTGAAGTTGGTTACAACTGCTTTGATTGTTTCAGTAATAGATTTTGAACAAACTTCCCCACTGGAAAGATCTGCATATAATGTCCTTCTAGTTTTTCTCCACGGGCTGCAATTGCTATCAGAACTGTCTCCACTATCTCCACTAAGACCGCACTCTTCTGAATCATCACTAAATAGATCAACCTCTACATCACTCGTGTCCAAACCTTCATTCACCAACAACTCCTTATGTTCATTTTCTCTAGACATTTTCTCTTGAGAACAAAAGATGCGAATTAAACTTATGTGATGATCGTAGCTCTAGTCACAGAAGCTATACTAAAGCAGAACTGGTGGCTAGCAGGGAAGGTCCATAGCCTGCCTGTGTGCTGTGAAACCTCTGCTCATTGTTTTCATTGTCAATGGTCATGTCTCCCCCACCTCCTGTCTCCCCGACCCTGCTCCAGCCGGCCTGCCCAAGTGTGCCACAGGTGCTGGACTGTGTTCTTTGATTACCATAACTTCCAATTGTGCATTTGCTCTTGAATCTTTGCCTGGCAGCTCTTTGAATGAAATCGATATGATAGTATGCAGCGACATCACATTGTTGCTCATACTTAGGGGATATTAAGCAGAGGTCATCCAGGACCACCCAAGGTCCACTCCGGACACAACTAAAAACCTGTAGAATGACAAAAGACTCAATTCTCAGCAACAAATTCAAAAAGTATGTTGTGAATCATGTACAACTCATGTGGCATGCAGTGTAAAAATTGACTCTAGCACCATGTGAGTTGCAGTGGCAGTCAGGCAATAGTGGCCATGGGCCTTGGGTGAGACCCAGTACTGTGCTAGTCTGGGAGGCAATGAGCTCCAGGTACCACCCACAGTGGTGCCAGCTTTGGTCACAACACCCCTCTCCCAACTTCAGGCAACCCAGCAAAGAGAGAGAATACTTCTGATTGGGAGAAAGAGAGAAAAGAGAGTGAGAAACTTTGCTTGGTAATACAGACGATTCTCCCTCATGTGACCCAAGTCCACCAAGACTGTATTTAGGGAGTCTGCAAGAGCTACATGGTTCCTGGGCTTAAGGATCCCTCTAGTGCTGAAATGGCTGCAATGATCAGAAGCTCAGGTCACAGCACTCAATCTCCTTTGAATTTATACTGAAAAATGTATCAGAGTTTCTCAACAGCAGAATCAATCAAACAGAGGAAAGAACAAATGAGCTTGAAGACAGGCTATATCAAAATACATAGTCAGAGGAAAAAAATAATACAAAAGAATGAAGCATTCCTAAAAGATCTAGAAGATAACATCAAAGAGTTATTGGCCTTAAAGAGGATGCAAAGAGATATATCAGGGTAGGAAGTTTGTTCAAAGAAATACTAACAGAGAACTTTCCAAAACAAGAGAAAAGTATTAGTGTGAATAGCCAGGTACAAAAAGGTCAAGGAACACCAAGCAGATTCAATTCAAAGATGACCCCAAGGCATATAATAATCACACTCTCAAAGATCAAAGATAAAGAAAGGATTCTAAAAGCAGCAAGAAAAAAAGAAGTAAATGACATGTAAAGGAGATTTAGTAGGTCTGGCACCAGATTTCTCTGGTGAAATAGTCTAGCGATGAGTAGGATGACATATTCAAATTGTTGCAGGAAAAAGAAGAAAAAGAAACTTTTGACCTAGATTATTATATCCAGCAAGATTATCCTTCAACCATGAAGGTGAAATAAAGATTTTTCACATAAAAAAACTGAGGAATTTTTTTCAATACCAGATTTGGCTTACAAGAAAAGCTAAAGGGAATGTTTCAATCCAAAAGAAAAAGATATTAATAAGCAACAAGAAATCATCTGAAGGTATAAAACTCACTAGTAATAATAGATATGCAGACAAACACAGAATACTATACCATAAAAAAGAAAACTTATCCAAAGAAGTGAAAAATACCTACAATTAAAACTATAAAACACTGATGAAACAAATTGAAGAGGATACAAACAAATAAAAAGATATTTTATGTTCATGGATTGAAAGAATTATTATTGTTAAAATATACATAATATCCAAAACAATTTACTGATTTGATGCAATCTCTATCAAAATACCAATGACATTCTTCATAGAAATAGAAAAAAAAATCTTAAAGTTTATATGAAACCACAACAGACCCAGAATAGCCAAAGCAATCCTGGGGGGAGGGGCGGTGGGAGTGGGGAAGAAGAAGCTGTAGGAGGCATCACATTGCCTTACTTTAAATTATACTACAAAAATATAGTAACCAAAACAGCATGGTACTAGCATAAAAACAGACACATAGATCAATAGAGCAGAATAGAGAACCCAGAAATAAATCCATGCATTTATAGTAAATTCATAATCAACAAAGGTGCCAAGAACATACACTTGGGAAAGGCTAGTTTCTTCAATAAATGGTTCTGGGAAGATTGGTTATCCACATACTAAAGAATGAAACTAGTTCTCTCTCATACAAAAATCAAATCAAAATAGATTAAATATTTAAATCTAAGGCATGAAACTATGAAAGAACTAGAAGAAAACGTTGAGAAAACACTCCAGGATATTGTTCTGGACAAAGATTTTTTGAATAAGACCCCCGAAGCCCAGAGCCCAGGCAATCAGAGCAAAAATAGACAAATGGTATCACATCTAGCTAAAAATCTTCTGCATAGCAAAGGAATCAATCAACAAAGTGAAGAGCAACCCACAGAATGGGAGAAAATATTTGCAAACTACACATCTGGCAAGAGATTAATAATCAACATAAATAAAGAGCCCAACTGACTCAATAGAAAAATTTATTAATAATTCAATTAAAATATGAACAAAAGTTCCAGATAGACATTTTTCAAAACAAGACATACAAATGGCCAAATGTATATAAGAAACTCCTCAACATCACTAATTTTCAGAGACAATGCAGATCAAAACTATAATGAGATATCATTTCACCCCAATTAGAATGGCTTTTATCCAAAAAAATAGATAATAATGAATGCTAACAAGGATATGGAGAAAGAGGAACACTCATGCACTGTTGCTGGGAATGTAAATTAGTATAGCCTCTATGACAAACAGTATGGAAGTTCCTCACCAAACTAAAAATAGAACTATCATATGATCCAGCAATCCCATTACTGGGTATACATCCAAAAGAAAAGAAATCAGTATATGGAAGAAGTACCTTAACTTTCATGTTTATTGCAGCACTATTCACAATAGCCAAGATATGGAATCAATTTAAGTAACCACTGCTGGAGAATGGATAAGGAAAATGTACGTATACACAATAAAATATTATTTAGCCATAAAGAAAATGAAATCCTGTCATTTGTAACAACATGAGTGGAGCTGGAGGACATTATGATAAATGAAACAAATTAGACTCAGTAAGACAAATATTGCATGTTCTCAAAAATATGTGGGACCTAAAATAAAATTGAACTCATGGAAATAGAGAGCAAAATGATGGTTACCAGAGGCTGGGAAGGGTATTGGGGAGGGAAGACAGAGAAGGGATAGTTAATGGGTACAAACACACAGTTGGATAGAAGGAATAATGTCTAGTGTTTAGTAGCACAATAGTGTGACTATAATTAACAATAATTTATTGTATATTTCAAAATAACTAAATGAGTGGAATTGGAATGTTCCTAATATAATTAAATGCTTGAGATGATGGATACCCTAATTACCCTGATTTGATTACTACACATTG
>NW_012143523.1:1077051-1078370 GCF_000956105.1 Propithecus coquereli | reverse complement strand
TAGACTACTGTTTCTAAAAGTGTGATAAGTGCTTTGAAATAGTAATTCAGAAAAATTGTCTCTACTATAATTATAAGCCTTTCTCTGAATATAAGCCTGAATGGCTTAATGAACGTTTATTTTTAAAAAATAGACTTTATGGTGCTATGAAAGCCTGCAATTTTTTGCAGTATGTACACATACTTGCATAAAGGATTCTCTAATCTTGTTATTTTGAATAAATCTTAATTGTTTCCCTTTCCCAAGTATTGACAGTAGTCTGCATTCTCAGATGCTCTGTATATTGATATGGCACATTGTCTTAGTCCATTAGGACTACTATAACAAAAAATACCATAAACTGGGTGGCTTATAAAGAACAGAAATTTATTTCTAACAGTTCTGGACCTGGGAAGTCCAAGATCAAGGTGCTGGCAGATTCAATGTCTGGTGAGGATTATCTTATGATTCATAGATGTCATCTTCTCACTGCATCCTCACATGGTGGAAGGAGCTATCTAGTTCTCTGGAGTCTGTCTTATAAGGGCACTAATCCCATTTATGAAGGCAGAGCTCTCCCCTCCACTACCCTTCCACCTTTTGGATTTCCAATGACCTTCACATAGCTCTGTGCAACCCCTCCTTTCCCTTTTCTTAGATCATTTAATTTAGGAAACTTATAATTGTGAATTCTCTGCCCCTTGATATGTGAATCTTTTTAAAAGACCTCTTGGCAGTTTGACAACCTAAGAATGTCCTTCTCAAGGACTGAGAGCCTTCCCTTTGAAATGCAATTCTCAACGCAGACGGCACCCCTATTTTCCAGTCTCTGTGGGAGAGTAGGAGCCTAATTTGGGTGAGGGCCTCTCTCCCAGTTGTAAAATTATTTCCTGCCATGAAGACAGGAGAAAGGTTACTTTTCTTTGGGCAAGGCCAATTAGCAAACATAGACTGCAGTATAGTAGAAAGAGCACGGAATTCATCCTGAAACCAGATCTTTCCTATCTGCATTTATGAGTGATATGACATAGCCATGTTATTTAAACTTCCTTTTATCTCCATTTCCTCATCTTTAAAATAGGAATAATATAATAATTGCTTCTTCCTAAGATGGTTAATAAGTTAGCTTATGTAAAATTATAAGCATAATTTGGTATGTGATAAAGACTTAATAAATGTTAAAAACCCTTCATCTTTAGTTCTTGTTAAATTCATGAACAGTTTTGAAAACCACTGAGGAGAGTCTTCTGCCACCCTGGAACAGAAAATCAAATGTGCCAAGTGTCAGGAAAAAAAAAAGCAGGCTCTTTATTGAGGGAAAAATTTAAGAAAATATGCTC
>NW_012143523.1:1075387-1077001 GCF_000956105.1 Propithecus coquereli | reverse complement strand
AGCAAGCTGCCACCTAACACATATGGAGAAGCACAAACTCTCAGAGAATACTTTATTAAACTACTTCTATTGACATTGTAACAAATATGTTAAAAGAGCAACAATCTGTGAAAATACAATTAGCACAATTTCTTAATAAGAACATAGAAAAAGACTCAAAGACATGAATCCAATGTACTCGATGCATTAATTTGAAGACTGAGAATATCTGACTTCACACTCCAGATGAAAGAGATTTAAGATGGTACTATTCTCATCATGTTTCAGGTGATTATAAAATATAAGATAATAAGAGATTCTAAAAAAAAGTTTTAAGTATTTGCATTTTTAAAATATTCTATCCATTAAGATGTCAAAAATGTAATGAAAGCTGTATTGAGAATTTACAACAATGTAAGCAAAAATAAATAAATAAAAGCCTGTGAGGCTTTTATTATATGTAAATCATCATTGCATGTTTCGTAGAAATTTACTAGGTATTGTCAGCGAATATTATTATATTACTAACTGTATTTTTTTAAGCTTTAAAGCAGAAAATTTTAATTTCATTTTATTTGGAGTTATGTATAATCCTTGTCAAAGTAATTTAAAAATCATTTTTATACTGAAATCTGTTGTATGTCCTTATGAAAGTTTAAAATATGAGGATTTCAGATGATACTTTACAATGTCAATCCTTAAACTCTAGAAGTTGTGGAAACAGTTTGCATTTTTTTCTGCTAATGTTACTAATCTAAATGAGTACAATTCACATTCACAAAATTACCTATTTTTAAATGTAGTTAGACTATCAACATTAAAATAGAAGTTTGAAGCTTTATTTCAACAAGCAAAGAAAAAGCAATATGACTATTTCAAAATATTGAATTTTCATTTAATAGATAAAACTGAGATAAGTAATTTTATGATATTTTTGAAAGATTCCTAAAGAACATCTCAGTTAGCAAAGGAACATTTTCAGATTCAATAATAACCAATTTAAAAAAGCAGGTACTAGTTAAGTATTGGTAAGGTACTGATACAACTTCAAAAAATATGAATCACTGCTTGTCAAGCTTCCAGGAGAATTTAATTGGACAGTGTAGGAAGATAGCATATAGAACTGTTTTTGAAAAAAGTCTGCAACTATCTATCTGTGTAAATCAAGAATTTTTCAACACCATGTCATGAAAGACGAAATTAAGAAATAAATTAGAAAGTGCAACTGAATTAAACTTGAAATAATTTATACCAACAAAATACTATTTTGTTCTGCCTTATAAATTAGAGTTTCAGGTAAGAGTTATTTGACAAAACTGGATACGGTGTCAAAAGTGGAAAACCAATAAACGAGAATGCTATCTAGCAACAGAACAGATGAAGAGACATTCTAGAAGTGGAATGATTTTTTTTTTTTTTTCTGTAAAAGAAGGTGGAGATTTGATTTCATCTCCACCACAAGCCTGGTGCCATATGTGTCTAGCAGTTTACATAAATGAATGAGTGGGTTAATAGACCAATAGTGACTAGCTAAATATCTGTTCCCATTAATGCCTGGTACTAGATGCTATATGTAACCTATTTCATTTAACTGGATGTGTGATTGTATGTTTCTCTGCCTGTCCAATATCTTGG
>NW_012143523.1:1059408-1060557 GCF_000956105.1 Propithecus coquereli | reverse complement strand
TGGAGAATGAGACAGAGGTAATTTTGGCAGTGTCATGGAGGTGGAAATAAAAGGTAAGAATTTATTGCAAGTTGGAAGTTTGGTTTAAGGTGAGTCTTTCAATATAAAATTTTGATTAGGATTGGAAAGGGATCATGATACTTGGTGGAAACAACAAGGACAAGATTTTGAAGCAAAATATTTTGCATCAAAAACAATTTTAGGGTAAAAACATCTGTTGATGTTTTTCATTGAAGAGTTCATGAGTTTTTTTTAGCGAGTTCCTATAATGAACAATAGAGCCATTGGCTTGGGCAAGTCTTGCTAATAATGACAGTGTAATAGCAAAGTCAGGTTGATTTAGACATTAAGGTATAGTTTTAGTTCTCCATGTCCAGGCTAATTGTACAGACTACTGGTTTCATTTGTGAATATGATTTCTATTTGCTTGGTCGTTTGCAAAGAATACCACAATGAATGGAATAACATCTATCCTCCAGAATTTCAGAGATTCATGAAAACTCAAAGAAGAAAACAAAACAAAACACTAATCCACTAATAATTATACCATTATGATGTTGTATAACAAAATGCCAAAGGAGTTTAGAGAAAGAAATTCAACTCTACTAGGATATAACAGTAGACGTTTCTCTGATGAGTTAGTATCTCAACTGAGCTTTGAAGGACAAGTAGAAGTAATTAAGTGCAGAAGGGGTGGGAGATAATATTCCTGGGAGGAAAAATAACAGGTACAGACATAGCCAGGCATGGAAGAACACAGGGAGCTTAGAGATTAGTTTGGCTTGGCTGATATGCTGTATTCAAATAGGTAAGAAGTTGGATCATTGAAGAACTGTGAATGATGTATTAGTATTTTGGCTTTATATATAGGTAAGGGTCATAATTATAGGAAAATGAATAGTGGTAATTGTGGAAAAAATAATATCTAATTTCTATGCTTTAGTCCTAGGAGCAGAGCATTTGGAATCAAAAAAGCCTGGTTTCCCTCTAGGGTACATGAACCTTAACAGGACTTTTCTTGTGCTTTTCGTGGTACTGTTATAATGCTGATTGAGAATCTGCCTGCAGTAAAGCCAGTAATACCACAATTATACTTGGACAAGATGGATTTGACAAGTCTCCTGCAGAATTCACTCAAAGAAAAGAGAA
>NW_012143523.1:1058790-1059358 GCF_000956105.1 Propithecus coquereli | reverse complement strand
GTGAGCCACCACGCCCAGCCCAGTTTTCTCTTTTTGAAAGCCACAGTGCCAGTCCCTAACTTACACTGAGGCTGTACATGTCGATCCCATGAGTTCTCTTTTTGGGGTGTTTAGGCAAAACCACCTACATTTGTTTGGTCTCAGGCATTTTAGTGTTATTTAATTCAGAAAAGGAAATAGTACTATGTTCCTACAGGTGAGAGACTTGTCATTTACCTGATTTATCTTGTAGAAAACCACTCAAGGAACACACATGCATTTTCAAACCATCTGGACTCTTAATGTTTGCCTAAATGAAATTATCGTTAGTTCAAGCCATCTAAGTCCTTTTTTCTGTCAATCAGGGTAGTTAATAGTGAAAGGTTTGTTGTAGCCCTGAATATTTCCATATCTGACTAAAAATCTATTTCATTTAACTGGATGTGTGATTGTATGTTTCTCTGCCTGTCCAATATCTTGGGAAGCAATAGTTCTAGACTACTGTTTCTAAAAGTGTGATAAGTGCTTTGAAATAGTAATTCAGAAAAATTGTCTCTACTATAATTATAAGCCTTTCTCTGAATATAAG
>NW_012143523.1:1043458-1045745 GCF_000956105.1 Propithecus coquereli | reverse complement strand
AGTTGCTTTAATTATTGGAATTGAAGTCATCAAGAAATAAGGAAATGAGATTTGGAATGAGTTATCCAGATTAACATTGATGTAACAAAATATAATGGTGGGACTTAAAATAGGAAGAGAACTGTGAGATAGGTCATAAAGTTTTCCAAACTTTAGAAATGGTGATCAATTTAACAGGGATAAAGACCATAAAAATTGCCTAAATGTATGGAAAGATACTAATAGAAGTGGACTCTTTTATTTTTTAACATATATAGAGAGTAGTGATAGACCCTGAAGTATACCTGGGTACTCCCTGTTCCCCATCAAGCCCATGATTTGTAGGAGAATGAACAGCATATACTCAAGAGAAATGTAGTGGGAGTAGCATCCTTTAGGGAGACCTACTTTTAGCTCGTCCAGGAAGGTTGAAAGAACATAGAATGTGATTCTAGAAATTCCAGAAGATAGAGGTAGGATAAAAGATCAACTGACATTTTTCAAGTCTTTTAAAATATCATTGACTATAGTTACTAATACTTTAGGTAATGATCAAGCATAGCAAGGCTACGAGACATCATCTTTTTAACTGAACACACGTTTTTCAAAAGGATTGTTCACAGCAGTTACCTGTAGAAGGAAAGTAGGTAAGTGTTAGTGCTCAGACCTCTCAAAATGGATCCGCTAGAGCTTAAATTGACTCTGCTTCTATAATGACTAGTTCAGGTGAGCAGGTTGAGAATGCAACAATTCATTCCTAGAACTATTACTTCTATTTGGAAATAGCCACAGCTTCTATAAGATAAGATGGAAATTCTTTGGAAAGAGCCAGCTGGGCTCTAGGACAAGGGTGGAAGTAAAGGTGGCTTTAGAATAGAAGGGTTCTTTTGTATATGTGATCAATTGTCAGTATGATATTTAAGGAGAAAAAATCTGCAGAAGTTAAAAATGTCAGACTCAACATTTTGTTAAAATCATGCCTAGCTTAAGAGAAACATTTGCAAACCACTTTCTTTAAGTAAAAAATTGGAATTATGATAATGAAAAGGAGCAAGAGAAAGTGAGAAGAAGAGTATAAGAAAATGAGAAATAGGGAAGAAGGGGAATGTATTTGAAGAAAACAGAGTAAAATTTGAAGAAGTAGGAAAAAAAAATGTGCCTTTGAAAGCAAGGAGATAATTTCAAAAAGCAGCATATCAACAATGTGAAATAGAAGGGCAATCATATTGAATAAGAAAAATGCCTTGACATGTAGAGGATATTTTATAAAAATCTTTTACAAAAGAAGAACAAGTATAAGTTTTTCCTCCAGGCTTTATATAGCAATGGGCTTCTTATAATGAGATAGTATTACTGATTGTGATTAAAACTCCACAGGCAGATAACACTGGAAAGATTAATAGGCTGTCCCACACTGAGTGAAAATAAAGATAGCCCTGTTGTTTGCGGACTTTGTAGTTGCTCAAGCAGTAACATATTTCAGCTTCACAGCCTGTTTTATTCTTCCTTTAATTCACTAAACAAATATTTATTGAACTTCTTTTATGCACAAGTCAGAGACTGATCACTGTTTTTCAGAAGACATTATCACTTTTTATTTGGAGGGCAATAGAGGTAGGGTGTTTTTTTGGTGGATTTTGCTTATGACTATATACATTATTGGGAACTGTTGAGTATCCAAGGTGTATTTTAATTTTTTTCAATTTCCAGAAATCCTCTTTCATAAAACTTCCTTTATCTATTTGCCAGTATGCATCATGATGCCATAAAATGGTTCTCATTTTCTTATATTGGACCAGACCATGTATGTTTGCATATCTGATGGGGCACTATAATCAGCAAATAATAGCTTATGTGTGATTATCTCAAGGGCTCATGATTATTATTGTAACTGTTGATTTAAAAAATAGGCTGGAAAGTGGAAATAGAAAATTATTCTGAGTTTTGGGGTCTTTAAAATACTGAAATAGAATACAAACCATGTGTTAAAGAATACAAATCCCCCTGTAAAGATGGGTTACATAAATTAGCATTTCCCAAAATATATTCAACAGAACACTAAAAAGCAGGATACTAATTTATTAAAAATTTTCTCATCAACCAAGTTTAGAAAATGTTGGATCAGATATTTTTCTACTTCATGATTTCTCAAAGATTTTAATTTGATAATTTAGTAATCTGCATTATGATCTTCAATCAAGGAACAGAAATGGCCAAAGTTTATTCTAACTGGAAACTCTAATCAGGTACTTTAGTGGAATTAATGTTTCATGGAATACATTTTGTGAAACTCTGCCTTTGTCAAGAA
>NW_012143523.1:1041567-1043408 GCF_000956105.1 Propithecus coquereli | reverse complement strand
GATTGGATCCCTTAAAGGCAAAGAATGAATATATACAGCATATTAATGCTTTTCAGATTTTGTTTTGTGAGATGTTTAGCAATTTCAGATGAATTCATGAGTGCTTTTATTTAAGAACTTTGGACATTACATTTTTAAGTATATTGAATGAAATACAGAGCATGAATACAGATGTTCATCTTTGAGCACAAATATTCCGTATTTTAATAATGCCTCCAGGGCTCTAGAAATACCCAGGGATTTAAAAACCTGAATTAAATTTGTGTTATGGTTTTCTGTTTGAACTTGTAAAAGTCATACATCATCCTGAAACTCAGATTTCTGATTTTTAAAATGTGACCAAATTATGACAAAATATGGCAAATAACATAGGGAGAAAAAAGCCCCAAAATGGCAATCATACTGAATGTTTTACATGCACTGCTACATACAAGTGAATTAAAAGTCATTTCTCAGTGCTTGTTATGATATGGCTGACACTTTGCTAATATTTCTTATTATTATATTTGTACTATACTTCTTAAAGTAAAACATTTGAGCCTATAACAATTAAGAGACCACCCAAATTCTCTGATTTTTAATAAAACTGTGTCCATGTGGTATAAGCAGATGCTCCTGGTATAAAAACTTTGGGAAAAAGAAGTCAGTTTTGAGCAGTATCTGCATTTGATTGCATTTATAGATGAATAAAATAAAGGGCACTTTAAGAGAATGAGCACTCACCAAGCTCTGGGGATACCATGCTGGCATAATATATCCTGCATGCGTGATGTCCTGAGACCCAGTCCTCTTTGGGTCTCTTGGTAGTTCCTGGTCAATAGTCTTGCCAGATGGCCAGCACAGCTGAGACATGTTCCGGGCAGAGTCATTCCAATTTTTCACCAGTCTTGTCTATCTTAAAGGGCAGAAAGCCTGTATAAAGAGGTCATGTGTTGCAGGGACTAGAAATGGAAAATGAGGAGAACAAGCAACCGTCCTCCACTTCCCTTCTCTATAGCATTCCATTCCATGTGCTTAATTACTTGAGTGTGTGATTTCCTATTCCTTTTTCTAGCTAAGAGGCAATCCAAAATGTGAAGATAGACAAGAGCTAGGAATTGAGTCACTGGGTTTAGGTCAGAATGACTAGCATACTCCATATACAGAAAGCTAACAGGCCACATTCAAGCTTGAGCTGCTAAGTACAAAGCCAAAAGCGGAGAAACAAGATACAAGAAAAAATACATGAAGGTAGAAATTAGAGAATTTCATATATATTCATAGCTCAGTTCAAATCCCACATCTTCCATGAATTTTCTCAGATATCTCCTTCAGAAGAAATGGCTTTTTCACAATCCTTCTCTTGTATTTTGTTTGCTGATCATAATAGAGAGATACATTCAGACTTGGACAAATAGAGATAAAGGGAGGCTACACAAGAGAGTTTATATGGCAAATAACGGTGCACTTTGATGGCTCATTTCTAATACGGGAAGCTTGATATGTAGGTGAGTCATCCTGGCTTAAAGATACAAGGCTGATATGAACATAACCTTTGTATGATAGTTTGCTCTCGATGGCAAATGCAGCCATGAACTGTGATGATGCTTTTGGCTGTAAAGTGAGTGAGTGAACCAATGAACTGTTGAACCAGACAATGAATCAGTGTTGGGCCTGATTACATTTTAAATGCATATTAACTATTGAACCTCAATTGGAAGGACTATAGGGAAAAAAAGTCTAAAATTATTTACAAGTTTGATTTAAAAAACAGAAATCTTTAAAATCTAAGCAAAAGGAGCTAGTTTGTGCAAAGTACAAAGCCAACTGCCACACAGCAGGTATCTGATAAATGTTGTTTC
>NW_012143523.1:1038382-1039830 GCF_000956105.1 Propithecus coquereli | reverse complement strand
ACACACACACACACACACACACACACACACACACACACACAGAGACACACACATCTTTTCCAATGTGTATTATATCTAATAAATATACAGGGATAGAAAGTGTGGATATGAAAGGGAAAAAGAAAGTTCATGAAGTCATTGAAGGTATGAGAAGGTTCACAAAATAAGACTTTTTAAAAAAGAATCAAGAATCTGAGTATGCTTAAATCTGATGATTTTGGAGAAGAATGGGATCTAGACAAGGGAAAGAAGGTGGGAGTTGGTTTGATCAAGGATTGAAGTTTTGTGAGTTGGGTGTGTCAGAAGAAAACAAGAAAAGAAAATAAGGATATTGACAAGAAATTGGTTCAAGAGATGCACAGTGAATTCTCAAGCAAAAAAATTAAGTAAAAAACAAATAGACTTAATTTATGAAAGAAAATATATTAGTAAAGAAATTGCAATTCTGATGACAATGGAATTCCAAGTGAAGGATACTCATTTTTGGATACCTTAACCTAGCAATATGCTGTCAAATTGGCTTCAAGTAGATGTAACTTTCGATGACTGGTGTAGGAAATTAGAAATATTTTTACCCCAAAACAGACATTTTAACAGTCTGGACTGACTTTACCTCACCACATCACCATTGACTCTCCCAAAATCTTCGAAATATCTCCCTGAGATCTGGACCCACGTGGGAGAACAATTGTCCTTTTCTTCCCCTCCCTATAAAACAGGAGGTGTAACCATACCTGAACAGATTCCTTAAGAAGACAATGTCCTGTCTTTCAGACTTATGTAAATTCCAAAGGGAACTATTTACCAGCTAATCTTTTTTCCCCATCCATTCATCCTCCCTGGTGGCCCTGTGTTGCTCATCTACAGAATTCTTCTTTTCCCGCTCCCATAATTCATTTTACCAGAAAGGCATATAAGCTCTTGAATCCTGTTGGGGAGTCGAATCCTCATTTTCTGGGGGTTCCTGTGTATACATGTTAAATAAATTTGATAGCTTTTCTTTTTTTAATCTGCTTTATTGTGGGCTGATTTTTCAGTGAAGTGGAAGTTTTGCCTTTGCCCCCACACTGGGAAGACATGAGGCTATGGTCAAATATTCAACTATTATTTATTCATTGATTTGCTTATCTATTTTATATTGGATCATAATAAATCCCAGGTGCTGGTCTTTGGCATGTATGTCCGAAGTAGGGAAAATTTATCATTATTAAGAGAGTGACCACATACTCGGTTGTGCTTTTTTTCCCCAAGGAAGTTATAGTTTACTCTTTTTGTGTTGTAATTATTAATAGCTTACCCTTTCACTCTCAAAGCTATCCATATTATGATAATTAATTTTAAGTTGCTTTAATTATTGGAATTGAAGTCATCAAGAAATAAGGAAATGAGATTTGGAATGAGTTATCCAGATTAACAGTGATGTAACAAAATATAATGGTGGGACTTAA
>NW_012143523.1:1033768-1035037 GCF_000956105.1 Propithecus coquereli | reverse complement strand
CGGAGGCTAATTTGTTAAGTCTCCAGGTGCTACTTTGGCAAATTTAGGAGTTAATGTCCCCTGGGAAAATTTCATCCAGCTGCTTTTGATTAGGGAATAGAGCAGTCAACTTACAAACCTTATAAAAAGCATTCGTGCCTCCTGACTTGTGAATAATTAGTCAATTTGGGTTTTGATGGCTGTTGTCCAATAACTAGCTATTGAGAACAAAAGAAGGACAAAGAACATGGCTATACCAGAAAGAACAATGAGCTCTTTCTCTATCAAACAGATGACCTTAAAGGAGTCTCTGGTGGTACCAATCTTACTTGTGATTATGAAAAGTTCCCCAAGCTACATTTTGTTGATATGAATTTTCAGTACTTTTAATATTTTATTAAAAAGTGTAGGAAATCCAGATAGACATACTTCCATGCACATATAAGAGACTGATGGACTACAATTCATGTTAACACATGAAGAAATACTTCTGTTTCCACTCATTTCTTCCAGAGTAATTGTTAGTTCACCTGCAAAGCTAAAACATTATTTCAGGACTGATTATTTGCAATTGTAAATTATTTTTAGTATTTTTTTAGAGCTGAGCCTAGCCAGATTCATTTTTTGTTTAAAATCACTTATTTCACTAAAACCTAATGGAAATGTGGTCAATAATTTAGGTGTTGGAAATATAGTTTAATTTCCCCACTCTCCTCATTGGTGTGCCTAATAATTATTCTAAACCTTTACCTAGAACTCACCCTTTTGATCCTCTATGGCATGTAGCACACACTCACCGTCACATGATGATGTCTCATTCATTCTGGAGTAGTTAATAGATAATGATATAACATATCCTTAAGGGAAGTCAGTATACAGGGAAAGTTAATTATAATTAATAAATTAAGAGTGTCTATAAAAAAATTGAATGAGAGATACGAATTTAATTATAGAAAATATTTCTTTTCCTATTTTAACTGCCTTTGCTTTATTACTTCTTCCACTTTTCTGTTTAACTGGTTAAAACTATTAGTTGGTTACTCAGTCTTCAAATTAAGTATGTACATAGTTTTGGCAGAATATTCTATTTCTAGCAATTTATTCAACAGAAATAGCACACAGATATATAAAGATGTTATGTACTAATATTTTTAATGAAAAATTGTAATAGTAAAATGTTGGAAACTACCTAAATATTCATTTATGGGTACTAATCAAAAATACTTTGGTTATCTATAAAATGAAGCACTTTAAAAGACATTAAAAAAAAAGAAAGATAACTAAATGAAC
>NW_012143523.1:1029837-1032462 GCF_000956105.1 Propithecus coquereli | reverse complement strand
ATATTAATATATATGAAAACATTGTTGTTGAAACCACAAGGGGGTTTTGGTCTAGGTCCAGTTGCTCTTCGTGTAATGATCCAATTATGGAGATGACAAGGATTGTCAAGAAGAATGGAATTTTTCATAAGACAGACATCTTGTCAGGAGAATGGGAGAAGCTGCCTCAAATCCCTCTCTCTGATTAATGGAGATCATGGGCTTTTTGAGGAGGGGCCATGTGCCTTGAGGCAGGTTGTGGGGGGAGGGTTCATCTTGGCATCTGGAAGTCTTGCCCTGGGGCCTTCAGAATTTCAACTCCTTTATCCTGAAAAAATCTATCATTTCTGGGAAACAACTCAAAATGTCAAGTAGTTAGTAAGGGAGAGGATTATAAAAAACATACAGGGGTCATTGAAATTTGTTCGTGGGGCCTGGTTACAATATCAGAAATTTTTTCTGAAGCAGACGTATACTTTTAGCCCTATTCTTCTCCTAATCTTGTCATTTAGATGGCTCAGATGCCCCACTGGGTCAGAGGTAGACACTTAGCCAATTACAACAATGACAACTGTTCCACACAGGCCTGTTGATGGCATTTGGAACATTCCACAGGCCATCCAATAGCAGTCTATGAGGAATTTTCACTCTGATTACTCTTCCGATTCCAAAAATCACTACTGAGATATTTCTAGGCATTAAAAGTATTTTTGAATCATTTAATATTTTTATTGTTGATGTGTTTTGAAAAACTCCACCAGCAAGTAAGCCCAAATCGAAATGCTTTATTTGAGGGGAAAATTGATATTCTCCATGTTGAAGTATCACTCCGTTTTTCTAACAGCCGCAGCCAGGCCTGAGGATTTCAGCAACTCAAATAAATTAATTAGTGGAACCAGCAATTAATTTGCAGCCCATTTATCAGAAAAGCTTAATGACTCTGACATAAGCCCATATCTCATTTCGCAACCTGCTGTACCACCCCTGCTCCCTGCAGCTGTTCCTTGTTGTTCTGCAGCACACCAGCATGCCCACAAAATGCTTGCCAGAATTGGTGTGCCCGGGTCCTCTACACCTCTGGGGCAGGAGCCTAGTGGAGATCTGGGCCAGCAGATGTGGCTACGATGCCAGACTTTTTCTCCTCTGCCCAGTCCTTTTGGCCTGTTCACATGATAGTAGCAGATGGTTCCTTATTCTCAGATGTTTTGTAAATCTCAAAAAAGGAAAAAAAAAGTTTATTGCTGCCATTCCATTTTTCATGTTAAAGGAAGTTAACATCCAGAATGAGAGATAAGTTCAGGGAAACACATGTGTACTTCATTGAAAAATTGTACGACATCAATCCTTACCTTCATTAAAGAAAAAGGAATTGTGTACTAGGTACTTTTTACATATCATTCATTTAGTTTGTATTTACTAGCTTATTGCATCCTGGTTATCTTAACATACAGATAGATGAAAGAACATGAAAACATTCTGTTTCCTTTATAAATAGTTGTTTATATTCTTCACATAGTTCATTTTCTTTGGGAAAAAAAGGAACTCCAAAAAAATTGCAAAAGGATAAACTAAGAAGGAGATCCAGACTTTAGCTCTTTCCTAATAAATGAAATCATCACCATTCTGTACATTTTCTTTCCTATCACATCAATTTCCCTTCTTGCTCCCACTGGCTTTAACACAAACATGGATTTCAGGTGTAAATACCCAATCCCAATTGATTCTTACTGGTAGATTCACCAGCTAATACATCAAATGGGGGAAAAAGTCCTTTTGTGAAGGGAATGGGAATCAGACAATTAGATGAAAGGGTAAAAGTGTAATGGCAATTAACACAATAATCTGGGGAAAAACTGGATCGAGGTTTATAAAAGATGGTATAAATAAGTTACATGTAGGTCTCCAGCAGCTAACCAAATCTGCAAAAACATTGGTAGTGAGAGCATTATTTCTTCCTGAGAATTCATCTTGGGTTGGAACCCTCAATGTTTAATTCTCAACAACCCATCACAATCTGATAATGTTGCCCATGAGATAAAATATACATTGCTTCCCATCTATGTCAAATGCCCAGATGTCACCTGTTAGGAATAGATACGAGGAATAAAATTGGAGTAAGATATTAGCCAACTCCTTTTAGTTTCATAAGAATATTATGAATTATATGCCCAGGATAAGATATTGTATAAGTTCACATCATGCACAATAATTAGCATCTATTTGTGTATAAGTGCTGTCAAATTGAAAAAAAAAATCCAGATAGAGGTTAGTAGAAACTCAAAAATATTACTGTGAGAGGAAGGAAAGGGACTACTGTAATAATGGAAGGAAAATGATTTCAATGAGGACAATACTTTGACTATCAGGCATCTGCAAACTGCAAACATTTGAAAGGTTAGTCAGAAAGGGTTTTTCATTTGTAGGGAATAGTAAACAAGGCTTGAAAGAACGGGGTACCAGTAAATGGGATGAAAAGGTTGTTTGATTGAATGATAGAAAAGAGATTGCGTCATTCCATGGTCAGCCTATTCTCCAAAGCGTCCTAAAAGATGGGTTGTAGACTACCTCTGGCTGAGGATGAATCCAAGTTCAGGGGCCTGAGAAGGAGGGAAATTGAAGTAAAGTTGGTCAAGTCAAAATAGTATG
>NW_012143523.1:1026656-1028601 GCF_000956105.1 Propithecus coquereli | reverse complement strand
GGTAGACAATCACCACTACCTCATGTTATTTTATATAACATGTGTCTAGATTGACATTTACACTTAGATACACTTGTTTATTTAGTCTGTACAAAAAATCTACTCCCATTTTATGGATGAGAAATCAAAGCACATAGAGTTTAAATGATTCGTGCAGTGACACATACCTAGTTTATTCTACAGAAAAGATGCAAGCCACATGCCTACCAGTCTGTGTTCTTACTGTACAGCATATTATAAAAGATATTTCATACCCATAGAGAGATACTTGCTATCATAAATATACATTTTCACAGTTACTGTGCATAATACTCTCTCCCAGTATCCTAGAGAAAGAAATCTCTGATAAAATAGAAGATGTCTGATCAAAGTTGATAAGCTATTGTCCTAAACACACTGAGGGCAGGAATGTATGTTTTATTTGTTTCCTAGCACCACACAAAGAACCTGGTATTACAGTTGTTGTTCAGAAGACATTTGTTGAATCTCTGCTGAGTGACTGACTAAATACATGATGTATTTCTTAACATATAAAATATAGAAAAAGGATAGCTTTTTTCTTTTTTTGTTAATTAGAGAATATTTTATTTGCAATGGAGGAGAATAATATATCCAAATGCATGAGAAAATACTGGATATCTGTGGGTCTGTATTAAACCGATAATAAAGACCCCCCTCTAATATTGTTGTGTTATCAGAAATGCCAATTAATCAATCCTCTATCCACCTGGTTCTAAGCATTAGCCTTTAGATGTAAGAATCAGGATTGAGGTATACACTTCATCACCAGGGGTTTAATGTCCTTACAAGTAAAGGGCTTCCTTATATGGCTGAACTAAAGAATATAGTTGAGACCTAACACAGTCTGGGAAGTTCCCCTTAACCATAGTGAATTTTTCCTTCGTTTAACAGATGCTATGAACCATAACCCAGCCAACTTCACAAACTTCATTACTAGAAAAACAGTAGGAAGATAGGCTTCCAAGCCTGCCTTGTAACTACCAATATGGAAAGAGTAGAAAGACACTTTTATTTTTTTCTGTAGATTCAAAACACTGGTCCCAAGAAAATGAGAAATGACTTTTTTTATGCTTTTAGGGACAGTAAACACAACCCAAATCAATATTGCTTGTTCATATTGTCATATTCTTACCAAATTTCTTTTCCTTGGATAGTTCAAAGAAAGGAGGAAAAAGAGACAGAAAAAAGTTCCCTCTTAATACCATCCCCACCTGGGGAATGGAGCAGAAGGATCTGCACCAAACAGAAAAAGGAAGAGGGAAAAACAAGATTTTCCATCTAAAAACCTTCAGTGAAGAAGGTGCTTTGAGTGTTATTGATTGTCAGTGATAGTATAGCGATTTGAGTTGCAAGTGGCAGAAAAATCAATAGAACTTATTTGGCAAGAAGAGTAATTTATTGGAAGAATATTAGGGTATCACTTGTAATTGAAAAAATGGCTGAAAACTAAACAGTAAGTAGAAGAGGAACAAATTGATTAGGATGCCACCAAAACTTATTTTATTCATCTGTTGTATCTGCTTTCCTCCCGAGGACACACCTCATGCATGCAAGTATTCTGTTTCATTTCAGATCATTTGGCAGGATCCACAGTCATCACTGATGGATCTGAGCCTCATATAACAATGAAGGACTTTTTCTCCCTCCATGCTGTCTGTAAGAAAACAAATCTTGTGGAATAATTCTCATTGCCCCAGCTTTGGTTAGCTATTGGATCGACACATTGGGGAATGAGAGCAGACTAGAACTGACGCTGGAACCACATGGATGAATAGAGGTAGTAATTGTAGAGCAGTCAATACGATGTGTGTGTGTGTAAATCATCTGGGCTTACATATGTGTAGGTGGTCAGCTGGAGAGACAGATCAACAAAGGGTCAGAACAAAATTGCCTTTCTCATAGCAATAATGTTAAAGTGTGGGTA
>NW_012143523.1:1025158-1026606 GCF_000956105.1 Propithecus coquereli | reverse complement strand
TTTCTACTTCATGATTTCTCAAAGATTTTAATTTGATAATTTAGTAATCTGCATTATGATCTTCAATCAAGGAACAGAAATGGCCAAAGTTTATTCTAACTGGAAACTCTAATCAGGTACTTTAGTGGAATTAATGTTTCATGGAATACATTTTGTGAAACTCTGCCTTTGTCAAGAATAATGAGTTTAAAGTTCTTCTTATTCCTATAGCCTTTTAAATGAATGATTTACACAGTTTTAAAAAAGACTTATGATAATGTAATTCAACTGGGAATGTTTAATTATTTGATTTGTTTCTCAGTTCAAATAAAAAGAACATACAAATAGATATTTCCAGCAAAAATAGGCAGGTTAAAATCACTGAAAAATGTGATTTCAGTAGTAAATAATATGTTTTAACTTGCTAAAAATATGATTCTCTAAACTTCAGTGAGAAATAGTAGGCAATAGAGCATGATGGTTAATGGCATATGCTGGGGAGATAATCCCCCTATGAACAGATCATGATTTTAACATGTACTAACTTTAAACTTGGGTAAGTTTCAAAACCTTTATGTTCCTGTTTTCTCATCTGGAAAACAGAAATAGTAATGGTAGCTAACCTCATAAAGTGAGTTAATAAATAAATATGAAATACATGGAGTGCTAATTGCATAGAAAAGTTTGCGTATTTTATTATTATATGTAAAAGAATGTGTTAAGCTCTATAAATGGGGAACACTAGCAATACAAATTAAAAAGTTGAATTCAGAAAGACTTTTTATATGTTGGATAGACTAGTTTTTAAATTTGAGTATTTCTTCTAAAATACTAAAACTGAAGAATCTGATGTATTTTGTGATCAAAATCATTTATTTAAAGACATATTATGTACTCAGAAAATAAATTAAGACTTAGAAGAAAATTTAATGTTATTTCTTAAAAGAAATGAATAAATTGCTTTAGACAATAGTGTTACTTGTTTGAGCTCAACTTCCAAATTAAGAATATTATTATTTATATGTCACATTGAATAAAAGGTGATTTTTTTTTCAGCTCATTCATAGGCCCAAGCACAATTGTTTATAAATAAGAAAACTAAGGAACATAGAGGTTAAAATAACTTGTCCAAAGCTACATAACTAATAATTTACAGGTCCGAAATTTGAACCTGGTTCAAATTCGAAGTCAAAGTAACTACATTATACTACTGCTTATGAGATTAAAAGATTTTTGAACACACAATTCAAGAGACATGGTAGGTAAATAATACTTTTAGCTGTATATCTAGAGCTAAGATATAGAGTCACTAAGTAAGAGTCACTAAGAGAAGATTATCCTTTTCCAGGAGCCATATACGGGAATTTTATTACTTTTATCTGCATACAACTAATTTTTTCAGATACTTTTTCATATTTATCAACTTTCAACACAAGGGCACAGAGTTTTCAATCATTTCAATGACAGAT
>NW_012143523.1:1022533-1023183 GCF_000956105.1 Propithecus coquereli | reverse complement strand
ATATTTAGGGTATTTTTGTTTATGTTTATAAAATATGCACACTTTTATTTTCATTTATGTCATACCAATCCAGTAAGATATTCATATATTTGTAACAGAGGTAAAGGTCTGAAAAAGGGCAACAAAATGTTTTACAAGTTGTTTCTCTAAAGCCTCCCACCCTTTTTGGGAATTAAAACCTGCATCTCTGCCAAGGCCAGTAACCAAAGGGACAGAAAAATGTCCTTTGTTGTTTTGCTTTATAGTATCTTAAACAATGGGAGATGGTTCAACAGAATTGTCTGGACAAGGATCTGGACAATAGCCTGAAGCCATGACATGTGACCAGTCACATAGACCCAAGCCCCATTGCCAGAAACTCCCCTTTTAAAAAGCCCCGTTTTTTAGCTTAAAGACAGGTGGCAATCTTAGAGATGCTAATCCACCTCCTTCCTCATTTGCTGGCAAATTAATAGACTTCTCTTTCCTTTTCCTCAAACCACTTGTCCTCATTCTTTGTTCTCATTGATTTGGCCTTGGGGACAAGTACTGAGCTTTCCGTAACATACTGATACATATTGGATAAAAATATTTTTTCTCTTAAGAAAAAATTTTAATTTTAAAAAAGAAAAAAAGGGATGTGCATATGTGCACATATATACATGTATATA
>NW_012143523.1:1009893-1011181 GCF_000956105.1 Propithecus coquereli | reverse complement strand
TTTTTATTATGCTCTCTTGGGGCATGTGTTAATCTATAAATCATTCATTACTGATGTCAAATTCTGGGATCAAGATAATGTTAACAGTTGCCATCTTTTGGTTGCCAATACCTGAACTCCCTTGGTACATTTGGGGCTATCTTAATATAAGTATCGTGATATTATGCAGAATCGTCTTCTACTATAAAAGCCCTAAATGCTAGACATTCTTTTCCTAGGTGTTTTGTCCTTAAGAAATATGCATTTGACTAATTCTTAAAGTAGCCAAAATTGAATAACAAACTATTGAACCGAGGAAGGAGGGAGAGCTGGCAATAGAAGCAGAAAAATCCAGTCCAGTTTGTAGGGCATTGAGAGAAGCTGTTCCAATGTCACCCTTGATAGAACAGTTCTGAGCTGTGATATCAGCTCTGAGCCTCATTGCTCCCTGGATTTTTTTATTCTTGCTCATTTTCTGAGCCTGGTTTTCCAGGCCTCCACATCTCTGGACACTAACCAATTTCCTTTTAATAAACTCATTTCTGCTTAACTAAGTTAGAATTGATTTTTTAAGTTTGTGACCTCAACCTCTGTCTAGTAATTAAGAAGAACTCAAAAATAACTTTTAAGAATGACAGGCTTCTAAGAATAAATTGCATGTGATGATAAAGTCTCTTGGAATTTATTTTGTAGTCAATGAGAAAATAGGGTATGATGTATATATAGCTTGTCAGAAATACAGTTCTGCATAAAGCAAAGTGTGCCTGCAGTTAGTCTTTAAGAATGCTGTTAAAGTCATCCTTAAAATGTAAGAAGATACTTATTGGTCAATGTTTTTAGTCTTTAAACATTTTATTTATTTAAGGTGATTTTTTAGGTGTAACTTATAAATTGATAATTGTCTCAAGAACTGAATTAAATTATAGAAATATTTCCTCTCACTTTCATTGTAAATGTGTAACATAACTTTTATTTACAAGGTTAAGTATATAACTGAGCAGAAGAATCAAAGAAATACTAAGAAAATCATGATATCTTGAACAGTAAAGAGTCAGAACTCTAAAGATTGTGAAAAATCCAAATAGGTTACATTCATTATATAGTCTGGGGTCTAATCAGATTAACAGAGATTAAAACCAATGTTTGATCCCAAACCTTCTAGGAGTTGTTTAATTAATACAAGGGCTTATAACCTTGGTTTTAATTTCATCTCAAATTGTTGTCCCTAGCCATATTGTTTAAATTTACAGATCTGATAAATTCATAAACAATTCAAATTTCTAATTAAGTTCTAAACTTTTATGGAGAT
>NW_012143523.1:1003794-1004998 GCF_000956105.1 Propithecus coquereli | reverse complement strand
TTTCTTATCTCTAGAAAGTAGAGTTATCCTAAGTAGATTCTAAACTGGATAGGAAGCTATTATCAGCCCATGGCATGGCCCATTATCTCATTTAATTGGAAATTTATTTAATATTCACATAACCTAAGTCAGAACTGCTATGATTTCTAATTAGAGAGAGAGAGAGAGAATAATAAAATAAGATTTTTCCATTTCTGGAAAAATGTTCAGGTACCTTACTTGCTATGAATATAAGACCAAAATCATGGAAACAAAGAATAAAGGTTTAAAAAGAAAATTAACAACATTACATTGTTTTCATCTTCGTTACCTATACAGGAACATTTATAGATCTTTAAATCAGAATTTTCTTTGAAGAAAACCAAAGATTCAATAATATGCAATGTTTTGTAAATCATTACTTTAAGTCTCAGCAAGATGAAACTTCTTTAATTTATTCAGCCCTTCTGACATGGTAATCTGAATAGCATTATCCATAATAATGGGATTTTACTTTCTTAATTTATCTTCCAAGACTTACTCTATCCTTATTCTGTCTCCATAGCTTTTGCCATGGTGATTATCTACCACAGTAGTAAAGCCACAAGGATTCTTGAGGAGAGAGATTTTTTCGTGATTTTAGCTGCTTATGTTTTATCAGCCTTTATGGTGATTTGTATTATAATAACCCTAATACATTTCCCAGAGTCGTTTCCCCCTCTAATTCTGTTTGTCAAAATGTGAATGGTAATCCATGCATGCAATCTTTTCCCACGTAGAAAGATCATTTAAAGTAGAACAGGTAAAAGTGAAAAATGATTCAGTAGGATTTTAGCCATTAGTGCTTTTAAGCTACCAAAATTTAATTTTAAGAAGAAAGTAGCATGCTATTTTTCAACAGAAGCCTTAGTGAATGCCCATATCTAACATGCTTTTACTTAATAACATTACCTATTTCTGGGGAAAAATTGCTAACACGTAGTAACTGATGTGCTACTGTAATAAAATAAACTGCTTCATGAAATGTATTTATATTACTGTAAAAATTAAGTAAGATTTAGATAAAAATGAGTTGTTTCATCCTCAAAACCTCACTATTTTCAAAAATTAATTCTTCATAGCTAGAGTAACATCACATAAGTAAATATGTATAATTATACATTTCCTCAGTCCCTAAGTCACTATAATGATTTAATTTCTCTTTTGTTTTCAATCCAATTAAGTA
>NW_012143523.1:1003062-1003744 GCF_000956105.1 Propithecus coquereli | reverse complement strand
AGTTTTCTGACTTCCCTAATCTGGACTTATTGCCCTGTATGCATTCTATGCAGTCATCCTGGGATCTTTATCAACATAATCGTGGGTATTTCGTTAGACTCTGTCCCATGTCGTATTCCTATTCTTAGATCACACTTTTATCTTTTGTTTGTTTTCTCCTTCATAAGGTGAGGAGTGGGTCAGGGGAATGTCAATGGGGGCACTTATTTCAGCAGCTTCTGGGAAGGAAGTCAATTTGTTGACCCCTGGATGCCTGAAACTGTCCATTATAACAACTATTGTTAGAAATTGGTTTAAAATAGAATTTTAGATTTGAAAAAAAATGCAATAGTTTTATAGTTTTGCTCCATTATCTTCCAGCTTCTAGTGTTGCTTTTGAAAAAATATGATAGCATTATGAATTTTCATCTATTATATGAAATAGTTTTCCTCTTCAGAAAGATTTAGATTCATCCTTTTGTCCTCAGTGTTATGAAATGAACAACGGTGTGCTTCCATGGGTGTCTATATTCATACATTGTGCAGTTCTTCCAATCTAGAAATGCATGCTCTTTTCTCTGGAACATTTCCTTGATTTATTTCTTTGATGATAACTTCCTTTCCATTATCTATGTTCACTCTTTAACTCCATTTATGTGAATGTTTTATTTTATGAACTTTTCCTCTAAATTTTACTTTTTAA
>NW_012143523.1:988091-989701 GCF_000956105.1 Propithecus coquereli | reverse complement strand
TCAGTGGCTGTCAATGCCAATGATAAGAAAAAATTGTGACAACGTAGAATTACTTTGTGCTTTCTTATTTTGACAATGATTCTCAATGTTTAGCTTTTTATGTCTGTCTTATTCAGTCCCAACTATGACAGCGATCTAGCTCTCCAATACTGGCACATGCCTTATACATTTATTTAACAAGAATTTATTGAACACTTACCATGTTCAAGGCACCATTCTAGGCTCTCGAGATACTTCAATGAACAAAATCAATAGTGAATTGCACGAGCTCAGTAAACATCTTAGTCAAAGATGTTAAGTTTAGGGAAGTTGCTTCCCTCACATGTGGAACCAAAGCTGTAGATCTCTACTGCATTTTTAAAAAGTGGATAAGATTAAATGATGTCCTGTGTAGTGATTATTATGCAGTATTTGAATTGTGTAAATCTATGAAAAGTGTCATACTATTATGGTATAAGGGGGAGGGATGTTAGTGATATATTTTTAACTATTATTTCAGCATTGGCTCATTATCTCAGTCAATTATGAAAATAACATCAACCATGACCAGAGCATATGAGTCTGGTTAAGAGGCATTCATGCTGAACAGTACAAATATTTAGATTATCTTCTCCTATTTAAGGTCCCTGTCTGTGGCTTGGATTCCATTATATCCCTCCATGACTTTTAAAGTACTAATTATTCAGGCTTCCTTACATATTCAACCTATCTCGCTATTTTATCCCTTTCTTATAAAGGATCCTTTCACCTCACTTTCCCCCAATCACAGCCATATTCTCCCTGCATTCATAGCTAAACTTCGTGAAACATTACCTTCACTGTCTCTGTTATCTCACATCCCTCTCAGGTAGAGGATGACACTCTCTGAAATCACTTCTTCTATACAGGATCTTTTCTAAATGCAGTTAACCATTTTATAATCCTTAACTTGAGTTCTTAGCATTCAAAATTGCTGCTAACTCTTTGTTTTTAAGACTCATATTTTGCATTTCATGACTAATACTGCCCTTTTTTCTCTTCTACTTTCCTTATTAAAATTCCTCAAGGCTTGAGCCTAAGCTCTCTTTTCTCATACTGTAAGGAATCTCATTCACTGTTGGTTTCACATACCATTCATGCTATGCTGTATGGTAAACAAAATCTCTCCTCTGTTCTACTTATTTTCCATCTCTACTGGGATATTTCAAAGCACATTCATGTCATTATCCCCAAACTTAACTCAAAGATTTGCATATCAAATCTGATATTAATTATTCATGTTACTGTTTCCTGAATGTCTCAGGAACATATTCAGACACATAAGCCAGAAAGCTACGAGCTATTCAAGGTCTTTCTCACTCAACTTACATAATACAGTATTAAGACTTCAGTATTTATGTTCTTCTAGAATTTGCTAATTTATATCCATCCAACTATCTCTATTGCAGCCTAAACTACCACCATCTCTCATTTGGACTACTTCAATAGCTTTGTAGGAGTCAACCTTCCAATCCATTTTTCTTGCTTGCAGCTGGTGTACATTCCAAAACACAAACATTCATGCCATCTCCTGTTTACTCCAATGTATTTCAATTGTATGTGGAATGAAAACCTTTAAAAAAAAGACTATT
>NW_012143523.1:985023-986531 GCF_000956105.1 Propithecus coquereli | reverse complement strand
GACTATTAGACTTTAAACTTTATTCAGAATTTTAAAATAAGAATATAGTGATTTGTTAACTCATTATTCATAGAATGATACATTCATTGTAACTGATCCAAACCAATAAAATATGCCTAACAAACAGAAAGAGAATGTAGCAATTGAGTCAAGTAAGATGTAAAATGTTTTTCTTAAAAAAAAAATGACATATTCTCAAAAGTATAAGAAAAATAGGGTTTCAATATTTCCTAGTACTCGTTTTTAAATTGATTTCCCTTTTTCTTCATTGCATGCATTTGAATCATTTGGGCACTTCATTTCTTCTTCATATTTCTAAGTGAATTTTTAAACGTGTAACATGTTCAGAAAAGTGCAAAAATTGCAAAGATACAGTTTAGTACATTTTTTTAAGGAGCATATGTTTGTAACCAGTGCTCAGATCAAAAATGAACCCATCAATCCCTCATTTCATTCACTGAAGTAGCTTAATATTGGCTGGCTTAATCTTTCTTTGTGTCACCTCCTTTACTTCATGCTAGTCCATCTGTTTTTCTCATTTTTACAGATATTACCTCCAGTCTAGAAATTTCTAATTTACTCCTTCATTCTACTTACTAATTAAAACATGCACACACACACACACACACACACACACACACACACTCACATATAAACACACCATAATATAGTAAATATGCAAAAGATTTATGGCAATAACTAAAAGAATAATGGCGGTGGAGATAGGAATTAGAACTATACCAGGATGCTAGAGATCTATATAGATATGCCAGTTAAAGCCATAAGTTCCCCTTATTTTTAATTAACTGATAAATTCACCCTGTCAGCCATTTTAGCAATTTATCATGCACTATGTTGAGTGGCATTACAACAAAATCTTTTTGCTGCTTTAGTTAATGCAAAGCTAATGCTATACAGACATAGAAATCGTAGTATTTGTAGTCAGTACATGATATAGATCAAAGACATGAAGAAATATATTCTCTTTCAGACATTATTCAAGATTAAGTAATATTTCAATGAGTTAATTGATACTTAACTATAGATCTTCCTCAATCAGTGACGATCTCTGAGAAACAGCTCTTTAATTCAATACCCACTAATTTAAAATAGCCTTTTTCACTACAATTTTTCATCCAATGCCAACTGGATAAATTCACTCATCAGAACTACCTGTGGGAAATTAATTATAAAAAGTGGCAAAATCAGCAGCATATTAGCCTATATTGGAAAGAAAAATTTCTCAGCCAACAGTAAAAAAAAATTAGACATGTGAACAAAATTATTTTTTCTTAACTTGTTTCTTTTAAAACATGTTCAAGAATATATGTTATAATACAGTCATATAGCAGCCATCTGCAAACCAGGAAGAGAGGCCTCACCAAAACCAATCCTGCTCACATCTTAATCTTAAGACTTCTACCCTCCAGAACCATGAAGAAATAATTTCTGTTGTTGAAGCTGCAATATATGTTTAAGCTTAAACAACTGCATATATAGTTTATAAA
>NW_012143523.1:969841-984330 GCF_000956105.1 Propithecus coquereli | reverse complement strand
TTTTTTTTTTTGAGATAGAGTCTCACTCTGTCACTCTGGATAGAGTGCATTTCCTGGTGTCATCGTAGCTCACTGCAACCTCCAACTCCTGGGCTCAAGTGATTCTCCTGCCTCAGGCTCCCAAGTAGCTGGGACTACAGGCCTATGCCACCATGCCCGGCTAATTTTTCTATTTTTAGTACATACAGGATCTTGCTCTTGCTCAGGCTGGTCTCGAACTCCTGAGCTCAAGCAATACTCCTACCTCGGCCTCCCAGAGTGCTAGGATTACAGGCATGAGCCACCACCACACCTGGCCGGCTTCCCAATCCTTCAGGGAAGAATCTGATCCTTGACTTTTCCAGCTTCTGCTGGCTGCCATCATTCCTCGGCTTATGGTCACACCATTGCAATCTCTGCCTAAGTGATCACATTGCCTTCTTCACTTCTGTCTGTATCAAATCACCCTTTGGCCCTCTCTTACAAGGACCATATGATTGCATTTAGAGCCCTGCTTAATAATCCAGGATAATTGCTGCATCACAAGTTCCTTAACTTAATCATATCTGCAAAAACCTTTTTTTACATAGGGTAACCTTTAGAGTTTTCAGGCCTTAGAAGATAACAATTTTTTAAGGGTCATTAATCAGCTTGCCACAGATAGGGATTAGGCAAGAAGTTGAAGAGGTAAAGAAAGTTTCAAGGTCCAGGATGATATATGAATGAGCTGTGAAAATACAGAACATCTTTAGAATAGGAAAAGTTACATTTACGGGGAATTTGAGACTATGAAGATACAGAATTCTGCCTTCATCTCAAGTTTGCTATAGACATCAAAATTTAGCCATTAAAAGGTCGCAACAGATAGGAATAACAATATTTCACATTTTCATACACTTACAATCGTAATTGCAATGTTTGACATATATTTTTTTACCCTAGATTTTTTCTTTAGAAATTCCTTGAGATAACAGGATAAATGAAATCCATATTTTGTAAATAGAATAACTGAGCCTCTGAGAACTTAAGGGACATGCTCAAAAGCTCGAAACTAAACAGCCAGTAAAATTTTACTAAGTCCACTCATTCAATGCTATCCCCCTCACCATCTAGCATCTATAATTTTAATATATCTCAGATTTTTCTGCCTTCTTGCACATTCCAGGGGCTCTAAGGAATGAAGTATCACAAATGACATGCCTAAAATCAAGGCCATGACCCAATGATTTCAAGGCACACAGAGAATGCTACTGATTATCTGTGAGACCCAGAGTCAGAAGCATTCAAAGCTTTCCTTTTGGTGAGACTGACTCCACTTTCTTGTAGTTCAGAAGCTTAAACTATTCTCAGAGTTGAGAAAGCAAGTCCACATCTGCAGGGGAAGAAAAGGTCTAGGAGTGGAGCTGCTGGTCTCTCGATTTTTCAGAATACATCACTCTCACTTTACATGTTCCTGACCCTCTCATGGAAACACGCATGTACCTTATTCAAATGCCATGCTTTCTGAACAGTAAGGATGAGTTTAGAGGTAAAAAATAGAATCCTGCATTTTCTTTCTCGTTTGAGTGAAGTACTACCCCACACTAGATAAATTTTTAAGAATTTTTTAAAGGCATATGAAAGATATGGAAAGTAGGTCACTCTAAATGTGCAAAACTCCGTCTCTGCTTAACATATTCAGTCTCTTGTCTTTGAGCATTTTGTTTTATCTAGTAACTTAGAAATTAAAAGCACAATAGCACAGTGGACACGGTTGCTAATGTGTTATTCTTCCATCATTTTCTCTAACTGATTAACGGGAGAAAAGTAAAAGGTTAATTTTCTAATTACATACTCCCCTGAGGTAAATTATGCATGTTATCACATTCATTGACACACTATAATGGGCACTTTATGGAAAAGTCATTTTCTCTGAAGCCATGAACAATCAACAGTGTATTTTTAGGAAGCAAGTAGGCAGCAGGCAAACCAGTAAAAAGACCTGCCTTTACCGAAAAATGTGTTCATGAGCAGCTTCTGCCTTCAAAGCAAACTGTGTTGTTTACAAATCACTCAGTCCAATCATGGGAGCCAAGTATAGGTTGCAGAGTCAGACCTGAGTTTTACTCCTGGCTCCTCTGGTTACTAGCCCCATGACCTAAATATATTCTTACATATCTAAGCACTGATTTAGTCAATAGTAAGTGAAAATAATTATTATGAGAACATAATTGAATGCAGAAATGCAATGATGTATGTATAGCCAGAAATGCAGTGTCTATCACATATCACACTCTCAATACATTATAATTGTGCAAATGAGTCATGAGAGAGGTTGAAATTAGGGAGTGGATTATATGTGTTAAGTACATCCTTACTTAGAAGTGTCTGTGTAAACAGAATCTTTCCAAATCACGTGCCCATTAGTTCACTCTTTGTGAGAAAAGAGAATAAGTTTCAGAGATGGAGATAAGTAGTGTCCTGTGATATTTTTATTTCTTAGCTCATGGTATTTATTTTAATCTTTATTGAAATATATAATTTCTGTACAAAAATACTCATATTAATGTATGCATTTTTATGAGTTTGAATATATATATACATCTGGAATACCAACTCCACAATCAAGGTATTAAATATTAACTATAGGTACACTGTTGTACAGCAAATTTCTAGGACTTATTCATCTTGCATAACTGAAACTTTATACCCAATAAGAAACAATTCCCCATTTCTTCCTCCCTCTAGCTCCTGGAAACCACCATTCTGTTTTCTGCCTCTATGAATTTAACAGTTTTAAGTAACTCATATGAATGCAAAAGTTTATTGACATTGGTCTTGACAGTGATTTCTTGGATTCAACACCAAAAGCACAGGCAACAAAACCAAAAATAGACAAGTCATAGTATATCCAACTGAAAGGTTTCTGCACAGCAAAGGAAATAATCAATAAAGTGAAAAAGCAACCTATGGAATGGGAAAGCATATTTGCAAACCATCTATCTAATAAGCGTTTATTATCAAAAATATATAAGAATCTCCTACAATTTAATAGCAAAAAAATAAAAACAGAAGCTCAACAAAACCCCCCACCAAAATGCTGATTTTAAAAATGGGCAAAGATGTGAATAGAAATTTCTCCAAAGAAGACATGCAAATGGCTAACAAATATATGAAAGGCTGCTCAACATTGCTAATCACCAGGGAAATGCAAATCAAAGCAACAGTGAAATATCAGCTCCCACCTGTTAGGATGGCCATTATCAAAAAGACAAGAGATAAGCGTTGGTTAAGGGTGTAGAGAAATTGAAACACATACACTGTTGGAGGGAATGTAGAATTGTACAGCCCCTATGGAAAACAGTATGGGTGTTCCTCAAAAATTGAAAATTGAGATACTAGATGATCAGAAATCTTACTTTTGGGTATATGTCTAAAGAATTGAAATCAGGATTGTGAAAAGATAGCTCCACCCCTTGTTCATTGCAACATTATTCACAATGTTCAAAATATGGTGACAAACCAAACGTCCATCTATGGATAACAGTATAGAGAAAATCTTACATATACATACAATGGAATATTATTCAACCTTATAACAGAAGGAAATCCTACAATTTGTGACAACATGGAGGAACTCAGAAAACATTATGCTAATGAAATAAAACAGTGGCAGAAGAACAAGTACTTTATAAATCCATTTCTATGAGGTATCTAAAATAGTAAATGTACTGACGAAGAGAATAGAATGAGCTCATTTATATGAAAAACAGAAGAATTAAGGAAGAGAAAGCATTTTTACTTTTATCCCAATTGGTACATAAACCTCAAGGAGACTCCAAGTCTCTTTAGGATCCATCGTTTGGAGCATTCACTCAGACCTCCCGGGGACCAGTCCTGTTTGAAAGAACATAAATTGGAGCAACCTGAACAAGACTATTGTAGAGCTGCTGAAGAAGTTTAGTGAAAAAGAAGAAAGCCTGAAGCTAAAAGGAGAAGTCCCAGTGACTTAAGTCTATTTCTATATCCCTGCTTCCAGCATAAAAGGACCACATTAATAAATGTCCATCATTTTAAATATTGTTCCAACTTCATTACACTATTTTTATTGTTAGTATTAATACGTGTTTTGGTGAGATTTTTCATCTATTATTATCAGTAAAAAATGAAATTATTAGGATAAAAGTCCATTTTAAGAACTTGTTTCCTATTTCATGAAAAATACTTTATAGCACACAGAATATTGTATTTTTACACAGAATAAATTTATCTTTAATGGAAATCATGTAAGGTGGTGAAAATAGTGGGATTTAGAATAAGATCTTCATTCAAATCATACTTTCTCTGTAGTTTTGAGCAAATTACTTAACCTATCTAAATTACAGAGAAATTTCCTTACTTGTGAAATGGAGATAACACTAATATTGGAGGGCTGTTAAATGATTAAATATTAGCATAGCCGAGAGGAGGAGGACACTGTAGGCCAGGCAGAAATACGCGAGGGTTGCGCGTGGGAACACAGTGAGCAGCCAGGGGCTGTGGGAGACAGGCTAGGTAGCATTAAGAAAGTGAGGTATCCCAGGTTTTTATGAGAGGATGCAATTGCCCTATTTGAATAATTCCACAGGCTAGAAGGGAACCCATTCAGGGATAAGCAGGAGCTGTACCTGGTTCATTTGATAAGAAGGTTTGTGTGGCTAGAGTACTTTATTCACGGGAACAGAACAAAGAGGGGATTTTCAGGGTAGGCAATATGAGGACATCCCCATTTCTCCACATGTCAAAGCAACATATGATATTGAGCCTTAGTTTTGGATCTCACAGCACACTAATGAAACTTAATCTTCCTGTGCTCGTCTTTATCCTAATTTGTCCTTGAAAGGAGAAAAAGAAAAGAAAAGACTACCAGGATATTTATATTTTTAAAAATCTAACAATCCCATAGATGGTATTGTAAGCTAATGATAATTTTACGTGGAAAAAGAGGAGGACAGGAAGAGGAAGAGGAAAAGGAGGAGAAGAAGAAACATTTTTCGAACATAGAGTCTTCTTAAAACCAATCTGAAAAGTTGCATTAAATAATGATGCTGGCTTTATGGATCCCGTCTTTGAATAAATATTTCAGGTTAAGGTAGTAAACGATAGGGGAAAAAAGAGGATAAATGACAATGTTGGTGAAATTTAATTATTGTCTGTTTAAGTTAAGACTGTTTTTCCCTAAACTGTTAACACAAAAGTAATAAATGTATTTTAGAACAAGAAATCAAGAATAATAAAACAATAGAAAATTATCTACTGACGTTCAGCAGACCCCCTTACATCCATCCATCATAGACCTTAGGCTTGGGCCCCAATCTGAACTGGTTTCTTTTGTCTGATATTGATGTGATAACCTGTTTTCTTCAACATTCATTAGAAGTTCCATCAAAATCTCACTTCGTTCAGCTTTATATTGTGTCTCTATATTTACCATTTGCCTAATATTTAGCATATTATGGATGTAGTCATGCTGTAACTTTTTTAGATCAACCTTTGTATTTTGACAATCCTTTTACCCCTAAGATCTTCCATTGTTAGTCAAACAGCAGCAACTATTTCATTTCAGCCTTGGTTTCAGAGTATAAATAAGAGGAATAATACAGTCCAATTTCAGGCTTTTGAGTTCTTAAGTAGATGTTGCAGATCTATAGGAAAAGAAAATGTCTCATAGTCTATAGGTTAAGAGTTGCAGAGCTAATTCCAACTCAAAAGCCTTTACATTTCTACATGCTAGAGAGAGAAGTAGTAGGAATGTGATTAGATTAAAAACTGGGTTCCTGAGAAAGAGCCCTGTGTATACCTTTATCCCCATTCCCTGCCTCTGTCCCAGTCTTCGGGCTGTGTTGAAATGTAGTTCACATGTGGTGTGTAGAATATGTGCATCTGAAGATGCTTAGCCACAGACATCAGTGCAGGACAACAATGGACAATGATAAGGACCTTCTGAGTTATAGCTCAACATAGTCCAGAAGGGGCAGGAGAAACCAGGCAATACAAGATGTCCCTTCCCCACTGTCTGAACAACACAAGTTAGGCCTCCCTCTACTTTTAGTCCATGTAGAAGTAAAAGGCAAGACAAAGCAGAAAACATTGAATTGACTCAAAATCAAGAATCAAACTTGTTAACTCAGGAATGACATAACTCATCTTGAAATGACAGGTTAGATTGCTTTTACTGAGGGAAAATAGAAGCTTAATTTTACTAAATTCTTCAAACAGTTCTTTTGTATGTCCTATTGATAACTATAAATTGAAATCTTTTTGCATGGATAATGCCATTTTAAAAATCTTGTATTTTATCTTAAAGGAAACAACAAAAAACAAAAAGCACCTCACACCTGAAATATTTTCTCTTAAATATGGCCCTATAACCTGTATTTGATACTTACTCCTTAGACAGTCCATAATTTTCTAAATAATTATTACTTTGTGAGTCAGCCTGTGACAAGTCAGGCTACTAGTTCTTCATGGAGTGATAAATGAAAATGCATCCTAGCAAGCATCCTAAACTCTTCTCAAATTAGAACAACATACAATAACATATGATACAGTGTATAATAAGCCCTTTAATATGCCAGGCACATTTGAAGTACTTATTTAATCTTGATAATAAAACTATAAAATAAATATTATTATATTATTTTGTCATCTTATAGATAAGAGAAGTGAAGCAAAACAATATTCAATAACTTGCCAAATAGTCTAACTCTTGAGCATAGTTTCTTAATCCCTACAACATACTATTCAGTACAAAATATATCCTGATTACTATTTGATTATTTATTTATTTAGACATAGTATCTCACTCCATCATCCAGGCTGGAGTACAGTAGTGTGATTAGACCTTACAGTAACCTCAAGATCTTGGGCTGAAAGCAATCCTTCTACCTCAGCCTCCTGAGTAGCTAGGACTACAGGCATGGGCCACCACACCCAGCTAACTTTTTTTTTTCTGTAGAGGCAAGGGCCTCACTGTGTTGCCCAGATTGTTCTTGAACTCCTGGCCTCAAGCGATCCTCCTGTCTCAGCCTCCCAAAATGCTGGAATTGCAGGTGTGAGCTACCACACCCATCCTACAGTTAAAAATCCTTAGTTAAGTATAGTGAATTCCAATGGAAAACTGACCATACATAAGGGAGTAATTATATAACGTAATTTATCAAGTTACATCGCATGATTTTTAAATAATAAATACTGCTAAATGTTTCCTAATAATAATAGTGAAATGATTTATACCAACTTTCTCATTTTTATATTAGAATCTGAAACCCAGGGAAAAATCTGATGGCTATCTATGTTCACACAATTTAGTAGCGAATGTATTAAATCCAAACCCTAATCTCTTGACTTTTACTACAGTGAGTTTTCTGCCAACAAATATCACTATCCGCGAAGATGTTAGGGTTTAATAAGATATTGTATTTTTCATTATGGACGTTAAATCTAGATGGAGAGAACAACATATACACAAAGAATTTTAGTAAACTGCTCTGTGTAATAAATCCCTTCAGAGTGGCACATATAAGCAATGGGGAGGATTGTCAGATTTGAGCTGATATCATCCAAACAGCATCCTGGACTATGGCAGAAACAGTTAGTGTGAGAGGTCTTACCGGTCAGCTCATTCCCTCTGGATGTGTCTAGCTAAATCAGTTGCAGAATAATTGGAATATTTATTTAAGATGGCCATCTGTACATTGTACTGAACAGTTCTCCCATTATTGCTGTTGCCTTAGTTACTATTTTCACCAGCATGTTTTATTTTAAGACAGTCTCCATCTTCACATATTGTTGTTTTCTTACATTCACTTACAGGCAGTGACTGCTTTAGATGCAATGTGTTCTTGGAGACTAGATCTTAAAGTGGATCAGCCAGAATCCGGAGTGCACAGGCTTGAACTGTGGTTAGACTCATTCGTTCGAAACCTGATGAAAGTTACTGAATAATGTAGTAGTTGCAAGAAGTGAAGTGTAGCTATTAGGAACTTCCAATTCATGAAAAAGCTAAAAAATAGAACTACCTGAATTTGTATTTGAAAGTAAACCTGTGTCTATCGTTTTATAACAGAATTCTGCTGTTTTAGTATTTATTGCTATTATACCAGGTTGAAAGAACTAGTCTGAATTAGGACCTTACTCTTTTGCTACTATAATATTGCAGTCTCACTTTTCTTTCTTCTAGAAGACAGAAATCTGTGCTTGCAATTGACAGAGAAATCAAATTTATATGAGCAATTCTAACTGATTTCACGTGGAGCTGAGTTCAGCCTAAATTGCCAACCCACAGAATTATGAGCATATAAGCATTTGTTGTCTTTAGCCACAAAGTTATGAGGGAAAAGAAGAAAAACACAGAAATAAATAAAATAAAAGAAACCTCTTAATTAACTCTCCCCTTCCAAAGAGTAAATAGGACAAGTAAATCGGACAAAATAAGTGCAAAATAGGTTGGTAGGAATAAATCCAATTTATGAAACACGTAACTGCAATATATGTAAACAAACTATAAGAAAAGCTCCAAATTTGAGTTAAATTGGCTAGAGTCATGAGGAGTAACTCAGCAAACATGTTAGTTATTTGTGAAAATAGTAAAAGAATTCCTTTGAAAATTAGGAACAAGATAAGGATGCTTCTTAATACTTGAGATATACTTAATACTAAATGGCACACAAAGATAGGATAAAAAATGATGTATTAAAGCAAATTAAGCTAAATCATATCAGAATATGATATCAGGTCCCAAGCAATTCTATTGTGAAACATATAGAAGATTTTGTTACTGTAGATTTAGTTAAATTACCAGAGTTCCAGGAGGCCTGCTGTGCCATCCACATAAATCCTGGACTATGGTATATTGAGTGTTACTTAGGAACAATTTAAGGCTTAGATAGCAGTGAGGATGTTTCTGGGTATTGTAACTAACTGGGATTTTAGAGACTGAGGTAAAGATTCTAATGATATTCTTGTAAATTAGAGCTCATTTTGTTGCCCTAACGAGACTACTGGGAACTCCAGAAATACAGCCTTCTTCCTCTCTTCTGGCGATGGTGTTACCTTGTATTTCCTTATCAGGACTTCTTCATCCCTATTTATTCCCTATAGACTACCAAAGATAAACTGCTAAGAACAGATTTTGGAAGAAGAATAGACAGTACTTAAATCTCAACGGCATTATATTTAAATTTACATTATTATGGACATGTTTTCATATGATTTACTGTAATGAGTGAAATAAATATGGGATAGCCATATTAATACCAAATTTTAAGAAAAAATATGTAAGATATATAGAACAGAAACTAGAATTTCCTTAATCTGAAAAGATCTACTGAAATTGTATGGCTAACGTGACACTGAATTTAAAATATGAGAAGCATTCTTTTTAAAATTAGTAACAAGAAAGTGATACTAATACTTCCCCTATTCACCAAATCATTGGAAATCTTAGCAGCCACACATTTAAGAAAAAAAAAAGAGTTTATAATGCTCTGAAAGAACAATACTAAATTGTTATTATTCATCGATTGCATTATCATCTACATAGAAAGCTCAAAATTATATACAAATTTTTAGAATGTATAAAATATTTTTAATGAGGAGGAATAAAATATAAATCAACAAATATAAACTGCATTTTTATACATCAGCAACAAATAGTAAGACCATTTATAATTAAAAGAAACAACTTTTAAAAGCAAGAAAAATAACTAAGAGAAAATATGTACTTAAGTTTGGGCACCTTGAAACTAATTAAAATTTATTATTTTTTTTAACTATAGTTTACATAAAACTATAGCAGAGATACAGTGCTCTCCACTATTTCTGGTTATTTTCTTTATCTAGACCCAAAAGAGGATTATATTTCCTGATTATATAATTTACTTTGGGCAGTAAAATATAATTTATACCATTTCTAAGGGGAAGCTGTTGCAATCCAGTGAGTGTTTCTCTATACCCTTTCCTCTGCTATCATAAACACTGAAACTTTCTGTTGAGATGGTAATATAATAAGTAGGTGGAGCCTCTATATGACTGTGTCTTCAAGAAACTACAATAACCAGAGCTAGATATTATTCAGAAAAACAGATGTAACTTTAAGGCATGGTGATTTTAGTTTATTTGTTACCATGGCATAACCTAATCTCCTGTCATGGTGAACACATTTATTATAGTCTTCCTAAGCACAGTTCATACACTTACACTTCTCAATGAATATTGCATAGGCTAAAACTTTCTTTTTCCTATGAAATATTTTTTCTAATTCACTTCAAATTCAGCCCACAATAGTCACCATAACAACCAAGATCTTACACCAAACAATGAGAACTTCCTGAGGTCAGGGGGAGGGGGAGAGAAAATACTTTTTTTTGGAAGTGTCACTGGCATATTTAGTTTCCTAAAGGAGTCTTTTGAGTTTTGTAACCTCAAGATTATCCCTATAAGTATTCAGTTGAATTCTGGAGTTCTCAGTATCTTGGTAATTGTGATACATAAAACCTACATGGAAAAAAAGATTAGAAAAGTAAAATCTGTGTTTCTACTACCTTTTTAATCACAAAGGGGGTTGTAAAACAATAATGAACACAGAGATACATCCATACTACATTTATTTTTAAGTAGATAATTTTATTTGAATAGAAAAATTATTAGACTTACAATAGCTTCTGGCTAATAAAACAGAAGGCAGCAAGAAAAGCGTACCAAAGTCTTGCTTAAAATTTTCTGTATCTTTAAGTCAGATGAATGCAGCTCATTCCAATTCTATTTGAGTGTGAATATAAAACACACACACACACACACACACACAGAGGAGGAAAGTATCCAGCCATGTACTATGAAAAATAGAGACATTTATTGAAGAAGATACAAGATACAAGAATCGTTGTACATAGCACAGTGATGCATCAGTCCCCTTCAAAGTAGGCACCATGGGACCTCACAGAGTTCTACCAGTGTCTTTTAAATTAACAATATATGTTCAACATTCTCAAGGTGTTCTGCTTGTTGCAGGCCTTCCAGAACATGGATCACTTTCAACAGATTTTCGACCATCTTCAAAGCATTTGTGGTACACTTTTATTTGTGCCGTACTCATTTTATCATCCCCAAAAACCTTCTTAATCATCCAAATAGTTTCCGTGGAGCAATGTTCAAGTTTAATGCAAAATTTGATACAGATTCATTGCTCTACCAGCTTACTCATTTTGAATGCAATGGCCACACAGTGCACATGCTCACCCAATGGCACCTAGTACCTCACTGACTCGTACAGTGATGTCGTCATTGTTCACCCACGTCCATTCCAGTCGACTCTTCTTGGCTGCCAGGTTACATCAATGTCACAAAAACCGTTCTCTTTGAATTAACAATGGCTGGATACTTTCTGGACAGACTTCATAGAGAGAGAGAGAAAGAGACATTGAGAGAGATATCTTCCCTAAAACAGGGACACTGTAAGAGCCTAGACACTAACTGACTAGCATATTTAATTTAATACGACTGTGTCTTTGTAAGAAAGTGATATGAAGATGCAATGGTGGAATGCCATGTGAAGACAAAGCCAGAGTTCTATCGTTGCAAGCCAAAGAATGCCCGAGATAACTGGCAACCGCAGAAACTGAAATTATCATACCTGCTTACTGAAGAGTTTCCTAAAAATTAAATTCACACTTGAATTAGCACTTGAAAGAGAAAATATATTACGTAAATTTTCTGAGTGAATTTTATTTTATTTTTCCTGCTGCTCTGGTCCGTGAATACTAGTAAGTATATTATAGACCATATTAGCTCTTATTACTTTCGAAACGTAGCAGCACATATGTAAAATTCTAATCTACTTTGGCTTTTCATTATTTACGTAAGCTATTTTTGTACCTATTATTTGTTGGTTATTTCCTATATGCTAGATACAGAGCTGAGGAGGAGAGGAAAGCAAACATCCTCATTACTGAAGACTCTTTAGCAAGATAATGTTAAAGACTAAGGTATATTGTTGAGAGGTGATTATTTTTCCAGTGTTTCTCAGCTGTGACAAAAACCCACTGTATGTACACTATACCCCTGGGTCTCTCCACATCGTCCCTGTGGGATGTGGGGACCAAAGGGAATCAATGTGAACAAGAAGCTCCTGCTTCCTGCTTCACTGCAAGTAATAAAGCCCATTGTCTCTGATCCAGGAGTTTCAGGTCTTCTGCCAGCATCCGTGATACTGCAGCAGGCTGACTTGTTAGCTTGGAAATAGGATGAAATAGAAGACTTTTCACAGGTCCTGACCTGCCCTATAGAAAGGAAAATGCCTCAGATGCCCTGTAACTTCTAAATAAATTAAAGGAGGGAAGAAAGTCTTCAAATTAAAAATGAAAGAGTTGGTCTAAATTTTGAAAACTCTTGACCTAGTCATTTAATTATAAAAAATTTATCCTAAGGAAAGTGAAAAATGTATACATAGACATAGATATAAAGATAGTTTTATACTATTGTCTATACCACTGTTACAGATGGTTCTGCTCTGATCAAGGCAGTAAGAGAATTGCCTGGCTGAGGCAAACTGTGGTCCATTCAAGGTTTGATATGGCCACTTTCTGAGAGACTTAAATATTCCCATAAAATACTCTTCTTTTATACTACTGTTCCCAAGATTTAATCCTAATTCAGATCCAAATCATTAATCAACCATTATGCTAGCCCTGTCACCTCATGTTTCTCATATGACCATTTGCTTTCATTTAGACTTGGCTAGACAAGGCACTCTGGCCTTTTTTTAGAACACCTTAATATTCATTAAATTTTAGATTTGATACCACCACCACCAGAAAACCTTAACAGTGTTAGTATTGCAGTCAATTTATTTCCTCTACTACAGTGAGTGATTAAAATACTTAGCTTTTTAAAACCCAAACTTTTATATTAGTAATAAAATGCAAAAAAAAAAAAAAAATACACACAAGTTCAGGTTCCTCCTTTCCACGATCTTTAAATCAAGGGATTCTTAAAATCTGAGTTTCTTCCCTCAAAATAGATGTAGCTAGAAACAATGTAATTATTGCGACTTAAGTCACAATGGTCTCTTAAATTTTGGACTGACTCTTTCTGGATATTTGCTAAAAGTTCTTCCCCTAGGGAATGCTAAGAAGGCTCAGGTTTCAGGCACTATTTCAGCAAGCCACGTATTTGTGAAGGCAGAGTAACATCTGTGATCAGGACTCAGTTCTTTCTTTAACATTTTCCTTCTGTTTCAGTCATTAGAAACAAAGGCCTGCTTGTTCATAATGGGATCCCACCAGCCCAACCCATGCTTTGGCATATCAGAAAAGGTTCCCCTTTCTTTGATTAATTTTTTCCTAAATCCAACTGATTGTAAAAGAGAGTATTGAGGGTGGGGAGAGGGTGGTCTATTACCTTTATCTCAGAGAAGCAGTGTTTCTTAGCATCTTCTAAAGTGAAAGCATGTACATATATCATTGTACAACAAAAATAATTTAGATTGATAAGATTTTAAGGGTTGGGAGCTTTAAAGGAGAAAACTTAGAAGACTCACTCAAAAATATACTAGTCATTTCCAGAATAACAGAAAAAATGTTAAAAGTGAGGAATAACGAAAGCATCCTGAAATAGCATGAATTTCCTCAGTAGTGCTTAATGCCTAAGATCAGAACATGTAAAGAATATGGCAAAGTGTCAAGGAAATTGAGCATTTTAAGGAAGAAATAAGATTATTATTAATTTTCTGAAATCCTTGATCAATATTGGATGGAAAGATAAGTGAAAAGGGAGCAGAGGTAATGATTTGAAATAATTGGCAGGCATTGATCAATCTAAGTTTACTGAGATATTTAAGATTTTGAACTGTTGTAAACAAAATAGTTTCTCTCATTATGGGACTGTTTGAAGAACAATGCAAAATTTAGAAGGTAAAGCAACCATACAGATGACTATGACTGAAGTTAGAAAAGTCATGGTGTGTGTGTGTGTGTGTGTGTGTGTGTGTGTGTGTGTGTAAGGTGAGGGAGAACAAAGAAAAAATATTTTTTTTGGCATAAAAATGGAATTTTTCATCCTACTTTTCCCTTTCTTGTGTTCCTATCATATTATCTACTCTATGAAGTTAAGAGAAGAAACAAAAATGTATTGGAAATTTCTGCACCTAGGCATTACCTTTAATTTATTCTGCTGGAATAAACCATAAAATGTAAGTGCTTGCTTGTTTTATCCAGATGGTCCTCAGCATTACTAGAGTAAGCCATAAACCATGCAAATGTAGCTCTTTCTCTCTATACCCAGGATAATCTGGAGTTTCTATACATCTCTAGAAGATTTGGAAATTTTAGTGCTTTCATTGGATTAAAAGTAAAGGATCTGATGTTCTCAGAAGACAAGTGATTGATATCAAAGTCATTAACCTAATATTTTTTTTTACTGATTTACTTGCACTAGTTCATTGAATTCTTCCACAAACCCTATAGATTGCACACAATATAAGAAGCTCAGAGAAG